>NW_026294557.1:0-330926 GCF_007827085.1 Peromyscus californicus insignis
TTCTTGTGTTCAATAAGTATATTTGGGATATCACACCTTTATCAGATGAGAATTTTTGTTTTATTTATCTAATTATGTTCCATATGCATATTTTTAATATTAAACCTTTATCAGATGAGAATTTATGTTTTGTTTAATTTCTTGTGTACAGTATGTATATTTTGGATATTTGAGTTTTTTTCCCTTTAATTTCATGTTGGCTGTTGGCTTGCTGTATATTGCCTTTATTATGTTTAGGTATGTTCCTTGTATTTCTTCTTTCTCCAAGACCTTAAGGGTATCATGAAGGGGTGTTGGATTTTGTGAAAGGCATTTTCAGAATCTAATGAGAATATCATGTATTTCTTTTCTTTCAGTTTGTTTATATGATGGATTACACTCACAGATTTTTGTATGTTGAATCATGACTGCATTTCTTTCACGAAGCCTACTTGTTCATAGTGGATGATATTTTAATGTGTTCTTGAATTTAGTTTGCCAGTATTTCTTTGAGTATATATCCATCTGTGTTCATGAGGGTTGTTTATTCTGTAATTATGTTTCTTTGTTGTATTTGTGTTTGATTTGGGTAATTAAAGCCTCATAAAGCAATTTGGCAGTATTCCTTCTGTTTCTAGTGTGTGGAACAATTTGAGGTGTATCAGTATAAGGTCTTCTTTGAAATTCTGTGCTGAAACCATCTGGCCCTGGGCTTTTATTGGTTGACAAACTTTAAATGACTGCTTCTATTTCCTTAGGGGTTATAGGTCTATTTAAATTATTTATCTGGTCTTGATTTAGTTTGTGTATTTGGTACCTATTCTGAAAATTGTCCATTTCTTTTAGAATTTCTAATTTTGTCAAGTACAGGTTTTTGAATTATGATCTGGTGATTCTCCATGTTTCCTCATTTTCTATTGTTATGTCTTATTTTCATTTCTGATTTTTTTAATCTGGATATTCTCTCTCTCTCTCTCTCTCTCTCTGCCTTTTGGTTAGTTTGATTAGGGATTTGTCTATGTTCTTGGTTTTTTCTTTGATTGTTTTTCTTGGTTTTCTTGGCTTTCTTTAATAGATTTATTGATCTCCTCCAACTTTTTGTTTGTCTTTACTTCTATTTCTTTAAGGGAATTTTTCATTTCCTCTTTAAAGGCCTCTATCATCTTTATAAAGCCGTTTTAAGGTCACTTTGCTCTGCTTCTTCTATGTTGGGCTATTCAAGTCTTGCTGTTGTAGAACCACTAGGTTCTGCTGGTACTATATTGCTTTTTTTGTTGTTGAATGCATTCTTGCACATCCACCTACCCATCTCTTTCTCCAATCAGTACAAGCAGTATCTGCATCTCAGGGAGACACTATTGGTTCATCCTACAGCCTCTTACATGGGCCATGCTTCTATAAAGAGAGGATTATCCCAGAAATTGCCTGCAGGCTTAAGTTAAGCCCGCAAAGCACCAACAGCCATCATGCTGTGGGAAGGTCAACATTTTGGTCACATATACAAAGAATTAAGAAACATAGTAAAAACAAATTCAAACAGAAAAGACTCTAAATGGGTTATAATGTACTTAAAAATATGTATGTAGGTTTGAGTAAGAAAAGGAAAAAAGTATAGGACAGTGTCAAATGAAATAAATACTTTAAAATTTTCTTAAAGAGACAATAATAATATAAATAAGACAGGCTACAAAATAAAAAAATAAACAAAGCACCTGGATTATGTATAGTATTATGTTTTCTTTGAATTCTTTGACTGTTAATGAACTAACTACAGACTCACACCTGATTATGGGGGCTGCTAAGATAAACCAACATATATATTTTAAATGTATCTTGACTTCAAAATTTGTGCCTAAGGATATGTTGCTTTGAAAAAAGGTTTCTAATTTGTTTCCACAGAAGATGAGAACCTATGGATTGCTTTTGGGTTAGTATGACTTGATTGAGCAAGAAGCTCTGAAAAATCTCCAATGGGAATGAAGGCCAAGATGATCTAATATCCACAACAGCTTCAATGCTACTGGCTGAGAATGACTAACCACACAAATAACCCCAATCAAGACTTGACCATAATTCTAAATTTCCCCAGGATCCCCACAGACTACCAGTGTCCTTAATTAGCAGGAAGTAGTATAGAAAACTGTGCCCAAATTCACAAAATATTGTTTATGAATGTTTGTTTTTATTTAAAGAGGGTTGATTATAAATAGTTAATGGTCAAAATCGATCTTTCTAAAACCTGGATAATATGGCAATGACAAGGTCAATAATTGAATGTACTTTAATAGAAAAAACATGTTAATCTCAAAATACTTTACATTGGTACAGATTTTGGTTTATAGATACAAATTTAAGGTTAATTTTGTGATATTATATGTATATTTCAAATCTTTTTAAAGGTATTTTAATGTAGCTCATTTAAAAATTCAATGTATAGTTAATGCAAGTTAATAGTTATCTATAATAGTCAAACTTATAGTCATGTTTATTAGGTTTTCTAGGTATACAGAAATATATTTCAGATATATAGGTAACATTCAAACACTTCAAAGTCCTACAGAATATAGCATATTTAAATGTTCTAAGAACTTAGACTTTTCTGGACAATGAGACACATCTGCTCCTGGCAGCACCCATTATTTCGAAGAGAATGATAGACATTAAAGAAACTCATTATGGACTTTATTTAAAAAAGGGAAAAGCCTAGCCATTTGAGCAAGAAACTGTTGTGCCTGGACTGCATGATAAACTTGCCATGAGGGACACATAGGAAGGTGACCCCTGAACTTTGCCAAAACAAGGAGAGATGGTCCTTCAGGTTCCTGATTTGCAGAAGAATCTTCCAGACATTCTGCAGGACACATAGGAAAGTGACTGATGAACTTTGTCCATAGAAGGAATAGTTTATCAAATTTTCTGCTTCATGGAAAAGTCTGACAGAGACTCTAAGCCAGTAGGCTTAAGATGGATGCCCCAATGTTACAGAGAAACTTTGGATGACTACCAGGAAGCCCAATGTCACTGCCATTTCTAGAATTTTGGAAGTTGCTTGAAATGCATTTGCTGCTTACTCAGATAATATTCTTCTAGGATCTTTTAAGGAATTGAAGATTAGATATTTATAATTATAATTTTCCTTGGTTATGAATAAAAGATATATTAGATATAAAACTTTAGACTAACAAACATAGAATAGATGAGAGAACATTTCCTTTAATTTTCCCAAATACAAATGAACTAGTTATTATAACTATAATTCTGGTTTGATAACTGTTTTGTTACATGTAATTTTACTATGTTAAAATAAATATCTTCCTTTTTGATTAGACAGAAAATGGGGAGTGCTCTGGGATGGTCTTTCTGTTTGCTGTGTATATGTGCCATGACCATTGGTTAATATAGAAGCTGCTTTGTCCTATGGCAAGACAGGTTAGATCCAGGTTGGAAATCCAAAAAAATATACAGAGAAGAAAGGCAGAGTGCAGGAAGATGCTGCAGTCTTCTGGGGGACCCAGATGCATTGGAATACCCATAAGGCCATGAGACATGTAGTGATACTTAGATTAATAGAAATGGGTTAATTTAAGATCAAAGGGATCATCAATGATAATCCTGAGCCATAGACCAAATAGTCTGTAATTAATATGAGCCTCTGTGTGTTTATTTGTAACTGACCAGCTGCAGGACACAGGAAAACTACCAACTTCAGGGTTTCTTCTGCCTTGGCAGCCCAAGGAGCTTTAAAGTGTTTTATCCATTGTGGATAGTGCACTATCCTGAGATATGAAGTGCTGCACAGTTTTTGGCCAAAACTGTACAATGGAAAAGAGAAGGCATCTTCAAACAATGGTGCTGGCATAACTGGATCTCAACATGTTGAAGACTGTAAATAAATCTGTATCTGTTGCCATGCACAAAACTCAAATCCAAGTGGCTCAAAGACCTCAACATAAATCCAGTTACACTGAACCTGATAGAAGAGAAAGTAAAAAGTAGTCTTGAAGTCATTGGCACAGAAGGCCACTTCCTAAATATAACACCAGTAGAACAGATATAGAGAGTGACAATTAATAAATGGGACCTCCTGAAACTGAGAAACTTCTGAGAGACAAAAAATACAGTCAATAAGACAAAGCAACAACCTACAGAATGGGAAAAGATCTTCACCAACCCCATATCAGACAGAGGGCTGATATCCAGAATATATAAAGAACTCAAGAAATTAGATATCAAAATACCCAACAGTCCAATTAAAAAATGGGCTATAGAGATAAATAGAGAATTCTCAACAGAAGATTCTCAAATTGTTGAAAGACATTTAAGGAATTGCTCAACATCCTTAGTCATCAGGGAAATGCAAATCAAAATGACTCTGAGATACCACCTTAAACCTGTCAGAATGGCTAGTATCAAAAACACTGAAGATAGCTTATGTTGCAGAGGATGTGCAGCAAGGGGAAAACTCCTCCACTGTTGGTAGGAATGTAAACTTGTACAGCCACTCTGGAAATCAGTATGGTGGTTTCTCAGAAAATTGGTAATTGATCTTCCTCAAGATCCAGCTATACACCTCTTGGGCATATACCCAAGGAATGCTCAATAATACCACAAGGGCACATGCACAACTATGTTCATAACAGAATTACTTGTGATAGACAGAACCTGGAAACAACCTAGATGCCCTTCAACTGAAGAATGGATAAATAAAATGTGGTACATAAACACAATGGAGTACTACTCAGCAAAGAAAACAATGACATCATGAGGTGTGCAGGCAAATGGATAAAACTAGAAAAAAATCATCCTGAGTGATGTAACCCAGACTCAGAAAGAGAAACAGGGTGTGTACCCACTCATAAGTGGATACTAGACATAAAGCAAAGGATAACCAGATTGCAACTCACAATCCAGGGAGGCTACATAGTAAAGAGGACCCTAAGAAAGACATAGGGATCACCCAATGACAGAGAAATGGATGAGATCTACATGAGCAACTTGGGCGTTAGGGGGGAGAGTAATGGAGAGCAAGTGTGAGTGGAAAGAGCTTAGAGGAGCGGGAGGTCCCAGCTGGATAAGGAACATAGTGGGAGAACAAGGAAAGAGACACCATGGTAAATGAAGACCCCATGGGAATAGGAAGAAGAAGAGTACTAGAGAGGTCCCCAGAAATCCACAAAGATTCCTCCACTATACACTACTGGCAATGGTGTTGAGAGTGCCTGAGATGATCAGATGGCCAAACACCCTAACTGTCATGATAGAACCATAATCCATGTGATGGAAGCAGATGCAGAGATCCATGGCCAAGCCCCAGGTGTAGCTCCAGGAGTCCAATCAACAAGAGAGAGGAGGGATTGTATGAGTAAGAGATATTGAGACCATGATTGGCTAAAGCACATGGATGAATAGTCAAACTAACAGAAATGCATGAACTATGAACCAATAGCTGAGGAGACCCCATAGAACTGGATCAAGCCCTCTGGACAAGTGAAACAGTTGATTAGCTTGAACTATTTAAGAGACCCCCATGTAGTAGGACCAGGAACTGTCCTTGGAGCATGAGCTGGCTTTTTGGAACCTAGGGCCTATGCTAGGACACTTTGCTCAGACTAGGTGAAGAGAGGAGGGGATTATACCTGCCTCAACTGAATCTAAAGAGCTGAGCTAAATCCCCAGGTGAGTCCTTGCCCTGGAGGAGATGGGAATGGGGGTGGAATGGGGGGAGGCCAGGAGGGGAGGGAGGAGGAAGCACAGAAGAATACATGGCTGATATGTAAAATTAAATTAATTATAAAAGATAATAACAAACAAAAGAAATAAAGTGCTTCTCCCATTAAAGTGCTAAAAAAATCTGGTTTTGAAAGCTTTGATGACTCTGATTTCTGCACCCAGCATGTAACAGGATCCTCTTAAATTCTGATTTTTTCAATGGAAAAACTTTTACAACTCCCAAACATATTCTGTAACAGTAGTTTATTTAAAATAAAAATTCCCCCCATTTTAATTATGGTGGTTCACTTCCACTCAACCAAGCAAACTTTCCAAATAAGAATAGCAAGTCAGAGAAGAAAATATTAATAGCTGGACTCAATATGTAATACATGAGTTCTAGTAAGTCACCAAAATCATTTATGTGCTTCTATTAAAATACACCAATGGGCACAGGTGGCATTTATTTGTTGTTAGATTAGCCAGATAAGGATTAGAATTCTGAGATTGGAACAGGCAAACACAACTCTATATTTAGGATCAAAGATGTTGATTTCTACATTCCCTCTCCATCTTCTTTGCTTTTAGCATCTGAAAGTGCTTAATCAATAAAGAATAGCTAGCTGCTGAGTCTTTCCAAATGGCAAAGGACAGGAGCCATGCACAATATTTGGTAACAGTCATGAAGAGAAGTGTTAATTTTTTTAACCAAGTGAAGTGATTCTCTGCTCTAAAGCATCATTTTCAGCATTTTTTTGTAAGTTCAGGATCTGATTCCTCTGTTCCCAGAAAGAGATTTTCACGAGAAAGAGATGTGCAGCTTAGCTCATACAAAAGCTAGCTCATAACCCCCACCCCGACAATGCATGCAAACAAACAAACAAACAAATAAACAAAAAAGGAAGTCCCACTTATGAAGGAAGTTATTTTTATAAGTCATGCCTTGTGACAGCACCCATCTCCATGGTGCATCCCAACCCATCTTTCTCTAGGTAGAAGAAACTAACATGCAGAGAGGCTCAACTGCAAAGACATAACCAAGAATTTCCTGGGTATGCCTGCTGTCCTGCCCTTGTTTTGCATTCTGTTCCTCAGAACTGCATTCTAAACATGTACCTGTGGTTATTTCAGTTCCAAGGCAAGACCTTATTCTCCTTGGATAATCTTTGATGTAGTGCAAAAGGGCCTGTTTGCAGGCCCTAGGAGGAGAAGGAAAAAAATCAAAGTGACTTTTCACATCTGATAAGGTCTATTTACCTTTGAAGGAAGACATTTGTCAAAAATCTGTTTACAGAAACCTTAATGAAGAAGCACAGAAGTTAGAGGGATATCGAGAAGTTTTCACAGGGATGTGTGTACATCAGCCCTGGAGTTAATCTCCAACCTAAGGTAACTAGTGGACACATTGCCAGTCATTACTTATACCCCCTCATACCTGGAATTTAACATGCTACTTTGCTTTCAGGTTTAAGGAACTTCTTCTAATCTTCAAGGAAGGACATAGCATAAGATTGAAATTCATAGTCAAGGCAGTGAATACAGACCCAATTCCCCATATCTGAAAAGTTTACTAGTAAGAAAATTCAAAGAAAAATGCATTCTTTATAGTGAAGCTTATTGTATATGACACATTAGAAGAATTTAGCATGGTACTTGATATGGCAAGGCAATATCAGAAGACATTTGTTGACACGGCAAAGTGGTTTGTGAGTTTATGGGTGTCTCTGTGTCTTTGTAAAACTGTGACAGGGAAACACAGGTTGGGTTCAGGAGGAAGTAGGATTTCTTCTTGTGAGACAGATATGGTGCTGTTGAGCATTTCATGAAATACACATCTCACTGACTTGTGTAAACCCCGCTGTCATAGAGTGCTTTCTTAACATTTTTACCTCTTTTTATTTAATTTTTTTATCTTTATTTTACAATACAATTCAGTTCTACATATCAGCCACGGATTCCCTTGTTCTCCGCCCTCCCAACCCCCTCACTTTCCCCCCAGCCCATCCCCCATTCCCACCTCCTCCAGGGCAAAGCCTTCCCCAAGGACTGAGATCAACCTGCTAGACTCAGTCCAGGTAGGTCCAGTCCCCTCCTCCCAGGCTGAGCCAAGCGATCCTGCATAGGCCCCAGGTTTCAAACAGCCGACTCATGTAATGAGGACAGGACCAGGTCCCACTGCCTGGATGCCTCCCAAACAGATCAAGCCAATCAACTGTCTCACCCATTCAGAGGGCCTGATACAGTTGATGACCCCTCAGCCATTGGTTCATAGTTCATGTGTTTCCATTCTTAACATCTTTATTACACTGAGTTATCAGGCACAGCAACTTAGAATGGGAAAAATTGGTTCCAGGTAATAGTTCCATTTTTGGGAAATCAAGGTAGGAACTCAGCTAATCATATCACATCCACAGCCAAGAGCAGAGATAAACAAATGTGCCCATGCTGCCTGTTTGCTTATCCTTATGCTCTAGCTTCTTCATGAGTATACAGTACAGGTTGCAGACAATGAAATGATTCTGCCATTTTAGGGACTCATATCAATTAACAATTAATAAAATCCCACAGAGGCATGTTCAAAGTAAATCTGATCTATATAATTCCTCATTGAGGGTCCCTCTTCCCAGGTGACTAGTTTGATTCAGTCTGATAATAAAAACTAAGAATCGCACCACCCCAGCATCACCACCAGGATTTGAGGAGATTTCTGCCTGCATTCAGAGCTGTGGTCCTTAACCTGTGGGTCACCACCCCATTGGGGATTGCATATCAGATATCCTGGACATCAAATATTTGAATTATGATTCATAACAGTAGCAAAGTTAAAGTTAAGAAACAATGAAACATGTTTTGGGTTCACCACAACATGAGGAACTGCTATTAGAGCTATTTAAAGAGTCAGAGGTTTGGAAAAATTAAGAACCATTGATCTAGAGTGTTCAGTGGAACCCTAGTGTCTATGTCCCTAAATATGAAGGGGCTTGCGAAGGATTTTCCTGAATATCCTTTGCTCTATAGGAAACCATGTTTTGTGTGGGAGACTCCAGCTATCTGGACACCTTTACTACCCAGTAACAGCAGACCACTTTGAGCTACTCAACAGAGAGCACAACATGCACTACACACATGCTTATGACATACATTTTAGTCACACTGAGCTCCATGACCATATCACACTCCTAAGGGTACTTGCTGCTAGGCTGTGTCAGCCTCTTCGTCTACCATAAATCTGCCCAGATGTTTACTGTAGACTCTTTACCAGGAAATTGTTTAACAAGTGTCCTTCTCAGTCAGCATAAAGTCTGTAATGACTTGTGGCTAAGGAGATAAGGAGATGCAGGTACTTATTATGAACTATAGCATATATAAATTTCTATGATATTATTACCTTGTGTACATAAAATTTGAGTAGGAGATAAACATTCAGTTCCACACATGGAAAGAGCTAAAGGATGTCCAATCAATCGGGGAGAGATCTCTGGCTTTGGATGAAGGGGCTGCTGCAGGGTTTCCCTTGTATCCCAGCAGGGGCTCCTGCAAAGGTCAGCTTGAATTCTAGTGTATTATGAGGAAAGCTCATTAGCAAGGAAGCAATGCCTGTTCCCATGTCATCTGCAGCTCATCCCTGGACATTCTATTGTATCCTGGAGAGCCCTGGCTTCTTCTGTGATGTCACCTATGTTGTGGCAACACCAACTGCCCTTGGGAAGTTTATTCAATATCTTCAGCATTTACTGATGAACATGATGGCATACTGAAGAGTCTAATTCAGAAAGAGAATGGAGAGGGTAGAGAGACCAGAGAGTGACAGAAGAAAACTGACCTTTAGCCTCAGTGTAAAACATCAAGAAAGAAACAGTCAAAAGAACGGTGTAATGAATTCTGTTCAGGAAAAGGGAAGCTTCCTGAAGGAACTGGGCTTGATCTGAATCTTCCTGTAATGGATCACAGAAAGTTGGAGTCTCTGGGAGCCAACAGAAATTAGCCTGCTTCTCATGGCTATTGAAAGTCAAGGATTCCAGGATATTAATTGTTCTGGCTCAGAGGTCAGGAACTGTAAGATCCTTCATGCTGGGAACTCTTGGCTTTCATCCTTTTTGGAGGATAGACATTGATGAATGAACATGAGAACAACATCAAGGAGGGAGGAATTAATGAGGTGTGCCCATTTCAAGGCAGGACATCACTGTACTTCAACCACACTGGCTAACTGTAGGTGCTTCCCAGCTGTTCTGTGTGTCTTGAGTTGTCAGTGAGGTGAGTTTTTGAGTCTGGTGACCATGTTCTGCCCTTATATGTCTTCTCCATCAATAGTTATATGGTTAGTTACCTGTCAAGATATTTGGGGAATGTCTAAATGACTGGGGTGATTGTGAACTATGGCAATTTTCTCCTGACTTGTAAAACCACAGGCTTGTGGACTCTGCAGCCAAGTTGAATTCTGAGTCTGCAGCTGTGAATAAGCCTGAAGAGGATATCTCCTTGGTTACTTGGAGCATGTGCTATGAGGGCAGAGAGAACCAGATAGGTGAGATAACTACTTCCCTTCAAATAGAGGAGTCAGTTGTGTCCCCATAGGGGGCATCAGAAAGCATGGGACAAAATAATTGTGTGTGTCAACTAGTCATTGGTAAACAAGCTTTCTCAAACATTTGATTAGGACTCAGGGTGGTCTGTCCATCCTCTTTGCCTTGTCATATTGCAAACTAATTTGTGTTCATCTACCCACAAGGAGCACCAGGGAGGCACCATCACACCAAACCTTCCTCGCCAAGATGCAGGTGAGCAGAAGGTCCAGAGACTGACCTGTCAACTACAGCAAATGACCATTGAAAGAAATTATCAGTGAGATCGCATGATCTTTATCACAGAAGAGATCATGAAAAATAGGTATTCATTCTTTTAAACCCTGTGGTTTCAATCTTAGGTCCACTCGATCATCATTAATTCATTTTATACAAGGTTTGTGTTTCTGGTAGGTTGCATCTCTAGGGTATGCCTTTGTGCAAAATCATTTCTCTGAATTCCTCCTAAAGGCAGAACCACAAATGTGGACAGGAATGACATGAGGACAAAGACTCTTCTGTTTCCTCTAAAAAGAAACAAAAACAGAGCCTGTGGCATGAGTCATACTACTCATGCATTGAGGTAGTAGTAAGTGAGTTCCCAGAATGCATTTGAAGAGATTCTATCAAGTGCTGGCTAGTGTGAGATGTTAGTTGCTGTGAGTTTGAGTTAATTTTTTGTTCCTTGCTTGGAAAGGCCTTGTGTGTTTGATTCTCCAAGCAGCAGTTGGAGAGGCCTGGTCACACTTCTAAATGTGTGGATACAGGGACTGAGACTGATCCCTGCTCCTTTTGTTCCTCTCTGGAGGACACACCTGCATGCATTTTTTCAGCATCCAATTGATGGAGTTCTCCCACTCTCACTCAGTCTCTCTTTCTCTGCCTGTCTAAGTATCTCTTTCTCTGTCTCTCTGTCTCTCACATACATGTGTATATGTTGTGTATTTTTCAATGTGTTTGTGCATGTATATCCCAATAGTTCCTGTAATTAGGGATCTGTGTTTGGGCATGAGCATTTCCCCATCTCACAGTTTCCAGGTGATACCTTGTTGAAAATTGGGAGCACCACTTTGAGTATTATAGTTCTGCCAGTGTACTTATTTTAATGACACATAGATATACCCTTGGGGAGTTTATAAATCTGTCATGATGTTTAGTCCCATCATCAAACTGTTCATGATGTTATTTTTGTCTCCATTGTTACAGGAACGATTATGGAGAATTTGCTTTTGAATACAGGAGAAATATCTTCACAGATTCTGGAGGGTACACACCTGTGGAGTAGACAGTCAGTAAATTCTTAGCTATTTCAGGAAGCCTCATGAGAGAACTCATGTACCTCCACCTCCCATCATCTAAACAGCCTGCCTCTGCTGGCCTAGGGTCAAAATAGCTGTAAGTAAATTGTGTGCAACTCTGTGGGTTTGGTCCCAGGTTTTGGTACAAATCATGTAAGTAAATTTGTTGCAACAACTCTGGTGAAAGGTGTTCTAATTACCTGGGGAGTCAGGCAACATCTTGAGCTGCTTAGGATAGCTCTGATGGCTGGAACTGCAAGGAGACTGTTTAGCCCTGGAGCACAAGGTATCCCACACACCTTGAGCTTCTCAGAACATCAGCTCTGCCCTGAAGGTGTCCTGGACACCTGGAGCTGTTTAGCACAGCTCTGTTGGCTGGAATTGCAAGGGGACAGTTCAGCCCTGGAGGGTGAGGTATCCTGGACACCTCAAGCTGCTCACAATAGCTCTGCCCTGATGATATAAGATAAACAACTGATTTCTGATTATTCTACTTCATTACATTTCTACCAGATACATAAAAATATGGCTTTGAATATACACATATAGTATTTAATGTCTCTTATATTCTTTTCTAGTAAGCATTTTAAAATTAACATTGTTGTCTTGACAAAACAGCACATTGGGAGTAGATTATCTACTCTTGGACTACTCTGGAGTAGAAACATGAAAACCATGAGTTCAAATGTATCTGTGAATCATTACTTAAATCAAAGCCAGGCTTAATATAAACAACACAATCTCAAGGGAATTTGTGAAAACATGAAGTCAAAACCCAAAACCACAAACCACCACCCTTTTTTAACAGACACTCTTCCTTAGAAAGTATGATCATATACTGCCTGATATTTAAATAAACAACAGACTAGTAAGATGATGGGTTTCCCATTCTATGTATTACAGCAGAAAAATACATATCACTAAGTAAAAACACAATGGAAGATGATCAAATGCCACAGAAGGAATATAAAGACCACAAAAATAAATTTAACTAAATGAATTTGCCACACTTATACTACACTTTGGTATCTACCTCAAATGTTTCAAAATAGAAACAAAAATGCATTGATTTCTCCATCAGTCTTGACTAAACAGAGTAACTAATTTCCTTCCTTCAAGGCTATGATGAAAAGAAAATGATGTAAGATTTTTTTCTTTAAGCTGAAGACAACTGTGATGTCTGAAATCTGTGCCAAATTGTTTACATGAATAAAATTTTTCTTGTGTATGAGTTTGTCCCTATTTCCTGATTTTAACATGATATAAATAGGCTTTAAAATATTTTCATGGCTAGAGACATGGTTGGGCAGTTAAGGAAAGTTCATTCCCAGGAATAAGACTTGATTCTGACAACTTGCTTTAGTTCTTGCTAAAAGAAGATTTGAGAGCCTAACATTTTCAGAAAGTACCATGCAAATTCACATACCCCCAAAACATAAACAGACATCACATAATTAAAATTAAAACTCATTAAAAAAACAATTTTTTACTGATGAAATTTTTCATTTGTAAGAATGCATTCCCATAACACAGGTATTGAGACATTTAAAGGTTTACAGAGATTTTCTTCATTGTGAATTGGTTCATGTAACAGAAAGGAAGCATGTGTGCTTGAAGTCAGAGAAATCCTTTTCAGTTGGCAGTATAAATTGTGAAGGTTTAGGAAATGTTGTTCTGCTGAGGAAATATGTCACTGGGGGTAGGATTTGATAAATTACATCCACACATTGTTTTCAATTCCCACTCTATGCTTCATGTTGCAGGCTAAGGTTGTGAGCTCTTGATTTAGCTGCCATGTCTGATATTTCTTGCCATGCCACTAATATGGTGATCCTGTATCCCTCTGGGGCCAAATAAAACTCATTATAAGTTGACATAGACATTATATAACAAGAACAGAAAAGGAACTAACACAAATCCATAATATTTGAATTAGTGAATTCATGTAATTAAAGAGAAGTATAAAATCTAAAAATACTATGTTGTTATTTAAATTCACAGTGGAAGTGTTTAGCTCTGAAAGGAAAATTTCCCTGAGTATCCAAAGTTAGGCTACACCTATAGTTGGGAGTGGAAGGTGTCCTGGTTATATACAATTGAGAGGAGAAAGATATCCTGGCTGTTGGGGTATCAGGATCTACCTGAAACTGTGGAGGAGAGGTTTCCAGGATACATACAGCTCTCAAAAAAAAAGCTGTGCAAGGAAGCTGGAAACCTAAAGCTCAACAAAGAGAGATTTCCAGCAGAGATGTCCTTTGCTTCTCTGCTCCACTCCCCAAGGAGAATTTTCCAGCAGAGGTTTTCCATTATCTCTCTGTTCCACTCCACTAGTGAGTTTCCCAGCACAGATGTCAATTGCTTCACTGCTCGACTCTACTAGGGATTTTCCCAGCAGAAATTCTGCTCTGCTCTGGTAAAATATCTTCACCCATATCTAATTCAAGAGATTTATATAGGTTAGAGGAATCCAGAATAGTGGCTGCCTGTGTCAGTATGAAAAGGGCAGCTGACAGCTGAACAGACACAGGGCTTATATTTGTCTTGATAGCGGTGGAGATTTCCAGGGAAAAAATTTTGAGGATAGGCATTGGTTGGATTTCAATTTCAAGCTCAGAGATTGGGAGGTTTTCATGTGCAGTGATTGGTTGGTGTTGTGCTCAGGGATTGGTTGGTTTTTCTACTCATGGATTGGTTGACTTTGTGCTTAGATGATAAGTGGTAGTGTATTTCTTTGACTCTGTTTTCAGTATAAAACTGATTTTTTTCCACTGGTTCTGGTTTTAGTTTCTGGTTGTGTTTCTTTCACTGACATTTTATCCTACACACAGGGCTTTATAAACTACTAAATTCAATTAATCCATGATTTTACAAGGCAAACATTGTAAAAATGGACATTATAATGCATGAACAGATTGCTGACATTGTCAAATTGTTTTTTACAGAATGAACACCCTTGTGTAACTGAATGCAATTATTTTGGATAAGGATCTTAACAAATATTTTATAATAATAAGCCCTCAGTACTTTTTTGCAAGTACTCAAAGACTATTGTAATATGAAAAGGCTTTAAGAGATTGACTGCACAGAAAAAGGTTTATTTGTGTATAAAGAGCAAAACTGTATGATACTGACTATATTTTTAGGGTTTCTCTGCAGTATGACTTTTTCTAATGATTTCAAAGACTACTGATACATGCAAAGACTTTATCACACAGATTGCATTCATAGAGTTTCTCTCCAGTAGGTGTTGTATCATGCATTTGAAGAGTACTGTGTGTGAAGAAAGTCCTTACCACATTAATTAAATTCATGGGGTTTCTCTCTAGTATGTGATCTTTCATGCATTTGAAGATGACTGTGATGACGAAAAGCTTTACAACGTTAATTATGGTCATAAGATTTTAATCCAGCATGTCTTCTTGTATGTATTTGAAGAGTAGTGTGATGAGCATAGACTTTACCACATTGATTTCATTCATAGGGTTTCTCTCCAGTATGTCTTCTTTTATGTATTTGAAGAGTACTGTGATGAGCATAGGCCTTAACACATTGATTACATTCATAGTTTATCTCCAGTATGTCTTCTTTTATGCATTTGAAGAATTTGGTGATGTGCAAAGGCTTTAACACACTGATTACATTCATAGGGTTTCTCTCCTGTATGTGTTCTTTTATGCCTTTGAAGATTATTGTGATGTGCAAAGGCTTTAACACACTGATTACATTGAAATCGTTTCTTTCCCATAGGTGCACTTTCATACCTTTGAAGATGACTCTCATATACAACGGTTTTACCACATTCAGTATATATGAAAGGTTTCTTCTCTCCAGTTTGACTTCTTTCATGCCTGCAAGCACATGTAAAATCTTTACCATAATCATTACACTGTTGACTCTTTATATCTATATGAATTAAATTTAAATTTGGTCTAATTGTAAAGAGGAATCAGTTCTTAAGATTTCATCATTTTTTTTACACCCATGTTTTATTTAAGCAGTCCTAGTACCCATAGGGCTTCTCTGTAGTGTGATTTTGTTAATATATTAACAATGAAGATAGAAAATCAATTACATGTATACTTTAATCAAATTCAACAAGTATACTCAATGTGGAGACTTCCACATATCTTCTGATTTTATAAGAATGAGGTATCTTATGTCTTGCTTATTCCTGTGCTCACATTGCTTGTTTCCATAAGGACATGTGATATAGCTACTAAAGGAAGAATAGCAGATAATAGATTTCCCCATTGAATTCTGTTTGACTTTCTGTCCTCATAGCCTTGTGGATGAGGGATTAAGGTTTCTCCTTAACAACATCCCTTGTCTTTTGACTCTAACAGCCCCACTCACTAAACAGCACAGTCACAACAAGTATATGAGTTACACTAGCTTTACTATGGACTATTTGCTTAATAGAAAGCTTTGACAATATACTCATCACCTCTTCACTGTGTGTAACTTTTGTAATATGAATGTTATGAAATAAAAAGACTGACAGTTCTAATGCATAACTCTCATGGTGTTATGATTTTAATGGTGATATCTTTTGGGGAATTGTTTCTTTGACATTGTTCTTAAAAGAATGCCCTGCAAATGCAATTCACCAACCTGAAATTGAGATTCATGTTTTTGTGAGAATTTAATAATCATCAATGCACTTTAAGTGGTACTTATTTACACTGTTGCTTTTGTTTAAAATTTCCAGGACACAATATAATTTCTTCACAGGCATTTTTATCAACTTGCACAAGAAAATTACCTTGCATGTCTTCTAGAATTTTGAAAATGTTCTTCAATATTATGATTTTCCCAACTGTATCCTAAAATAGAGTACCAGAAAATTTATATTATTTAAAACATTGTAAATTTATGTTACTATATTCAGTGAATCTTAGAAACATGCCTGATTTATTTATCTCACTCTTCTTTCTCAATCAAATTACACAGGAACATCCAAAATCAAGAAAGAATTGTCCGCCTATTTTAAAATGTGAAGGAAAATACACTGTCTTACCTATAGTAGTGATGTTCCAGTAGGTCTCAATCACCTCCTCTTTGTAGAATTCTTCTGGGAAGGATCCAGCAAAGTCTACTCTTCCCAAGTGAAGTTGACCTGCACATCATCATAGGTCACTGCATTCTAAAACAATCCATACATGTGAACAACAGAAAGCATGATAATGACAACATTGTAAATGTATAATTCTTTGACAGTATATTCATACAATTCTGGTGCTCACTATCTTACTCCATTACATAGCTGTTATAATGTAATCACCAAGTCACTTTAGAAGAAAGCTGAAGAGGGTGTTCACCTCTCTCAATTCTGTATCCTTTAAAAGGGGAATCACCTTGCAAGAAAAATGCCAATTAACAAACATACACAGACAAGTAAACAAAACAACAGTACAGAGTACACATGAGAGAAATTGTATGAACTAACTACAAAGAAGAAATAAGATAGACAAGTGTGTAATCAGGTCCAAGTCAGATTGAACCTAGATGAGCAATTGTCCTTGTGGTATGATGAAAGAGGAACATTGGGTATATGCACAAAAGAGGTATAACTGGATCTTGCGGTAGATTGACTCCCAATTATCTGAGGATATCATATTGATTTCCACATTGCTTGTACAAATTTGAACCTGTGACAGCAATGAATTCCCTGGCTCCATATCCTTTCCAACATTTGCTGTCACTTGTGTTATTGATCTTGACCATTCTTACAAGTGTAAGACGAAAGCTCAAAGTAGTTTCAATATGCATTTGCCTGATGGCTAAGGATGTTGAACATTGCTTCAAGTGTTTCTCAGGGACTTTTGATTCTTCTACTGAGAATTCTATTTAGAGGTATAATCCATTATAATTGCATTATTTGATTTGTTGTTTAGTTTCTAGAGTTCTTTATTATCTTTTGTGAGAAAACCCAGAAGCACATGGACAAACATGTTGTACTCACTCATACATGAAAATTAGCTGTTAAGTAAAGTACACTCACAATAACCATAGTTAATCACAGTACAATCCACAGATGCATAGAGGCTAAGTAAGGAGAGCAACTCTAGGGTATATGCATGAATCTCACTGGAAGAAGTATATAGAATAGATTTTGTAGGTGCACTGGAGGCAGTTGGAGATGGGAACAGGATTGGTCAGGTGAGTAAGGAAGGGACAGAGGAGAAGACAGGGAAAGATAACTGGATTAGGGGAGCTTTTAGCAGGAGACATGGACACAGTGCAGTGCAAACTTCATGGAACCTAATAAGGTGACCCTAGTGAGGAGTCCTAGTTATCAAGAATTCAGAGGCCAGCTGAGTAGTGATAGCACATACCTTTAATCGCAGTACTCAGAAGGCAGAGGCAGGCAGATCTCTGTGAGTTTGAGGCCAGCTTTCTCTAAAAAGTGAGTTCTAGGACAGGCTCCAAAATCTACACAGAGAAAAAACAAACAAACAAACAAAAAGAATACAGAGGCTGAACCAACCATCTTCTGTAACCACACAACACTCCCAGTGGTAGGATTGGGACACCAAGCTAGACACAAAACACTCAGCTAACACTTGTCCTGCCTGAATGATATGCTGGAGCAATGGTGGCTCAGAGTGTCTAACCAATGAATGACTAGTCTAAATTGATGCCCAAGCTATGAAAGGAGGCTCATGCCTTACAAAGCTTAGATGGATAGGACCTGGAACAGGATGGTCCAGAAAACTAGGAAAGGACCAAGTACAACTGACCAAGGAAAATACAATGAGATGATGTATAACTATATTCTGTTTTAATCAAAGATTTGTGCCTAGCCTAATTGTTATCAGAGAGCCTTCTTTCAGTAGATGATGGGAACACATACAGAGATCCCTACCCAAACATGAGGATGAGCTCTAAGAATCCTGTGGAAGGAGGGAATGAATATTGTAGGATACAGAAGGGTTATGGAAACAAGGAGATCTTGGACCATAGAATCAACAAAGCAGGGTGCATAGGGGTTCAGAGAAATTGAAGTGGCAATCCTGAAGCCTGTATGGTTCTGTGCCAGGTCATCTGCATACATTCTATGGTTGTTTAGTTTGGTGTATTTTTGGGACTTATAACTGTAGGAGTCCTGGTGTCTGGCTCTTTTGCTTGCTCTTGGGACCCCTTTCCTCCTATTGGGTTACCTTGTCCAGCTTTGATATGAAGGTTTGTTCCTAGCCTTATTGCACCTTGTTATGTGGTGTTTGGTTGATATCCCTGAGAGGCCTACTATTTTCTGAAGGAAAACAGGGTAGCAGGGGATTTGGAGGAATGAGGATTTCAGGGTGGTAACTAGAAGAAGTAGAGAAAGGGGAATGAAGCTGCAAGTTAGGATGTATTGTATGAGAGAAGAATAAATACCAAGAGAAAAAGAAAAAGGGAAATGCATTTAATCTTAGTACCATGATCCTCATAGTCTGTAACAGCCCCAAACAGCTCATATGTCCAGTTTCTTTTGACACTCAAGATAATCTCTTGCCTGTCATATCTTGTACAAATCAAGAGACAAGGATTTCCTACAAATAATGGCACAGTATATACTCCCATTCAGAAAAAAAGGAATGTGACTGTGTTCCTGGACCCAACACATGCTGACATCCCTGGCTCCTGTACATGTCACACCATCCAGAAGGTTAGGTAGCCAGGCCATCAGCCTATGAAACTTCCACCATCCCCACATACCCACAGACACAATCCTCCACCAACCATACAGCTGCCACTTCCAAATCCATGTCCCCACCCCAAATTGGATGGATATCCTCTGCTCAAAGTCAAGCCACACCAGCCAGAAGAACAGGTAGACAACCTGAGGTAGTGATGCCCTGCTGGACCAGAGGCAATGCCAGGCACCAGAAGTCCATGTACCCTGCTCACTTTTGGACATCCTGCAGTCTTTCAATAATCCCCTAACAATATCCTCAATCCCACTTCTCTCTTCATCTCTGTGTTGTTGCCTCAAAATTGGGTTGAATCCTTTCTCTAACAAAGGACACACAAGCTGCCAGATGTCTATGTAGGCCACCTGCCCATAGACCTCCCCTACTTCTCAATGCCCCCTCAACCCTATCCCCAAACTTCCTCTTCTCCTCCCTTTGGTCATCCTCAAACTTGGGCAGATACTCTCTGCTGGAACAAAGGTAATACAGCAAGATTTCAAGGCCCCAACTTGGGATGAGAACCCCTGTTCAATCATAGACCACAAAGAAGAGAACAAAGAGCAAATAGAAACCAAGAACTAAATCCCCCATCCAAAAAAGACAAACTGAGAAATCAGCACCCACAGCCACAATCACCTCAAATCCAGATACCTGGACATCACCATAAGATCATAATCAATATCAGCTGGAACAATATTTCACTAGCAGATTCCAGCTATCCTACTACAGCAAGCCCTGGATATTCCATCACAAGTGGAGGACAATTAAGACAAACTTTATAAAGTTGATAGGAGCTCTTAAAGAGGAAGTGAATGAATGTGTTTAAAGAAAGCAGAGAAAGGATAAATTTAATATTGGAAAAAATTAACAAATCCCTTAAAGAAAACTAAACACAAACAAACAGTTGATGGTAATGAATGATCTCTTCAAGAACTGATAATGGAAATAGAAGTAATTAAAAAATGCAACCAGAAGAAATTCTAGAAATGAAAATCTAGGTATTCAAACAGGAACAATAAAGGCAAGCTTCACCAAAGGAATACAAGACATAGAATAGAGAATTACAGGCTTTAAAGTTATGATAGAAAATATGGCTATATTGATGAAAGAAAATGTTAAATTGAAAGATTTCCTGAAACATAAGATCCAGGAAATCTGCCACACTATTAAAAGACCAAACCTAAGAATAATAGGAATAGAAGGAGTAAAATCTCAGCTCAAATCCCAGAAAGGATTTTCAAAAAAAAATTCTTAAATAAAAGAACAGAAGAGAACATAGCCTAGATAATCTACTAAGCAGAGCTCACAGGGGCTCACAGAGACTGAAACAGCATTTACTACCTACATGGGTCCACACCAGTTCCTCTACATATGTGTTACCCTTGTATAGCTTGGTGTTTTTGTGCAACTCCTCACAGTAGAAGTGGGTGGTGTGTCTCTGACATCTTTGCCTGCTCTTGAAATCCTTTAACTCCAACTAGCTTGTTTCATCCAGCTTTGATATGGGGGTTCCTGCCTAGTCTTTTTGTCACTTGTTATGCAGGGTTTTATTGATAACCCTGGGATATCTGCTCTATTCTGAAGGGAAAAGGAGGAGGAGTGGATCTGATGAAAAGGGAAGAAATGGAGAGGATGCAGAGGAGTAGAGGGAGGGAAAACTGCAGTTGGTGTGTATTGAGAGACAAAAAGAATAAAAAAAAATAAAATAGAAAGATTGAAATGTGGACACAGTGTGGAAAAACAACAAATCCTGTAGCTCTGTTTCAGACAGGTGTGGTTTCATTCTCAAAGGGCTTAATTAGCTCTGTCCATGAAATGTTTCTTACATGTCTCTGGCTTACAACTTCTACCCCTTTTGGTATTAAAAAAGGAGAGACAGAGACAGAGAGTCAGAGAGACACAGAGAAGAGAGAGAAATATAGAAAAAGAGAGGAGCTCTCAAAAAACTCACTGAACTGGAACTTAAAATGTCCCCAAAAATTGTAACAAGGCTCTGTATTAATTAAGTGTAGCTCTCCCTCACAAAATGAAACTTTCATAAAGTCCCTACTTCCTACCAATATCTGTGTTAAATCCATTAAAAAAAGTCTCTTTTTTTTCCAAGTCTGGACACATGAAGCAGAAACTGGTCGATCTCTTCAAGTTCCAGGCCTAGCCTATCTACTACTTAGTGATATCAAGGCAAGACAGGGTTAGAATGTCAGACAATGTCTCAAAACACACGCACTCAAAAATCTCTACTCAATAAACTTCAGGACTGTTAAAAAGGTTTGACAAATAAAGTACTCACCCTGCAACTATCCCTTTACTTCTGTCTTATAAAAATCATTGCCACAATGCATGCTTCTAATCCAGTAATTTTAAGGCAAGATAAAAGACAGACAGAAGAAATCTTGCAAGGTTATTTACATGTGATAGTAAACTAAGGACCCTGTTTCAAACATGCTGAAGGGAAAAGACCAGCAAGCAAAATGTTCTCTGACTATTATAACTAAACCACAAAACACATGCATACCTATCCACATATAAATTAGGACACAGATAAAAAACAGTCATAAGCAAATAAATAATAAAATTGGGATTGGATGATGTGGCACATGACTTTTATTCCAATACTTGGGCAGCAGAGGTAGGCAGAGTTATGGGAGTTTGGGGCCAACCTAATCTATATTCTGAGTTCAAGGACAGCTAGAGATACACGGAGAAACCCTGTCTCAAAATAAAATTTCAATTCTGATTTGTATTGTCTCATCCTGAAATCCTTTTCCAAAATGAATTGAAGTGTCCCAGTTTAACCTCTGCAGAGGTCTCATGGTTCAGGACAATATCTCTTAAAATCCTTTCAGGTGTCACCCACTTGTCCCTGTCAAATCATTCTCAGAAATAAATATAGCTTAGTATGGTAGCAGAGCCAAGCAGTTCTCCTTGAATTCAAGACATTTTGGTCTATGAAGGGAATATGATAGTAAGACATTCCTCAATAAACACAGACACAGACACACACACACACACACACACACACACACACACACACACACACACAAATACAGTTTAATATATTTTGCTTTGTTGTTTGAGACAAGGTATCATTAGAAAGCTCCAACTAGAATAATCTTCACACTGTATAGTTTAATGGATAATATATATTAAATATTTTTAAACAAATCCCTGAAAACATTTCATTCTATACCATTGGCCCATTATTCAAAGCATGACAGTTTTCTGAACAGGAGGGACCTTTCAAACAATGGTCTTTATATTCCCTTAAACTTCAGAAGATCTGGAACTGGGAGAAAATTTATACTGTTTACATTCCTAGGTTGTTTCTGCTCCATCCAATCATTCTATGAAATTAATATCCATCTTTCCTTGAACTTCTTCTAATTTAGAAACATTTTAACTAATTTATTTGTAAATTGAGGTATTTCCAGATTTTGTTTTAATGGTAAGACTCCAACTGTAGAAGCTGAAACAATACCTATAAAAGTAAATATTGTAGCTACCAGTTACCCAATGAATTTTTAAGAATATTTTTCTAAAATAGCTGGAAATTTTCCAAGTATTGTATTGAAATTTTTGGAATATCACTCTATCTTTAATTTTACTAGAATCAAAATAGAAGGAGATTGTTGATAAACAATTTTACTATTATTTATTATGCTATCAACACTTTGAGTTAAATACCTGTTGTTGTATGTTACATGAAATAGAGAATGACTATAGTGGATTACTAGCATTTATATTAATAAAACATGAAGAGAAATCACATAAGCATATAGATAATATGACTCTATCAAAAAAGAAAAATTAGCAGTGTTTCTCAAAAGTATTTCCTCTCTAAAGAATAATGAACCATGTACTGACTAAGTTAGGGTTTCTATTGTTGTGAAGAGACACCATGAACATGGCAACTCTTACAAAGGAAAAATATTTAATTGGCATGATTTACATTTTTAGAGGTTTAGTCCATTATCATCACAGTGAACATAGCATCATGTAGGCAGACATGGTGCTGGAAAAGGAGCTGGGCATTTACACTATGACCTACAGGTAATCTGGGAGACTGGACATGGTTTAAAAATATATGAGATCTCAAAGCCCACCTCCACAGTGACACACTTCCTCCAACAAAGCCACACCTTCTAATAGTGCCAATCCCTATGAACTTATGGGGGAAAATTCCATCCAGACTACCACAGGTACTAAGTATTAATGTTCACAAAGAGGTAGGATATGTCCTGTGTGAGAAAACAATGAACCCATTCTATTGAGAAAGACTAAAAATATAAGTTTGTTTCTATACCATAATTTATTAGACCATGAAAATTTTGGTAGGACCCACCTAAGTCCCCATGATAGATTAAGTGAAGTATTTGGCTTACATTTAACCCAATGTGTGAATAATGACAAGGTTGCTCCTTGTCCTCAAAGTGATTAGGGAGTCCAGTTGTGCACTTCTTCAGTAAACATACTTAGAACAGCTGAGCAGTCTTGAGGAAGGAGTCTTAGGACATTAGTTAGAAATTAGGAGTATGAACTTTGTGTGATGACCATCAGCATCATAAAATATACTTTTTGTCATGATAAGTACACATATCTTTCTTGCTCATGACATTACTCTTTTGCCCCAGTTCTTCCCCAGCACTTGTTATCAGTTGTTTGGCAGGTCTTTGCCATTCTGAATGTAATTACCACAGCTCTTTCCAACAGACCAAAACCACAACCTATAGAAACAGCAATAATTTATAATATCAACAAGCTCCAACATTCTCATCATAGCCAATATAAAAAGAGTTTTAAATACAAAATAGCCAATGCCTCAAAACAACAATGAGATTATTTGCCTTATAACATTTCCAGTTTTACCAAGGAGCTCACCTATGAGGATCTTCCATGCTGTCTCAGGAACATCCAAGACTGCAGCAATATCTGAAGTTTCAGAGGCAATGGGGGCTCCTGGAAAACTAAGAATGGCAGCTGGGCAAGCAAGAAGTATTTGAAAGGCATATGGAATCAAAAAGGATCTGGAGATAGGCTTATAGACTAAAGAATCAGAAGACAACCTGGTGGCAGGAAAATCCTTAAAAAAGGTGGGTGGATTTCTGTCTCACTTTTCCTGCATCAGGTTCTCATCTATACGACCATGACAATCTCTTCATACATTATTCCCACCACCCAGCTCCTTCTAGCAACTACAGCAGCAACACTGTGACCTTCACATCTATGGGTTTTATCATCAGCCTTGTTTGACTCCTTGTCCAGGTAGATCCAGGTCCATGGGTTTCAAGGGACTAGTTCCAGGGCTGCAAATGATCAGGCCAGGGGACACTCCATGAACACCTCCTTCAGCTCCACAGATATTTGAGATAGGCAAAAGAGCAGTGTTGGTGCACAAGGCCTGTGAGCTTGTACAGCCCTGCATTCCTACTTCCCTGGGCCAAGCCCACAAATCACCTACTAAACACATCCTCTCCCTGAGGCAAACTCAACAGAAATTCCTTCAGTCCTCTCCTCAAAAGCACTACAATCTCCAGATGCATCCCCCAGGCAAGTCCCTCACAGACACACCCACAAAACGTGCTCACAGACATTCCTCCTCCCTGGAAATAACCTTCCAAACACTATTTTTTGCCTGACTCAGAGGATATGGAAATCCTGTGGTGACATCAGTTTTTTGGTAAGTAGCAGAGTGGGGAGGGCTTGGCAGCTAAACTGGAGAACTGCTCTAAGATTAAGGCCAGAGGAGACTTCAGGGCAGCCCATCCACTACAACCACAGGGCTCTGGAAGAGGAGACCTACTCCATAGCTGCATTCATACAGGCACTGGGAACCCAAAGGCATAGCTGACAAAGTAGACAGACCCTGAGCCCTGCAAGAAGATCTCATGTGGAAGAGAAAACATGGCCAGTAGACATAGTAACATAGAAGGTTTGAAGGGATCTAATGAACCCTCTCCCTAGACCAAGAACAATGAGAAACTAATGACTATGGAGAGGCAGAATTGTTTTTCACTGGGATGAACCTCCTAGTTGGTTATCCAAAACAAAATGGACTGCACTGAAATCATATAAATAGAATAAATACCAAATGGACTCAGCAGCTCATATTTATTTGTTCATAGACATAAAAATATATATGCAATAGTAATATCAAAAGAGAAAACCCCTTTGAGACAGACTGAGTGGGGGCATGTAGCAGGGTTTCATTTAGGCCACCAACCAGCTCTCAAATCATGACACAAAGACCTCTTATTAGCTATGAATGCTTCCTGGTCCCATGGATTATGGCACAAGATGTGGATTCTGCCCTATCCACCCACACAACACCATGCACACCTGAGAAATTTCTGCAGATCAGAAACTGACTTTGTCCCCTGGAACTAAACTTCACCAAATCATACCATTATAGCTGGTTGTAGTAAAGTTAGAAGCATTCTAATGATATATTGCTGAAAGATAATCCATAACACCATATTTCTACCAGTTTCTAAACTATTTGTAATATTTATAAGACAAACCTGAAAGTGGAGTGCAATGTACAGAACTTCTAGACACCAGACTATCAGTTTTCCAATCTGTCTTCTTGCTACACACCAAAAGTTTGGCCATGTGTGCACACTGGACAGTGATATTACAAGCATATCCTTCCATGCCAGGGTGGCAGAGTCTCCACATACCCATTAAATCCATACACAGGAAGGCTCAGAGGACAAGGACTACTGCCCAGGTCACCACATGGACCAACAAAATCACAGTCTGGATCATGGTTCATCCAAGTCCCAGCAGAAATGATAGCTAAGCAAACTTGCTCTAATCATGCTACACTCACCATGGCATGGCTTGGACTTCCTTACAGCTTCCTAGAGCAGAACAAGAGGAGAATCCTGGAAAGAACTTGGAAGCTCCCTCATCAGCTACATTAGCAGTTTCCCTACTGGGTGAGCAGAGTTCAAAAGACACAGAGATACAAAAAAACCCTCCCAGGTGGGTCATTCCACACTGTGATTGGATAGGACACTAAACAGGAGATTTGGTAGATTAGTAAAATTCTCTAATCTCCTAGAGCACTTAATGTGTTTTTCCAATGCACAGGGTCCTTTGGGTGCACAGTTCTTTACATACTCAATGTCCACTGCAACCAACCTCTTGCTTCATAGCTGAGAAATCATGCAACCAAATACATGTCACATTCAAACAGTAACTGTTCTTGAACAAAAAGATGTCATGGATTAGAACACAATGAAGGATCTACGGGAGAGTATGAAAGCAGAGAAGACATAGTGATAATAATGTAAATATAATCCCAAAACATTTTGTTAAAAAGTTGAAACAGGCTTTATGGCAATATGCTCCAGAACTGGCCATTTGTATTAGAGGACACCAAGTACTTCTCATACCATTTCTCCTGGGGTATACATCTTAAACCTGGAAAACACAGTCATGTTAAGCAGGGCCACACCATTCTATCCAGTTCTATTTCTTAGATTCAAATGATGTAACTACTCTAATTTGGTTTCACGAAATATCAATTTTTTATCCAGATTCTTGATTGCCTGGTCTGTGGACCCAAGAAATGGCCAGTCAGAACATTTATTGATCTTCTAACATTGATTACCTCACTACTCATTGCTAAGGTCAACTACTATCACAGAATGAAAGTTTCCACCCTCTTTCTTGCTCATCCTCTCTGCTGTGACTACACCTGCTTTATAGTTGGTCAGTGAACTCAGTTCTTACACAAGTTCCACCTCATTTGTAAATTCACAATAAAATCTAGAGAAGTTGGAGGATATTCATTCTCCGGTCTATTTTTCTTTCCCACAGACCAGTCAAGGCCCAGCCTGGAAGGAGTTGAAGGACTCTCTTCCCAGCACTGGAAGGCAGAGGCAGGATTAGGTGTTCAAAGCAATTCTCAATTATATAATGTGAGGCAAGCCTTGGTTACAAGAGATATTGATCCAAACCAATGGTTCACAACCTTCCTAATGTTGTGACTCTTTAATACAGTTTCTCATGATGTGGTGACACCACAACTATAAAATTATTATCACTGCCAATTCATAACTGTATTTCTGTTCCTGATATGAATTATAACATAAATATCTGCACTTTCTGACAGTCTTAGGCCAGTCCTGTGATAGGGTCATTTGGTCCCCCAAAGGGAGCCATGATCTCCAAGGTTGAGAAGCACTGCTATAAACTGACATAAATAAATACATAAGCAAGCACCAGTTAAGAAAATGGTGGAGTAAAATTCTTACACTGGGAAACATAGAAAAAATTATCAGTAGAGCATTAAATGAAGATGAATATTAAAGAGGAAACCAATAATTGATGTTTTAAAGTGACAAAATTATTTCAAACCATATGTAGCTATACTGACTTTGAATCAGAATAGACACCCCATGGTAGAGTAAATGCCATTAATAAGAGACTGTATGACTTTGTCCCACATAAAATGATAGCCACTGATTGTTGTAAGCTAACACATGGAATTACAGCCAGTGTCCTGTATCTCAAACCTCTCAGCTGACTTCACTGTATCAATAAAGATTGCACATATCTCCATAGGAGAGTTAGCTATTTGGAAACTGAATACTTAGAAGTTCAAGCTATCCTCCATAAACTGTACACCCCCCCCCCCCAATAGTGTCAGTCTTCATTCACATGGGAGGAATTAATACATGCAGGGAAATTACAGAGAAAGTCACTCACCATGCCCCATCAGCCCTTCTTTGTAATGGAGACCCCTGCAGCTCACTGCACTCAACTTCAGTCTGTGATCAAACTATAGCCTAGTGTAATGCCCCATACAGTGCACACAGTGGCCCGTGCCCTGTCTGCAGGCCCCAGCCCTGTCTGCATGTCAATTCCACTCTTCAGTCCCTTAGGATTGGAAAGAAGAAGCCATTTTCCACACACATTTCCTTTCCCTGTTGTGCAATGGACAGTCCACTATGTGACTCAAAGTGGTAATTTTAGAACTCTGTGGTGGTGCAAACATTTAATACAGAAATTAGGGTGATTAGTTGGGGATAATAAAGGCAATGCTTTGTGGGGATACACACAGGGTTCAAGTCCACCTCAACCAATGTAGGAGACCTTGACTTAAAAATGCTTTTCAAAAAGACTGGAGACTCCCAATTCAAGAATTAATACACCTCCATGGCATACCAGGACTTAATGTTAGTTGTGACCCTGTAACGGTCTCTTGAACAGCATGTTAGAGGCCAGGATTTTAGTGGAAGGATGGGCCTTTCTACTGGTTGTAAATCAAGGTTATCTCAATTGTTACAGAATGTAGCTGGTTAATCCTGGGGAACAAACTTTTACATCTTATCATAGTAATTTCCAACCAGAATGGTTAGCATACTGCTTATCTTTGGGGTATTTGGGATGCAGCCCTCTCTTACCTAAATTCTACTTTGTGAACTAATGTCTCCTAGAACTGGAAAGACCATGTACCATTAATTCTATTACCATCAATTCTACTCTTCTACATCACAGTTGAGTGCAACTTTACACAGGAAACACTCTTTACAAGCTCCTAAAATTAATTCTAGTTAGATTATAAATCTTAATGTTAAATGTTGAAAGTGTAGAACTTCTGGAAGATAAGGGAGGAACCAGGCCTCTTTGAGTTTGGAAATCTGTGTTCCATAGAAACAACACACACATGGTGCTGGCATTTCACAGTGATGTCAACAAGGACATTTCAAAGCACAGTCATGCTCCCAATGTCTGCACAGGTGCAGCTAACAGAGTGAAGTTATTCAGGGGCTGTGAGCCAGCCTCAACAGTTGCTGAGATTATTCAGGACCACATGCTGGAGCATGCAGGATGAGCAGGACCATGCTGGACAATGGAGGACAAGGAAAGAACAAGCACAACTCAGCATCTGACCACTTCCTCCCTCCCAGCAAGGGGAGGGCCCGACACACTGACTCCCATGACTCAACTGAGCACTCCTCCCAGTCTGGGGACAGCAGACCCTAGCTCAGCATATTGTAGTTTTCCAGCTCCGCCATGCTCTTTGCTCAGCTCGCAGCAACAATAGCAGTAACATTCGCAGCATAGCACAGAAAACAACAGGGACAGATTCTCTTCTTAGCCAATTCTGAAGCAGGAGGCTGAAAAGACCCTGTAGATCTTCTGACTGGCAGGTCACCTGAAGTGCCTGATTGGCTAATGCGGCCTGAGTGACAGGAGAAGCTCCTGTGTGGTTACACTGGACTTAAAGACACAGCACAATGATTCCTGATACTGCCTTACACCCCAGACCAAGACCTTTTCTGAACCAGCAAAGATTTGCAATTCAGTAGTACTCGCCCCTGCCTCTAGTAGCAGACAATGTGATCTTCCTGCTCTCCATAGGCACTCCCCTTCTTCCTCCTGGACACAATGTGGCTAACTAGCTTGTACAACCCAGTATACTATGTGGGGTGGAGATTCCCTGTCACACAGGGGAAAGAATACCCAGAATATTAACAACTAAAAGAGATTTAAGAGAAAAAAGGGAAATGTTTTTTAGGTAGCTTCACAGGGAGTTCAGGTGAATTCAATGTACTTTTTACCTGCTTGTCACAGGGACTTCAGACAACCAGGAAAAAAAAATCAGGGACTAGATCACTAACAGAATAAATAGGTCTTTCACCATCAGAAAGCTGGATCATGGCTCTATTGCTTAAGAAGTTTTATTCCTGAAATTCAGGGCAAAGTGTTAGCAAACGATATAATAATAAAGAGTAGTCTTCATGCAAAGTTGAATACTTGGAGGATAATGGAGCTAGGAAGAATGCCTTTATGTCCACCATTGTTAGCCAGCACATCTTCCTCAGTGGGGAGATGAAAAAAAACTGTATTATTGGATCTCTCCATGTATGTAGAAAGTTGCTTTCTTAGAATATCTTACAAGCTGTGGTCCAGGTAGTCCAACAATGGCTGCCTACCAATGGAAATTTGAAGAAGCCAGTAGCTGTTCATTCCATGAGGCTGCATGTCTCAGCTGGTCTTCAGTATACACCAAAATACCAAGGAAGAAGGATCTAATGCTGGGAAAGTAATTTACTTGGTAGCCAGTGCTAGGGCAAAGAGGCAAAGAGAGAGAGAGCTTCCTCCTTCAACACGCTTCATATATGCAGGCAACCACCAGAGATGCAATCCAGATTAAAGGTGGATCTTAAACTTCATTTGATTTTTACTTTTTTGGTGTTTTTGAGACTAGGTTTACTGTGTAGCCTGGGAAATCCTTCTGTAGGCCAGGCCAGCCTCAAACTTGGGTAAATCCAACTGTTTCTACCTCCTGAGTGCTCTGGTTAAAGTGTACATAGACACCAAGCAGCTGAACGTGGATTTCACTTCAAATGATCCAGATGAAAGATGGATCTCTTTTCAAAACATTCAAAAAAATCCATCACAGGTATACCCAACTCTTAGGGTTTTAGTTAATTCCACAAGGAGTAGGTGTGACTACCAAGAATAGCCCTCACAACAGCCAAGAAAGAAGAAATCAGAAAAGTTATTACCTGCAGGAGACAGGGAAAGCATGCCTTTCCTAAACAAAGGAAGCATGTGGATTTTACTTAGGAAAGCTGGACATATTCACATAGAATTCTCACTATTCCTAAGCAGGCAAGTAAACAAATCCATTTCTGAATATGATAACATGTAAAAGAAGAGACATTTAGGGGTATTCTTACTCCCATGTCATGCAGAAATATATGTAAATTATAAAAATGATTGGAAAAATTGTCTCTGGCATGCTGAAAATCAATGAAAAACACAGTAAAATAAATATTGCTTTGAAGCTTATGCAACCTGTCAGTCTTGATGTTCAATCTAGAAGATAACTGTACCAATGTTATTCTCACCAATAGAAAAGATAAAGAAGACAAATAAAGGAAACTTCAAGAAAAAGACACTTAACAGCACTGTATACTCTGCTCTAAGATGAATGGTTATGATGAACTATATTAACCTCAGAATGAAGCTGCTTTTGCCTCTGAGCAGGCTGGATCAGTGGAAGGTCACAGCTCCTTCCATGCAAGACCTTAGGGAAGTCATTTAACTAGCCCTGACTGCTGCCTGTCTCAGGGCTGTGACATCCCTGCAGAAAATTCCATTGTTCACTTTTTGTAACTTTTAACAAAATGAAATTTTATGAGTGTTGTCCATGCATGTGTCAGTGCACACTACTTACAGAGGTCAGAAGAAGGCAGCTGATGCCTGGGACTCGAGTTACAGTAAATTGTTAGCCACCATGTGGGTTCTAGAAATGGAACCTGAGTCCTCTGTAACCAGAGCCAGTGCTCTTAATTACTGCTCTATGTCTCTAGCCCTTCTTTTTATTTAGAATTTATTTCCATAAATTGTTTCTCAGAAAATTGGCAGTCAAAAACATACCTCAGGACAAAGGTATGCCACTCTTGGGAATATACCCAAGGAATGCTCAAACTTACCACAAGAACAAATGGTCAACTGTGCTCAAAACAGTATTATTTATAACAGCCAGAACCTAGAAACAACCGAGATGACCCTAAACTGAAAAAAATATGGCACATATAAACAATGGAGAACTACTCAGTATTAAAAAACAAGGATATCATGAAATTAGCAGGCAAATGGATGGAACTAGCAACCATCATCCTGAGTGAGGTAACCCAGACTCAGAAGGACAAACATGGTATGTACTTACTCATAAGTGGATACTAGATGTAAAGCAAAGGATAACCAGAGTGCAACCCATAGTTCCAGGGAGGCTAGCTAACAAGGAGGACCCTAAGAGGGACACATAGATAGCCCAACAAAGGAAAAATAGATGAGCTCTACATGAGCACACTGGGAGTGAAGGAGTTGGGTTCAGGGCAAAGAATGGGAGATGAGCATATAGGGGAAGAGGAGGTTTGAGCTGGAAAGGGACAGATTGGGAGAGCAAGGAAAGAGATACCATGATAAATAAAGACATCATGGGAATTGGAAAAAACAGGGTGCTAGCAGAGTTCTCAGGTACCCACAAGGATGATCCCACCTTATACTACTGGCAATAATGAAGAGGGTGCCTGAACTGGCCTATTCCAGTGATCAGATGACTCAGTACCCAAACTGTAATCATAGAGCCCTCATCAAGTGACTGATGGAAGCAGATACAGAGATCCATGGCAGGGTGCCAGGATGATCACTGGGAATCCAATTGATGAGAAAGAGGAAGGATTCTGTGGGCAGGGGACATTAAGATCATGATGAGAAAACATACAGAGATGACCAACGACACTATTGGAAACCCACGAACTTAGTACCAATAACTGTGGAGCCCCCATAGGACTGGACTACACTTTCTGGATATGTGAGACAGTTGTTTAGCTTAAACCATTCGTGTGGCCCACCTGCAGGGGATTGCAATTGATCCCTGGTACATGAGTAGGCTTTTTGGAGCCCAGTGCCTAGGGAGTGAGACCTTTGCAGTCTTGGTGCAGTGAGGAGGGCCTTGGACCTGCCTCAGCTGAGTGGGCCAGGATCTATTGACTCCCCATTGGAGATGTTGACTTGGAGGAGGTGGGAATGCAGGATATGTTGGGGAGGAATGGTAGGGGGCAGGAAGAGGGAGGGTCTGTACCTGGTATGTAAAATGAATAGAAACTTTCTTAGTAATAAAAAAAGAAGAAAATTGTTAATTAAATGACACTACATTCCTTTTCCCTTTTATCTTTTCATTCACTCCCTTCCAAAATCCCTTCTAAATTCTTCCTTTTTAAGTGTGAGTGAACAAGTATGATGAAATACATGAATACAATCTGCTGCATCCATTTTTGTTAGTTGTACATATATGGATGTTTGGCTGACCATGTTGTATTGGCCAAATTATTAGGGATCTCATCCCTACTCTACTCTCACAAACATAGGAAAATTCTACTTTGTAATCCACATCAGGTATTTAACCTTGACTAGACTGCCTTGTACCAGAAATATAAAGAAGAATATAAAACTTATGGTAGAAATTGCCTTATAATTTAAGAACACCAAAGTTTCCTTCCTAGCACCCAGCTTCCATTCCCAGTACATATAGAAGCTTTCTACTATCTGTAACTCCAGCATGAGGGGCTCTGACACCATCTCATGATCTTGCTGGCCACCATAAGAAGAGGAGACTTAGACCATTAAAACTATTTTTCAAGCTGTGTGTTGTTGTTGGAGTTTTCCTGCCTGGCCCACAGTCAGGACAAATCTCTCTCACCCGCCAGTCCCAAGCCGCTCAAACCCGATCAAGTAAACACAGACACTTATATTGGTTACAAACTGTATGGCCGTGGCAGGCTTCTTGCTAACTGTTCTTACAGCTTAAATTAATCCATTTCTATTAATCTATACCTTGCCACGTGGCTTGTGGCTTACCGGTACTTTACATCTTCCTTATCCTGATGGCGGCTGGCAGTGTCTCCCCTCAGCCTTCCACTTCCCAGCTCTATCCTCCTCCTTGTTCCGCCTATACTTCCTGCCTAGCCAATGGCCAATCAGTGATTTATTTATTGACCAATCAGCAACACATTTGACATACAGACCATCCCACAGTACTTCCCCTTTTCTTTTCTTAAAAAGGAAGGTTTTAACCTTTACATATCTCCAAAGTCAGCTTGGTATATTTGGGAATTTGGGCGTAGCTTGTCTTACTACTTCCTGTTGGAGGGGGGCGCTGTATCTTCTGGGGAAACAAAGAAAATTTTAGGATCATGGAGTAGTCCGTGAGGCTGTATCATCTGAGCCAGTTGTCTTGAAACGGTTCTGGATGTTGGATCATCTGGGCCATGGTGTCATTGGAGACCTTTCAGGGGGTTTTGGCTGGTCAAACCTGATGTATCTTACTCTGGAACAAATCCATAGCCTCTTGTTTTCTGTGGAAACAAAAGAGACTCTTTTCCAAAGCAACATATCCTTACATCCAAATTTTGAAGTCAAAGTATCTTTAAAATATACATACTGGTTTAACTCAGTTTCCTTTACAATCAAATATCTCTCTGTAGTTAAGAATCCCAAAGACAACACAATCCAGACTCTCTGTGTAATAGTCATCTCTACGTGGTTTATTTTTTATATTAATTTTATTGTCTCTTTAAAGACTTTATTTTTTAAAACCATGTATTTGTTTTTATACTGTATATATCACCTTTTTTTTGTCTCTTTCAAGCCTACGTATATTTTATACATATTTTAAACTATTACATCTGAATCTGTCTTATTGTGAATCTGTTGCTTTAAGCTGTAGCATCTGTGGCTGTTGGCTCCGCCCACCTCAGTTTTCCAACATGGCGGCAGTATGCTCACCGCCAGCTCTGGGAGCCATCGTGGGTCTATGCTTTTATCCAAGCAGCATGTAGCCCAGAAACCTCTTTTTTTTTTGTTTTGTACTAGCAAAGGCTAAATCCACAATGTAGCTTAATGTGCCATTTGTAGAGACTTCATTCCCGCCATACTGCAGGTCGAGCGCGCACGCCAGCAACCCGCCAGTAGCTCAAACCCGCAGCTGCCGCTCATTTGAGAGAGACAATTAGGAAGCTGTTTTTAGCTCCGTTTTAGAATCTTTTTTCTCAGGTTTTAGGTGGAAACTCTTGCCCCACGTTGGGCGCCATTTGTTGCTGGAGTTTTCCTGCCTGGCCCACAGTCAGGACAAATCTCTCTCACCCGCCAGTCCCAAGCCGCTCAAACCCGATCAAGTAAACACAGACACTTATATTGGTTACAAACTGTATGGCCGTGGCAGGCTTCTTGCTAACTGTTCTTACAGCTTAAATTAATCCATTTCTATTAATCTATACCTTGCCACGTGGCTTGTGGCTTACCGGTACTTTACATCTTCCTTATCCTGATGGCGGCTGGCAGTGTCTCCCCTCAGCCTTCCACTTCCCAGCTCTATCCTCCTCCTTGTTCCGCCTATACTTCCTGCCTAGCCAATGGCCAATCAGTGATTTATTTATTGACCAATCAACAACACATTTGACATACAGACCATCCCACAGTAGTGTGTGGTAGTACATTATTTTAGTACCAGCCATCTGGACACAGAGTCAGGAAGATAACTCTGAGCTTCACAGCCTGTGCTACATAGTCTACAAATGCACACATGGCACACACACTCACACACATATACACAGTAAAAGAACGAAACTAAAAAAACCCAAGAACAGGAGAATTGGAAAATTGGAACAATACAATACCTATTAAAATCAATTCAAGTGTCTGCCACTGGTGTCCATAGAACCATTTTCAAAAATAATTATGACCACGCATACAATCACAGATCATCAATCCCAGCCACTGAGAGAAACTGAATACTTGTGGGTAGGCCACCACCATACCATTTACCTGAACTGCCCCTGATGAGCTGGGTGTTATCAGACCAAGCAAGTCATGAAGTAAGACACACTGCAGCAATCTCTTATCAAATGGAAGTGGTATATGAGTGGTTGGGCCCAAGCAGGTCCTGAAGGAACAAGCAAGCTCCATGAAGAAGTTGCCAAAATGCCTATGGTTTCTGTTGTGGATATTGCTCTGTATGTTGTGACTATGTTGTTCTGATTGGTTAATAAATAAAGTGCTGATTGTCTAGTAGCCAGGCAGGAAGTATATACAGGACAAAAAGAGATAAGAATTCTGGGAACAGGACGGCTGTCCGGAGTTGCCAAGAGCTGTCACCATGAAAAGCAAGATGTAAAGATACCCATAAGCTATGAGCTGCCTGGCAAGGTATAGATTTAAGGAAATGGTTTAATTTAAGATGTAAAATCTAGCTAGCAAGAAGCCTGAGCCATTAGCCCATACAGTTTTAATTAATATAAGCTTCTGTGTGTTTATTTGGTTCTGAGCAGCTGTGGGACCAGAGAAAACTCCAGTTACAGGTTTCTACTCCTTACAAGGCCTTCTGCTGAGAAGCACATACCTACAGTCTCTTGGGGTATTTCCTATGGCTGGCTGAAGTAAGAGAAGACTAGGGTCAGTTGATGGTCCTGTACATCATGCAGGCACCACCCAGAAGTAGACATCTGCAGCAGTTCAATCCCATTTGGGGATAACCCTGAAAGATATTGGTGAAATGTGTAAGAGCCCAAAACAGCTTGACCACACAGCTGCCATGACAGGCTTAGGGACCCAGGTACCTCTGTCATAATAGGCTTCCTGGTAGGCAACATCTGGATCCTTATGCTGACACTACCCAGGGATCCACCCAAGGATGGGCCAGCATCTAAGGGAAAGTGTCTGACATTCCAAATATTCCAACTTTTACATAAGAATAGAAAAGATCAAGATTGACAGATGTCTGTGTGAAGGTGTCAGATCCCCTAGATCTGGAGCTACAAACTCCTGATCCTGGAGTTACAGATAGTACTGAGCTTCTGTATGTACTAGGAATGGAAGCTGGATGCTCTGAAAGAATCTTCAGTTTTCGTAACTGGTAAGGTATTTTCTACCCTAAGTTTTCAGTGAATCAGTGCAATCCAGGTCTTCCACTCTTTCCTCTTTTTGACAACTACATGTAGCTATCAGTGACAAGTTCCTGCATGCCCACACTTTGTGATTCACACTTGGGCCTTAAAGCTCCTCAGTCCCTACCCTCTCAATCCCTGTAACCTACATTCCTGGATGGAATAAGGATGTTGTAAAGAGACACTTAAATCTCTCCCTTTGTCCAAAGCTAGTGAAACAGTGAACCAGATGAAATTTTAATTTCACTGAGCATGTCACTGTGCGAAAAGACTTGAATCCTCCAGATGAGAATATGGGAGGGTTTTATAGATGGGAAAAAATCATTATATGGCTTTTAAATTGCTTAGGTTTGCATATCTTTTACCATCTATCTAAACCTCTTAAGACCCCATGAATAGGTTAGTTATCTTATATTTTTTTAGTGTTCTAAATTAGTCAATTTGAATAATTATCATGTTTTAAATTTTCATTAATAATTTGCTTTGCTCCCTTTTCTATTTCTGTTTTCTTTTTTGTAGAGAATAGTGTTAATATGACTCTTCGGCTGGCCTGGAACTCACACTATAGACTAGGCTGTCCTAGGACATCAGACAGATCTGTTCACATTGCCACCAGATTTCCTGCATTATCGGTGGGCATGCCACTCACTGGATAACTTGAGGCATTTAATTGGCTTAGTGAGGATGAATGGCTGAGCCTGCCTAGTTAGAGTAGCCAGGACACAGGTTCTGCTCCTATCACCAGTAACAGAAGAAGGTTCCCATCAAGTGTAGCCTTCCTACCTTCATGTCCAATGTCTTCCAACTATGAGAAATTTTATTTTTCTTTAGTATTGAGTCTGTTGTATCTGATCAATGACCAGGGAAGAGTACTGTCCTTATTCTGCAGATGGTGAAAGCCAGGATCAAGGAGATGAGTATTTTTTGAATATAGTTAATTATAAATGTTCATGTAAATCATCCTATCATTTTAATACCTCACTAAATGAATTTGAAGGAACCTAAGCCAGACATGGTGGTTCGGGCCTGTGATCATATTACTTAGAATGTGGAGGTAGGAATTTTAAGTTTTCAAAGTCATCGAAAATGAGAATGGTCAATGGGGTCTGGTGGGAGGACCACAGAACTAAAGGAGACTATAATTGGTTTAGGAGGGTGTCCATAGTCTTCCTTGCAGCTCTAAACTTCAGGGCCATAGCATCAGCAATTGTTAGCTGAGGTATTTACCAACTCAAGTTTACTATTCTGGATAATATTTTCTATTCTATATAATGTTTCTAGTCCAAGGCACCTAAATGATAAGACTCTTGTTGCTCATTAAATAGTGGAATTCTTCTGCACATGGGAGAAATAGCCTCAGGCAGGGATGAGCTCCCCAAGTGCATATCTAATACAATGTGTTCATCCTAGGGTCCCTATAAACACAAGCAACAGAAATGGACTGAGCAGGGTTTATTCATATCTTTGTGCATACATATTCTCACAGGCATAACAAGGAAGAAATTGGAAGGGAAGAATTTGGGAAGGGATGGAGAGAGGACAAGGAAGGGGGAAATTGATTTAATACATATTAATTAAAATGTATAAAAATAAATTTTAATTAAAGAAGTATCCTAGGGAGCTAGCTTAACAGTTAAAAGCAGAACAAGGTTGTTACATAGGACACAGGTTCCATTGTACCTAACCATCTCCTGTAACTCTCTTCTGGTCTCTGCAAGAACTCTGCACAGACTCCTGGAGGCAAACACCCATATACATAAAATAAAATGAAGCTTAAAAAATGGAATTCTCTGCAATGATGTCTCATCCCTGAGACAGAAAGCAGACAGGACCAGTTAAAATGATCTCCTTCCCATCTTGCATGCTTGTAAGGCATTCTGAAAAATCAATTTTCTACATACATGGAGAGATTCATTCTACCAGCACTGATTATATAGAAAAGCTTGAATAATACAGTTGTCTTTTTTTTCACCTGCCCAGGAAGGAAGATGTGCTGGCTAACAATGGTACTCATAAATGCATTCTTCCTAGCTCCATTATTCTATAAGTATTCAACTTTCCATGAAGACTACTCTTTATTATTATTTAGTTTTCCAACTGTTTGCTCTAAATTTCAGGAATAAAACTCCTTAAGCAATGGAGCCATCATCCAGCTTTCTGATGGGAGAAAGACCTGTTATCTTGTGTGTGATCTAGTTCCTGCTTTTCTTTGCTGGTTGTCTGAAGTCCCAGTGACAAACAGGGAAAAAAAATCTTCAGTTCACCTGATGTCAGTGTTAAGTCACACAACAAACAATCCTTGTGTGTCTTTAAGTATCTTTTTTGTTGTTAATATTCTGGGCACTCTTCTACCTGTGTGACAGGGAATCACTCCACCCCACGTAGTATAGTGGTCTGTACAAGATAGCTAGCCACATTGTGTCCAGGAGGAAGAAGGGGAAGTGCCTAAGGAGAGCAGGAAGAGAGCAGGGTTTACTTTTGCAGCCAGGGGCAAGTGCTATTGATATGCATATTTCTGCTGATCTAGAAAAAGTCTTTGTCTGTGTCGAAGGGAGGGACAGGAACCATTGTGCTGTGTTTTTAAGCACATTGTGACCCTATGGGATGTGGTCTTGTCACTCAGGTCTCATTAGCCAATCAGGTCCTTCAGGTGACCTGCCTGTCAAAAGTGGTGCAGGGTTCTTCCTGCCTCCCCAGGCTTCAGCCTTTCCTTTGAAGAAGAACTGGCACCAGCAGTTTTGTCTGGTGTGGTGTGCTGTGAGTGCTGCTGCAGGGAGCTGAGCAGACAGCATGGCTGAGCTGGGAATCCATGACATGGTGAGTGAGAGGCTGCTGTCTCCAGATGGAGTGGAGCAGATGGTGAGGTGGTGGATACAGTGTGGTGGGTCCTCCTCAGGTCTGGGTGTGAACCTGCCTGCAGAATCCCTGTCCTCTGAGGTCCCAGGTAGTACTTGAAACTCCCTGGATCCAGGGGCAGGCCTCTGAATACCTGTTGCATGGGCTTAATCTGCTCACGAAATTGGAAGTAGGGAGGTGTGCTTAAAACCATCTTTGAACTTAAGCATGCTTTTCTTGCACCCATAGAAAACAGGTTGCCTAACTTTGAGAGTACCTTCTTTTACCTTGTTGAATGAGGATCAGTATTTTGCATTTAATTTTTATGTGTAAGATTCATTTATAGTTAATTTTGTGTGTGGTTGTAAAAGGCATCTCATGCATTGGGTAGCACTCCACTACTAGCATGTGATGTAGATGAGTATAATTGTTGATTTAAAGGATTTACTAATGCTTAGGAGATAGTAAGTCTCACAAAACAGAATATAAAGGATGGAGGACTGTCTCAAAAATAAAATCCCCAAAGATAAGTGTATTCTAGTCAGGCCTTTTACAGATTAGGACAGTAGGATACAAATTTGTTCACCAGGATTGTCCAGACATTTGTTTCCAAACCATTACAAAGGAACCACTGCTGATTGACAACAAGCAACTAGGCCCAAACTTTTATCAAAGAATGAGATTCTAACAAGCTGCTTATTGAGACATTACATGTCACAGCCAGCCCTAAGACATGTTGTGCCATAAAGTTCCATTTTTGTTTTGTTTTTTTTAGTTTTTTGAGACAGGGTTCCTCTGAAGCTTTGGAGCCTGTCCTGGACTAGCTCTGTAGACCTGGCTGGCCTCGAACTCACAGATATCCACCTGCCTCTGCCTCCCGAGTGCTGGGATTACAGGCATGTGCCACCAGCTCCCGTCCCCAATTTTCTTCTTGAGAAAAGCATGGTTCTGCCAGAAGGTCAATATGACACCAGGTGACAAGTATTTGAAAAGTAAAACTTGTTGTATTAAGGACTAGACTGATCAAGCAATGCTTTCATTTCAGCCCTCAGACAAGGAAAAGGATCATTCTTGGGAGAGCAATGAACAGCCTGTGGCCTAGGCCTTGGGAGCTTTCCCTAAATGCCTGATTTATTGACAATAAAACAGAGCTCCTTCCATAAAATCAGGAACATGTTTGGGAGAACTGGTAATGGTCTTCATCCAGGGCTTTTATGGCGGGTTTGCTTCAGATCCTACATGGAGCTATGGATATCAGTCCATACGATAGTTTGGGTAACTTACAATGCCATTATGCCACAAATAAATTATGCACTACTATCAAAAGGCTTTGCAGAATATGGACACAACTAGAATTTTACAAGCCTGGATAAGGCAGCTTAAATTTTCTAATACCCTTCGGTTTTGCCTATCATAGCCTATAATGATGTCATTTTTCTCCTTGGGTGAAATTGAGTAATGCAATACTGAAAACTCTATTTATTAAAAAATTGTTGTATTGAATAATAGAAAAGAAACCTTTCATTCAGGATGTATTTATCTTTGGTGCATTTAAGGTAGCTAAAGACAAAGATTGCAATGTATCCTGTAAATGTATCCTATAAAAACAGACTAAATAATGTGTTAGAAGAAGGCATTTCCAAAACCAAAGCAAGAAGAACAGAACTGGAAAGTTTGAGTATAAATGTATGTGAGAGAGTCCAAATACATCATTAGACTAAAAATATTTAAGTAACCACTATCTGGAAAAATTAAAACATAGAGTAAAGGAGATATAATAAAATGACAGTAATTATTTTACAACTTGAGATAATTCTGACTTTTAAGTGTCTCACATTCCAATTAGAAGAAATAGCCTGACAGAATACACTACATAAATGAAAGAGAGCTGTTATTGGAGGTTATTGCTCTTTTGATGGCCCTCCATCCAGCTCCCAAGTAAATCATACACAGAGGCTTATTCTTACTTATGAGTACCCCACCCTTAGTTTGGCTTAATTTCCAGCCAGTTTTTCTTAAATTAACCCTTTGGAATCCACTCCCAAAGGGTTAATTCCAAAGAAAACTTTTGCCTCTGGCTTTTCTTATTCTCTAAATTCTGCAAATCTTACTCTCACTCTCTGGCTTGCTATGTAGCTGGATGGCTGGCTCCTGGAGCCCTCCTCATTCTATGACCCCTTGATTTTAGAGTTTTCCACCCAGTTTTCTCCTTCTATATATAATCTAAGCCTGCCAGCCCACCTATCCTTTCTCCTTTCTTGCTATTGGCCAGATCTTTATTAAATCATCAGGTGTTCTACACAGGCACAGTAATATAGCTTCACAGAGTTAAACAAATTCAACATAAACAAAAGCAGTACACCTTAAAATAATATTCTATTACATAGAGCTATTTGGTACCTGCAACAAATGAACTTCAGTGCCAAAGAAACAGGCAGAAAATCACATGTGGAAACAAACAAGTATAACCATACTGATAGTCCACAATGTACACTTTAAAGTTAAATTAGTGAATGAGAAAATGAAGGTCACTACATATTGATAAAGTGAGAAATTCAACAAGAGTCCATAAACACATGTTCTTGTGACATTGATGCTCCCAGTTTTATAAAGCACACACTACTAAATATGAACTAACAGATAGAACTCAACATTATTTTGGGTGATTTTAATACATGATTATATCAGTTACCAAAACAAATGCAAAGCATTGAACAACCAATATACTAATAAATGGACTGATTTAACATTTACAGAACTTTCCATGGAACAGAAGTAGAATTAATTTTTATCAGCAGCCTGAGCAATTACTTTTCAAAATGGCTTTATTCCAAGCAAATCTTCTCAAAAACAAGGTAATTGAAATAACTTTTATTTTTATAAGATCACAGTATAAAAAATACAAAATAAAACAAAAATAAACTATAGAAAATATACAAACATGCGGAGGGTAGAAAATAAAACACTGAACAATCAGTGAGATGCTAAAGAAATTGGGAGTGGATTCCAAAGTTCTTAGACACAAATGGTGGTAGGAATAGAGCATAGTATTCTTGAAATGTACAAAAATAACAGAACATTAGATTCTACCAAAAAAAGGTAATGCTAGTGGGAAGTTGAAGTCTATTGGTATAAAGGTAAACATTTAAAAATTTAGGGACCAAGAGATGGTTCAGCAAGTAAAGATACATGCCAACAAGTCTGAATTCAATTCCTGGGAAATATGGTATAGCAAAGGCATTGAACTCTAGTAAACTATTCCCATCCACCATCCACATGTGAGTTACAGTGTGTGTACAGCTGAATGAATGCTATGTCTGTGAGTTTATACACAAATAACTATGTGTTGAAAACATAAAAATGAAATGTCATTAGTCAGCAAGAAACAACAAATATCAGAACTCATGTAAATTAGTTCTGAATCTTAACTCATACTGTACAAGAGAATACTCAGCCAATACTAATAAAATCAAACATGAACAAACCATACAAAAGAGCCAATGAAACACTCAGTTCTACAAAAGTATCACCATGTATGACACACTTCTCTAGTAAGAATGACATCACTTCAAGTTAAGAGACCACACAAATGGAAGGATGAATGGAACCCCACAATAAGCTGGGGCAGGCTCCTGAAGCTTCAGAAACAAAAATCACTGTTGCTGGGTCAGGGGGCAGATCTCAAGACCTCTCAGCATGGCACAGCTATGTGCTGACGTGGAGAGTAGTACAGACCCTCAGCTATGATATAGGCATCATGTTCAGAAGTGACAATACATTTAGTCTTCCCTAGGGTTATTGACACTGTGGTTCCAACATTTTGGAGAGCATCAGATTGGGAATTTGGTCAACTGCTATGGGAGAGGACAAAAGAAAAGAGAACAGAACACACAGTAAACACTGCTGCCCAACTCCCACTGAGGTCTCTGTAAGTGTGAACCAACAGCTTCTCAAAGTGAAGAGACCACCTTGGCATGCAGAGAATGGGAGGAAGAAGCCCACATGTCATTCAACAAGGTGACAAAGAGAATGACTCACTTGACCTTTGCAGGGGCCTCTCCTACTTGCAAGCTGCTATTCCAACAGTGATTGTACATAAACCCTGAAAAGCAAATGTGCAAAAAGCAAATGGTGCTGGACTTTGAACTTACTCCCTCAAGGCTGTTCAAAGCACCTCTCTCCTCATAATGTCATGCAGGTGTGTGATGTGTGACTGATCCATCTCCATCACTGGACTGAAGAATCAGGCAGAGAAGCAGGTATTGACTGTCAAATGATTCTCACAAAAGACTCACTTCCCAGAAATACTGGTGCATGGACAAAAAATAAATAAACAATTGACTGTCATGAAAGTGGTGATGGGGTTGAATGTGTGTGTGTGGGGGGGTGTATGAGTAAAGTGATGAATTAAAACACAGTCTGTTAAAGGTTAAACAGGCTAATGTTACAGGAGGAATGGTGCTGGACCTAACCTTGACCCAGCTGCTTGTTCTTACCTGCTTTTTCTGTGTCTGAGGGTGTCTAACTGTTTCCTCTTGGCAAAAAGTAGAGAAAAGGGAATTCCAGAAAGAATCATACTATTTCTGAAAACTCCAACAACAAAAGAAATTCAAGAACCTATAGTAAGAAAACAGATTCCCCATATGCCCTTCTCTGACCATGGAAATGGGGAAACATCAACAAGTAGAGGACAAATCCCCTCTAAGTGAGGATAGGAGACACTAGCGGTCCTATGGCAATAGAACCATGCCCAAGACCCTGCTTGATACCCATCTCATGCGGAACACTGGACTTCTAAGTGTCATGACTCATTTTGTGATGGAATGACTCTTTCACAGGGGAGGCATCTCAGATACCCTGCATAACAGATATTTACATTATGATTTATCACAGTAGTGATTACAGTTATGAAGCAGCAAGAAAAGTAATTTATGGTGGAATGTCACAACACAAGGAATTGTATTTCAATGGTCATGGCATTAGGAAGGATAAAAATAGTAGTTCTGTAGGCTGTTAAGTATGACAATATGGGGTTGGGAGTAGCTAACAGTCTCTTTCACTATTAGCAAAGCTGAGAACGAGAAGCATAAGTCAAAGCACTACTTGCTAATGAAGCTTGCTACAAGGCAGAAAGGCTGGAGTCAGAGCTTCAGACTCTGCAGTACAGCAATAAGGAAAGCCAGAGAGGGCCACTGCACAATGTTGTGGTCTCCTGAATGACAGGCATTTAACAATGGAAGACTGACTCCTCAGCTGGATCATTTAATTTCTCTGAGGCCTTGGTGTTCTCATTCTTTAAGCTCTGTGTGTGTGACATGACCTGCTCATGCCTCATCTTGAGCTTTTCATAGAAAGGATTTGGCTGGTGGAAGGTCCTGGACCTAGAGGTAAAGAACTCCATGAATATAGGCCTCAAGTATCACAGGAATTCTGGGTGTGTTCTCGACAACTGGACATGATGGGATGCCACATCCTGTCTCCTAAGTACTGGGAACTTCTAGCATTTGTTAAACTTGCTATTGTAGGGACAAGGGTCTGGCTAGAGAAACCCACCCTGACACTGGAGCCCAGAACTAGGGAAAGAAGATTCAGATCAGGGCAGAAAGAAACACAGTTTTTCTCAGTCAGATCAGAGCCGAATCTGCCCTGGCAGAAACCAACCAATCACAGAGCAGGACAGTAGAACCCGGGGCCCAAAGTCAACCCCTTGTTGACTCCAACCACAAAACATCCTATGTAAACTACCCTACCTGGTCAGTTAGAAAAAGAGGCTGTTCTCTCCATCCTGGTAGAGGCAGCTACTCTCCTGGACTCTTCCTTCCCAAATAAATCTCTTTCTCAAAAGAGTTTTGGGTGTGACGATCTTCATTCACTGGAATAGAGGAGATCCTTGTTGAGATGTACATCAGTGTACAAAACAAGAGAGAGCTGAAATAGCAAAGCAAGGAGGAGCTGAACAGAAGATCTTTGCTGAGACATCACAGTGGACAGAGCAATAAAGAGCTAAATAGTAACACTTTTCTCCAGAGCAAGGGGACATTGCTATATTTCTGCAGGAGTTTTCCCTTTTGCAGAGTGAAGCAAAAGAAGCAACATTTTAGGTCAGAGAAGCAGAACTCTGCTAGGAAGGCCCCTTAAGAGGGGGCTGAGCAAAGCTCAGCTGTAGCAGCTCTCCAAGAGAAGAGCAGGATTGTTGTATCCTGCGGGGAGATCATTCCCCATCAGTTCCAGGCATGAATTTCCCAAGAAGTCAGAAAAATTTTCCTTCCAGGGTTGGGCTGATTCTTGGCAGTTCCAGTCATCAGAGCTGTGCAAACAGCTCCAGGTGTCCAGGACACCTTCAGGGCAGAGCTGTTCAGAGTTGGTGTTCTGAGCAGCTCAAGGTGTGTGGGATACCTCACCCTCCAGGGCTAAACTGTCTCCTTTCAGTTCCAGCAATCAGAGCCATCCTAAGCAGCTCCAGGTGTCCAGGACACCTTCAGGGCAGAGCTGCTGCTCTGAGCAGCTCAAGGTGTGTGGGATGGATACCTTGAGCTCCAGGGCTAAACTGTGTCCTTGCAGTTCCAGTCATCAGAGCTGTCCTAAGCAGTTCAAGTTGTTGTGTGACTCCCCAGGCATTCTGAACACCTTCCCCAGAGGTGTTGCAAAAAAATTTACTTACATTGTTGGTGCTGAAACCCGGGACCAAACCCACAGAGTTGCACACAATTTACTTACAGCTATTCTGACCCTAGGTCAACAGAGGTAGGCTGTTTAAATGATGGGATGTGGAGCTGCATGTACTGTCTAAGAATTACCCTAGTGTCTACACCACAGGTGTGTACCCTCTAGAATCTGTGAAGATGTTTCTCCTGTCTTCAGAAACAAATTCTCAATGATGGTACCTGTCACAATGGTGACCAAAATAACATCATGAACAGTTTTGAGGATGGAACTCAACATCATGACAGATTCATAAACTCCCCAAGGGTATATCCGTGTGTCACTAAAGTAAGTACACTGGCAGAATTATAATGCTCAAAGTGGTGATACCAATTTTCACCAAGGTATCACCTGGGAACTGTGAGATAGGGAACTGCTCATGCACAACCACAGATCCCTGATTGCAGGGACTAGGGGGAGATGATGCACAAACACATAGATGAAATTCACAACACATATCCATGTGTGTGAGAGACAGAGAGACAAAGAAAGAGAGACTTAGAGAGACAGAGAAAGAGAGAATGAGAGTGGGAGAACTCTATCAATTGGATGCTGAAAAATGCATGGAGGTGTGTCATCTAGGAGAGGAACAAAAGGAGCAGGGATCAGTCTCAGTCCCTGTATCCACACATATAGATGTGGGACCAGGCCTCTCCAACTGCTGCTTGGAGAATCAAATACACAAGGCCATTCCAAGTAAGTAACAAAAAAAATCAACTCAAACTCACAGCAACTAACATCTCACACTAGGCAGCACTTGATAGAATCTCTTCAAATGCATGCTGGGAACTCACATACTACTGCCTCAATCCATGAGTATTATGACTCATGCCATAGTCTCTGTTTTTGTTTCTTTTTAGAGGATGCAGAATAGTCTTTGTCCTCATGTCTTTCCTGTCCACATTTGAGGTTCTGCCTGTGGGAAGAATTCAGAGACATGACTTTGGGCAAAGGATACCCTGAAGATGCAACCTACCAGAAACACAGACCTTATATAAAATGGATTAATGATGACAAAGTGGACCTGAGATTGAAACCACAGGGTTTGAAAGAATGAGCACATTCTTCATGCTTTCTTCTGTGACAAAGGTAGGGTGATCTCACTACTAATTTCTTTCAATGGTCATTTGCTGTAGTTGACTGGTCAGTCTTTGTACCTTCTGCTTCACCTGCATCTTGGTGAGGAAGGTTTGGTGGGATGGTGGCTCTCTGGTGCTCCTTGTGGGTAGACAAACACAAATTAACTTGCATTATGGCAAAACAAAGAGGATGGACAGACCACCCTGAGTCCTAATCAAATGTTTGAGAAAGCTTGTTTACCAATGACTCAGTGACACTCCAAATTATTTTGTCCCATTCTTCAGATGCACCCTCTGGGGAACTCAGCTGTCTCCTGTATTTGAAGAGAAGTGGTTATCTCAGCTATCTGGTTCTCTCTGCCCTCATAGCACATGCTTCAAGTAACCTAGGAGATAGCCTCTTCAGCCTCATTCATAGCTGCAGACTCAGAATTCAACTTAGCTGCAGAGTCCACAAGCCTGTGGGTTTATGAGTCAGTAGAAAATTGCCATAGCTCACAATCACCCCAGTCATTTAGACATTCCCCTAATATCTTTAGAGGCCACTCTAACCATATAACTATTGATTGAGAAGACATTTAAGGGCAGAACTTGATCAGCAGACTCAACAAGTCACCTCACTGACAACTCAGGAACACAGAGCACCTGGGAAGTACCTAAAGTTAGACACTGTGGTTGTCCTGCCTTGAAATGGGCACACTTCATTAATTCCTCCTGCTTTAATGTTGGTCTCATGTTCCCTCACCAATGCCTATCCTCCAAAAGGAATGAAAGCCAAGAGTTCCCAGCATAAAGCTTTGACTTTACCAATTTCTGACTTCTGAGCCAGAACAATTAATATCCTGGAATCCTTGACTTTCAAGAGCCATGACAAGCAGGGAAGTTCTGTTGGTTCCCAGAGACTCCAGCTTTCTCTACTCCATTACAGGAATATTCAGCTCAAGACCATTTCCTCCAGGAAGCTTCCCTTTTCCTGCACAGAACTCATTACACTATTCTCTTGACCATTTCTTTCTTGATGTTTTACACTGAGGCTGAAGGTCATTTTTCTTCTGTCACTCTCTGGTCTCTCTACCCTCTTCATTCTCTTTTTGAATTAGACTCCAGTATGCCATCATGTTCATCAGTAAATGGTGAAGACATTGAATAAACTTCCCAGGGCAGTTGGTGTTGCCACAACATAGGTGACATCACAGAGGATGCCATGACTCTCCAGGATACAATAGAATGTCCAGGGAAGAGTTGCAGATGTCATGGGAACTGTAGTGTTTCCCTGCTAATGAGCTTTCATCACAATACACTAGAAGTCAAGCTGACCTTTGCAGGAGCCTCTGCTGGGATACAAGGGTAGCCCTTCAGCACCCCCTTCATCCAAAGCCAGAGATCTCTTCCCGATTTATTGGACATCCTTTAGTTCTTTCCATGTGTGGAACTGAATGTTTATCTCCTACTGAAATTTTGTGTACAGAAGGTAATAATATCATAGAAATTTATATATGCTATATTTCATAATAAGTACCTGCATCTCCTTATCTTCTTAGCCACAAGACATTACAGATTAATGCTGACTGAGAAGGACACTTGTTAAATAATTTCCTGTTAAAGAGTCTACAGGAAACATCTGGGCACTGTTATGCTAGAGGAAGAGGCTGACACAGCCTAGAAACAAGTACCCCTAGGAGTGTGATATTGTCATGGAACTCAGTGTGACTAAAATCTGTGTCATAAGCATGTGTGTAGTGGGTGTTATACTCTCAGTTGAGTAGCTCAAACTGGTCTGCTGTTACTGGCTAGTAAACGTGGCCAGACAGCTGGAGTCTTCCACACAGAATATGAGTTTCCTATAGACCAAAGGATATTCAGGAAAATCCTTTGCAAGCTTATTCATATTCAGACACATAGACACTAGGGTTCCACTGGACACTCTAGATCAATGTTTCTTAATTTTTCCAATTCTCTGACCCTTTAAATAGCACTAACAGTAGTTCCTCATATTGTGGTGAACCCTAAACATAATTGTTTCATTGTTTCTTAACTTTAATTTTGCTACTGTTATGAATCATAATTCAAATATTTAAAATCCAGGATATCAGATAGGCAACCCCCAATGGGGTCGTGACCCACAGATTGAGAATCACAGCTCTGAATGCAGGCAGAAATCTCCTCAAATCCTGGCAGTGATGCTGGGGCAGTGTGATTCTTAGTTTTTATTATCAAACTGAATCAAACTAGTCACCTGGGAAAAGAGACCCTAAATGGGGATTTATATATATCAGATTTTTCTTTGAACTTGTCTCTGTGGGATTTTATTAATTGATAAATAAGATAAGACCCCCTAAAATGGGCAGAATCATTTCATTGTCTGCAACCTGTAGTGTATAAGTATGAAGAAACTCTGGCAGAAGCAGAAGCAGAAGCATACTCAAACAGGCAGCATGGGTACATTTGTTTATCCCTGCTCTTGGCTGTGGATGTGATATGATTAGCTGAGTTCCTACCTTGATTTTCCAAAAATGGAACTATTACCTGAAATTGTGGGCTATGATCAATTTTTCCCATTCTAAGTTGCTCTGCCTGATAACTCAGTGTAATAAAGATGTTAAGAAAGCACTCTATGACACAGGGGTTTTCACAAGTCAGTGAGATGTGTTTTTCAAATGCTCAACAGCACCTTATCTGTCTCAGGAGAAGAGATCCTACTTCCTCCTGAACCCAGTCTGTGTTTCCCTGTCACAGTTTTACAAAGACACAGAGACACCCATAGACTCACAAACCACTTTACCCTGTCAATAAATGTCCCCTGATATTGTCTTGCCATATCAAGTACCATGCTAAATTCGTCTAATGTGTTATATACAAGAAGCTTCACTTCAATGAATGTATTTTTCTTTGAATTTCCTGACCATTAAAATTTTCAGATATGGGGAATTGGGTCTGAATTCACTGCCTTGTCTATGAATTTCAATCTTATGCTATGTCCCTCCTTGGAGGTCAGAAGAGGCTCCTTAATGCTGAGAGCAAAGTAGCACTATAAATTCCAGGTATGCGGGGGTATAACTATTGACTAACAATGTGTCCACTAGTAACCTTAGATTGAAGATTAACTCCACGGCTGATGTACACAGATCCCTGTGAAAACTTCTCGATATCCCTCTAACTTCTGTGCCTCTTCATCAAGGTTTCTGTAAACAGATCTTTGACAAATTTCCTCCTTCAAAAGTAAGTAGGCCTTATCAGATGTGATAAGTCACTTTGATTTTTGTCCTTCTCCTCCTAGGACTTGTAACAGGCCCTTTTGAGGTACATCAAAGGCTATCCAAGGAGAATAAGGTCTGAAATAACCACAGGTAAAGCTTTAAAATGCAGGTCTGAGGAACAGAGTTCAAAACAAGGTCAGGACAGCAGGCTCACCCAGGAAATTCTTGGTTATGTCTTTGGCAGATTAGCCTCTCTGCACGTCAGTTTCTTCTACCTGGAGAAAGATGGGTTGGGATGCACCATGCATATGGGTGCTGTCACAAGGCATGACTTATAAAATCACTTCCTTCATAAGTTGGACTTTGTTTGTTTGCATGTGGGTTTTTTTTGTGAGGGTGATGAGCTAGCATTTATATGAGCTAAGCTGCACATCTGTTTCTAGTGAACATCTCTTTCTGGGAAAAGAGAAATCAGATATTAAACTTACAGAAAATGCTGAAAATGATGCTTTAGAGCAGAAAATCACTTCACTTGATTGAAAAAAATTTAACACTTCTTTTCATGTCTGTTATCAAATATTGTGTGTAACTTCTGTCCTTTCCCATTTATAAAGACTCACCAGCTAGCTATTCTTTATTGATTAATCACTTTCAGATGCTAAAAGCAAAGAAGATGGAGAGGGAAGGTAGAAATCAACATGTTTGATCCTAAATATAGAGTTGTGTGTGCCTGTTCCAATCTCAGAATTCTAATTCTTATCTGGCTAATCTAATAAGAAATAAATGCTACCTGTGCACATTGATGTATTTTAATGGAAGCACATAAACGATTTATGGTGACTTATGAGAACTCATGTTTTATATATTGAGTCCAGCTATTAATATTTTCTTTTCTATCTTGCTATTCTTTTTTGGAAGCTTTCTTTGTTTGAGTGGATGTGAACTGCCCCAATTTAAATGGGGGAAATTATTTTTAAATAATCTACTGTAACAGAATATGTTTGGGAGTTGTAAAAGTTTTTCCATTGAAAAAAATCACAATTTAAGAGGATCCTGTTACATGCTGGGGGCAGAAATCAGAGTCAGCAAAGCTTGAAAAACAGATTTTTTTCTTTTAGCCCTTTGATGGGAGAAGCACTTCATTTTCTTTAATTTAATAATTAATTTAATTTTATGTATCAGCCATGTATTCCCCTGTCCTCCCTCATACGGGTCCCCCACTTTGCCCTCCCCCCCAATCCACACCTTTCCATCTTCTCCAGGGCAAGGACTCCCCTGGGGATTCAGCTCAACCTGGTAGTTTCAGTTGAGGCAGGTCCAGTCCCCTCCTCCCTACACCCAGGCTGAGCAAAGTGTCCCAGCAAAGGACCCAGGACACGAAAAGCCAGCTCATGCACTAAAAACAGGTTCTGGTCCCACTGCCTGGGGGCCTCCTAAATTGTTCAAGCTAATCAACTGTCTCACTTATCCAGAGGGCCTGATCCAGTTGGGGGCTACTCAGCTATTGGTTCATAGTTCATGTGTTTCCATTTGTTTGGCTACTTGACCCTGTGATTTTTCCAATCATGGTCTCAATATCTCTCGCTCATACAAACCTTCTTCTCTCTCACTGATTGGACTCCTGGAACTCCATCTGGGGCCAGGCCATGGATATCTGCATCTGCTTCCATCAGTCATTGGAGGAGAGTTCTAGCACAACAATTAGGGTTTTTAGCCATCTGATCACCAAAGTAGGTCAGTTCGGGCTTTCTCTTGACCATGGCCAGTAGTGTATTGTGGGGGTATCTTTGTAGATTTTTGGGTCCTCTCTAGCACTTTGATTCTTCCTATTCTCACATAGTCTTCATTTACCATGGTGTCTTTTTCGTTGTTCTCCCTCTCTGTTCCTGATCCTGCTGGGACCTCCCGCTCCCCTAAGATCTCTTTTTCTCTGTTGTTGGGTGATCCCTGTGACTTTCTTAGGGTCCTGTTTTCTAGGTAGCCTCCCTGGAGTTGTTAGTAGCAGGCTAGTCATGCTTTGTTTTACATCTATTATCCTCCTATGAGTGAGTACATACCATGTTTGTCTTTCTGAGTCTGGGTTACCTCACTCAGGATTATTTCTTCTAGATCTATCCATTTGCCTGCAAACCTCATGATGTCATTGTTTTTCTCTGCTGAGTAGTACTCCACTGTGTATATGTACCACATTTTATTTATCCATTCTTCATTTGAAGGGCATCTAGGTTGTTTCCTGTTTCTAGCTATTACAAATAATACTGCTGCGAACATAGCTGAGCATGTGCCCTTGTGGAATGATTGAGCATTCCTTGGGTATATGCCCAAGAGTGGTTTAGCTGTGTGTTGGGGGAGATTGATTCCCAATTTTCTAAGAAAGCGCCATATTGATTTCCAAAATGGAAAAGTACAAGCTTGCATTCCCACCAACAATGTAGGAGTGTTCCCCTTGCTCCACATCCTCTCCAGCAGAAGCTGTTTTCAGTGTTTTTGATCTTAGCCATTCTGATGGGTGTAAGGTGGTATCTCACAGTCCTTTTGATTTGCATTTCTCTGCTGATTAGGGATGTTGAGCTATTCCTTAAATGTCTTTCAGCCATTTGAGCTTCCTCTGTTGAGAATTCTCTGTTTAGCTCTATACCCCATTTCTTAATTGGACTGTTGGGCATTTTGATGTCTAATTTCTTGAGTTCTTTTTTTTTTTTTTTTGGTTTTTCGAGACAGGGTTTCTCTGTGTAGTTTTGCGCCTTTCCTGGAACTCGCTTTGGAGACCAGGCTGGCCTCGAACTCACAGAGATTCGCCTGGCTCTGCCTCCCGAGTGCTGGGATTAAAGGCGTGCGCCACCACCGCCCGGCTGAGTTCTTTATATATTCTGGATTCAGCCCTCTGTCAGATGTGGGGTTGGTGAAGATCTTTTTCCATTCTGTAGGCTGACACTTTGTCTTGTTGACTGTGTCCTTTGCTCTACAAAAGCTTCTCCTGTTTGAGGTCCCATTGATTGATTGCTTCTCTCAGTAACTGTGAAACTTTTGTTATATTTAGAAAGTGATCTCCTATGCCAATGTGTTCAAGACTACTTCCTACTTTCTCTTGTATCAGGTTCAGAGTAACTGGATTTATGTTGAGTTACAAATATACATATATATATAAATTTTGATATAAAATTTATACTTTAAGAATAGTTTGAATAATCAAAATAGAACCAAAGTATTATGAGAACAGTGGCAATAGAATCGTCCCTTAATTTAGGTTTTCTTCTGTCCCATATCAGCAGATTCTTCTGACATGATACAGAGATTATGCATTTTCTTTTTAACACGTTTGGCTTTAAAGAAGGAGAGACTCATTCTCCAACTCCAAAGCCAGCTTTAATTTTTAATTGAACTGGGACTACATAAACATCATTTGTGATAAGTGTTTGTAGAGAAGAGCATAAACAAACATTTAGAAAGACATGAAATTTATGTGTGATTTAATACCATTAGGCCAAGTTACTTAAAATTGGATGGTCATGCTGGTTGAGGAACTATCACCTCTTCTAATTAAGAAAACTGTCTTGTTCAAATCAAATGTTTATCATTTTTGGGGGGAGCTAAGGATTGAACCCAGGGCCTACCTCATGCTAGGCAAGCACTCTACCCCTGAGCTAATCCCCAACCCCATAATTTTTTTTTATTTTGTTCGAAACAGGGTTTCTCTGTGTAGATTTGTTCCTTTCCTGGATCTCGCTCTGTAGACCAGGCTGGTCTCAAACTCACAAAGATCCACCTGGCTCTGACTCCCAAGTGCTGGGATTAAAGGCATGGGCCACCACCTCCCAGCCCTTTATCAATTTTCAGGGTATTTATAGCTTATCTTCTCTTGTAGAAACAAAAGCAAAACTTCATCCCCAACATAACACATATCCTGGTTTCCATTCTGAGGTTAGCACGTCCTTAAAATATACAGGCTGATTTAACTCTGTAGTTTTTTTTCCTATTGCCCAATATCTCTCTGCAGCTATTGTTCCTTTCTTATTAGAACTAAGAAAATACAAAATTAATAAAGCATTATGTAATCTTTTTCAGGGGGGTTTTGTTACTCTTTTTTGTTTATTTAGCATACCCTTAAGAGTTCTATTTGTTATTTCTGAGAATTCTTCTCCTGTAGGATTGTATGGTATACCTGTAATATGTTTTATATTGTAATAAGCAAAAAACTGTTTCATTTTATCAGAGACATATGCTAGATCATTGTCAGGTTTAACTTATACAGGTATACCCATGATGGCCATAACTTCTAGCAATTCCTTGGTTACAGAATCAGCGTTTTTGAAACTCAGAGCAGTTGCCCATGGAAATACTGAGTAGGTATCAATGGTGTGGTGCTCATGTTTCAATTTTCCAAATTCTACAAAATGAAACACATCCATCTGCCAGATTTCATTCTTCTGAGTGTCCTTTGGGTTACATCCTGCAGGTAGTGGATTCTAATTGTAAAATGAACAAGTAGGACATTACCATTTAATTTCCTTAGCTTGTTTCCAGGTTATGGAAAAATTCTTTTTTAAAACCTCACTATTGACATGATTTTTTTATGAAATTCTGAGGCCTCCACACATTTCCTGTCAATGGTTGATCAATCTCATTTTCTTGTGCTAAAGGGCCTGACAGACTCATATGGTATTAGATGTGAGTTATATATAAGGGATACTTCCTGTTTCTGTTTATTTCTTGTAAATGAATAAATAACAGAGTCAATTCTGACTCATCAGGGATAAGTTGTACAGTTCAATATGTAGGGCCACTTTTTCCACATACTGAGAGTCAGTAACTACGTTGAGAGGTTCTGAAGAGAGGAAGTGATAAGGCAAGGTGCATAGAGGAGCCTACTCTCTCTTTTGGCAGAGGATTTCATAGGGCTTAGATGTAGTAGCTTGCTCTCTACCTCTCTAATCTTTCAGCTTTTACCCCAATATCTGGCTCTAGGTTTTTTAGTAATAAGAACTTTTAAGATCTGTGTTGCAGGTAAGTGACTTAACTGCTCCTTGAACCCAAAGAACCTTAAGATAAAGAAGTCTGTAACAATGTAGTATGCTTTGCTGATGCTCCTTGTCTATTGCTCAGCTGTATATAAGCAATGGGTAGAGTAAACTAGATACAACCATATTCAGTGACAGTCCCCCCAAATCTATCCTATATCTCTGTCTTTCTTGTATGTCTCTGTTTTTCTTATCTGTCTTTTCTTAATCCACACTCCCCAATTCAGGTATTGTTTGACAGGTCCTGACAAGGGTCTGAGAAATATAAAGGTCTGACGACATAAAGGCTTGCATTATATGGGTCTAAAAGTTCCAAATAAGGTCATAAATTTTAATATCTGTTCCTAGTTTATATCTGTCTCCACAGGTTTGCACTTTGTTGACAGACACATCCAAACATCAATTGTTAATGACAACCTGCTCCATGTGACTATGAGCCCTGAACTTCATGAAAGCTGATATAAAATAATCCAACTGATGCAAATGCTGTTCCTTCAGCTGGTCAATGAACCAGCGGTTTCTAAATTGCCTCCTTACCTTTGACTAACTTTCTAGCCTTCCAAGGCCCTGACAATAATGTGCCAATGTCAGCAGGAAGTAATTACAGAAGCCAATACATCGCCCTTGTTCCACCTCCCCCCTTGGTATGTTACATCAAAGGTAATTTCTTGTCATAGGGTACCTGAGATAAAATAATTACTGATGCTTAGTCATGCAGCAGTGGTGGTCAACTTTAATCCTGGCACTCAGGAGGCAGAGCCGGGCAGATTTCTGTGAGTTCAAGGACAGCCTGATCTACAGAGCAATATTCAAGACAGGCACAAAAAAGTGAAAAGAGAAACCCTGTCTTGAAAAACCAATAATAATAATAATAATAATAATAATAATAATAATAATAATGAAGATGATAATTACTGATGCTCATTCTCATTTCCAAGTTCCTTCTTGATAAGGAAGACTATTAGTCATCAAAGGCTTTTGGCTCTTCTGCTTCTGTTAATTGATGTTGGCTTTTGTATCACTGATGCCTTAACTCAATGATAATTCCTGTCTGGGTACCACTAAACTGATGATGCTAAAGTCCCAATGTCAGTCCTTGGACCAAACCCATGGCAAGCTTGCAGATTACCACAACCAAATAAGTGGAGGCTAACTTTGCCACTGGTAATGGGAAAATGGTCTCTGTTTAGGACAATGTTTGCATGGCTATTCCCAACTCTGCAACCTCACTTAGATGCCAATGGGATCCAACTTCCTGATCCCACTAGAAGATACCTGATGAGCTATACTTCTGGCTTAAACCCCCTTTGTTAATGTCAAGGTTTTAAATCACACAAAAGACTCTTGCATCCTGGTCCAATGAGTCTCCATGATAGTCTCCTACCCTGATGATGAAGATTTTTTACCAATTAGAAACATCTCCAAGATTTGAGATCATGCACTACTCAAGGGGGGAATCAGAGGAGCAAGAAGATGCTATAATAGGCTGATCAATCTCCTCTCAGAGGTCAGACCTCAATTTCAGTTTCCTGAGACTGGGCAGGCAGTTTCTGAAGAGAAGCCATGAACAAAGGACAATTAATTACTAGTGCCTCTGACCACAAAGACAAGGGAAATAGGACACACTAGGACTGGGTCACTGAGCTAGTCCCTATGGTCAGTGCATACTTGGCCAGCCATCTGTGACAGAAGATCATTGATAAAGCCTAGAACTTGTCCAGGCCTGTACCACTTAGGAAAACTATAGCCTGATCAACAAATAACTAGCCCTGACAAACTAAAAGTTACTATCATGAATGCCACTAGCATAAGTCAATCATATCTAAGATGAGCTGACTTCCTTGGACACTCACCTTCAGCTGTGATTAAAAGGAGTAGACACATCTCTCTCACATTCTTTGCCATCTTGCCTTTACGTGGGATGGCAGGCCTCAGCATCCTGGAAACATTCTTGAGATAATAAGCATTCTTGTTGATTGCATACATCTTCAGGATGCTAACAGAGCTACATCCCCAGCAGATATTTGTTTACTGTGATGGCATGTAAGGAACTAGGGCCCTTTCCATGCCCAGTGAGCACCATACTATTGAGTGATGCCAGTCTGACATTCTTTTTTGTAACCTCTGACATTTATGCATGCTGCCTGATTTACTTAACACAGCCATGTCCTCAGCATGACAGTGTCTTCATGGAGTCCTCACTGTTAGACAAAGTCCAAGATGGCTGGACACTCAGAATGTTGGTGTCCAGACTGTTGGAAATAGTGAGAACATCAGGTATGTGTCTTTGATCAAACCTATTTTCTAGCCAGCAAGGTGGCACATACCTGTCATCCAAGCACTTGGGAGGCAGTAGAATCTCCTGAAACCAGGAGTGTAAGGCCCGCTCAGGAAACACAGTCACTGCATCCATGTCCAGCTGCAGCCATAAATAATGCATGCGGACATCCCCAACCATCAAAGGAAAGCCATATGGCACACCAGAAACCCAGTGAGACCCAGGCTGCTTTCATGGGGCATTTGTGCCTGAAGAGGCAGGGCAAGGAAGGCAGAAGACGATACTGGTTTGCATTGAGGGGATGGACCCAGGAGTGATCAGATGCACTGAGGGTTAGGGTTTGAAAGACCCAGCAGCAAATGAGTGTGTCTCAGCCTGGAGTGACCATTTAAGGAGGAAGTAGCTCTGAGTGGAGGGCACAAAGCTGCCAGTGGCCCCATGATCTATGCTGCTGGTGGCTGCTGGATTCAGGAGCAGGGCCAATGGTGGGATTTGCTATAATCAGAAAGTTCAACACAGTATCTGAAGAGCAGCAAAGGACCATAGGAGAACAGGAAATGAGAACACAGATCTTACAGTGCTTTTATGAAGCACAGCTGGGAAGTAGTGTGCAGGTGAAGGGGAGCAGCAAGCAGTGTCTGTGGAGCTGGGGCAGCCCAAGAGTTCCTGGAGCCCAGGGGTCATGCAGGGGTTAAGCATAATGGGGCTGTAGAGTCTCCCAGGGCAGGGAGTCCTTTTTTTCCAAGACAGTCTCCATTCTGATGAAGACTAAAGGGCTGAGCCTAGGAGATGAGGGAAAATAGGAATGAGGGAGGAACTGCAGAGTTGGGGGAAGAATGCAACTATGAGTGAAGCAGGGCCATGGAAGGGCCATGGGTGAGGTTGTGCTATAGTTGGGTCTTGCTGGCCTCATGCTGGGCCAGGCCACATGGTGACAGGAAGGGATCATTTTTTCTCTGCTGATTTAAAGAATAAGAAGCCAGGAAAATCAAGATCTCAGCAGTCAGCCAAGTTTTTCTAGGGATACACTAGCTGGTTTTAAGTCAAGTTGACAAAAGCTAGAGTCACCACAGAGGAAGCAAGTCAGTATGCAGCACCCCTCTATGGACTCTGTTACAGCTCCTGCTTCCTTGCCTGTTTGAGTTCCTGTCCTGACTTCTTTCAATGATAAACAGTGATATAGATGTATAGGCCAAAAACCTTTTTCTCCCAAACTTGCTTTTTTCCCGCTCATTGTGTTTCATCAATGTGATGTGGTGGGGAGATGCCATGGAATCATTCATGAAAGTCAGAGTATCGCTCTTGGGAGTTGTTTCTCTCCTTCCACCTGCATCCTAGGAATTGAACTGAAGATGTTAGGTTTGACGGCGTCCTCTACCCACTGAGCCATCCCAATCAAGCCCTCTACCCACTGAGCCATCTCAGTGGCCCTAGCTTTCACTTTCTAGGATGTTTCTATCTTTTACTTGATGTTTGCTCCTTTTCCAAGCACCTGCATACAAGAGGCATTCTATCGATGTCTTGTAAACACTAAGTATCCTTTAAAGATTACTACATGCAGTAGCTGCCCTGTGCATACCTGGGGAGATTGAAGGAGCCAGTCTGCAGGTAACAGAAGGGTTGATGCTTTTCCTGTCATTGAGCATGAAGAGGCAGTGGCGCTAGCTCTCCATTGTGTGGTCCAGGTCATGTTCTGTGTCTTCACGGTGCAGTATTCATGTTCGAGGACAAATACTGTGTTGAGTCCAGATTCCGGCAGCATGAGAGGAAAACAAAGAATGTAATGGAGTCCTTTACTCCTGAAGGCACTGTGAGTGAGTGGGGGTGGAGGTCACATGGACAGCCACAGCCACATCCAGAAGGACACTATTTGGGCCTTTTCCAGGTACCTGTGGCCTCCAGGTTGGGCCATAGTCATGAGTCTCAGCATTAGGCAGTCTCCATGATGTGTGCTGGCATCTCATTTGTGGGTCCTTTTGCTTTTGGGGGCCTCTATTCTGTTAAGTCTGCCCTCCAGCACCATCCCTTCTGTAACTCAAGAGGCTCCTTAGTGATGGGCACTGACAGTGGGCATTTGGTGTAGGTCACAAGCACATCTGGCATGGGAGATTTTGCTATCCCAACCAGAATGGTGTAAAATGTACAACTTTGGTGATGTTCATTTCTGGAACTTCCTGTATGATAATTTCAGCTCCAATGCTTAGCGAGAATAGGGAACACATATTCAAGTTAGGGAGTGTCCTGGAGAGATCAGTCAGCTGCAAGTGTATTCTTGTGGTGACACCTCACCCCTGGAGCATAGGCTTTCTTGTTATCTGGAAAAGTTAGGGCTCACTGCCGAGCATAGTCTAGGTCATCCCCTGCTCGAATCTTGGTTTATGATAATCCAAATGTTATGTTTGCCTCTGCCTAGACTGTGCCTTGGGGAGGATGGTGTTGTGACTGGATGTCCGCCTTGAGGAAAAGGATTTTCACATCACTCAGCAGACAGCTTCCCTAAGCTGACTATCTTTGCTTCTATTCATGTTGATGATGCTGCCTTGAAGGCTTTCCTGGCAAGAGTTTTGGGTCTGATGCATCAACTGAACCCTGCAGCTGAGTTTCCTCCAGGCCCCAGTTGGTGGCCCCTGGATCTGACTGGGGTCTTGAGTGTCTATGTTGTCATGATAATGCCTGCAGCTTTCTCCTGAGGCTGAGTGGATCTCAGATGGTGTGGCTCAGGGTGGAGTCCTCTGACTGGTTGAGGATTCTTGGAGGATCTGATCTCCATGTCCTGAGTAAAGCCACTTCCAGTTGAGCAGCATTTCCTATATTGAGGCACAGGGGCTCCTGGATCTGAAATTCAGTGATCTCAAATTCCAGATTTCAGGTCTTGGATTAAGGGTGCTCAGGTTGTATTGAGTTTCCATTTCTTCCAGTAGCTGCCTCGTAAAGATCCATGTTTTGCTACCCAGTGGTTATTCGAACTACCACACCATTTCCCATTTCCCTCAGGCACACTGCAGCAGTCCTCTTGGTCAGGTGCTCCAGTTTCTCCTCTAATTTCAATTGCCATCATCACATCAGGTGATTGTGGGCATTGGCCTCTACCCATTGCTTGTCTTGTGTGTTTGTGTGTGTGTGTGTGTGTGTGTGTGTGTGTGTGTGTGTGTATGTGTGTGTGTGTGTGTGACAGGTGTGACCATGCCAGATTGTACAACCCTATGTGCAAACATGGATACCAGAGAGAAATAACATGTATCTTCATTTTGTGACAGGGTTTCACTGAACCACATGCTCTCAGGATACTTTTATGTCCTTCATCCCTTGCTGGGGTTAGAGGCTTCCATTGCACTCCAGGATTGGTTTTTATGTAAGTGCTGAGGATTCAGACTCAGGTTCTCAGGATTGCTGAGTGATTGCTCAAACCCTCCAAGTGTATCCACAGTCCCACTTATTGGTCATTATATTCTCATATCATTGCTGACTGGACAGTTAAGAAATCGTCATTCTCAGGACCAAGGTCTGATTTTTGACAAATTCCTGTCATTCATCTCCAAGATCCAATGATCTAACATTTTCAGGAACCAGTTCACATGATCACATACCCAAACAAACACAGACACATCACATAATTACAGGTACAACAACTGTTTAAAGAAACAATTTTAAATGAAGTTTTTTTTTTCTCTTGTAAGCATTAATCACTTTAACAGGTGTTGAGGCATCTAACGGCTTTCAAAGTTTTCTTTATCATGAATCAGTCTATGTAACAGAAATCTAGCATGTAGGCTTGAAGCCAAAGAAATCAATCCTTCTAAGCTGGTGGTAACATTTCAAATTTTTTAGGAAATGCTGCCCTGCTGGAGTAAACATGTGAGTGTGGTTAGGCTTTAAGAAATTTTATCCACACACCATTTCCAGGTCCCATTCTCTGCTTCAGGCTGCAGTTTAAGGATGTGAGTTCATAGCCTCCTGTTTTAGCTGCCATGTCTGACAATTATTGCCATACTCTTTCATGCTGACACTGTATCCCGTTGAAACCAATGGCCAAATTATACTGGTTTATAAGTTAATCCAGATTATATCACAACAGAAAGGGAAATAATACAAATACATAAATTTTTATACCTGAATTAGTGATTTAATGCAATTTAAGAGCACAATATCTAAAATGGTTACATTATCATTTAAAGCTGTAGTTCGAGTTCCAAAACTACACAGAGAAATGCTGTCTCAAAAAATCAAAAAAAATAAAAAAATAGTGCAAGTTTTTACACTTCTGAAAGGAAAGATACCTCAACTGTCAGAAGTCAGCCATTAACTAGAGCTATGAAGGGAAGATTTCCTGGATACCTCCTGTTTTGAGGGAAAATGTAACCTGAATATTGAGAAGTCAGACTACACCTGATGCTGTGCTTCAGTGGAAAATAGTCTCCATGCAAAAGGTATTAATCCTGTTCCTCTCCAACAGGGATCCCTTACAGTTGAACTCAGCTCCACACTGCTAAGAGAGTTTCCCAAGAGAGATGTCCATTGTTGCGGTTCTCCACTCCCCTGAGGGAGTTTCTCAGCAGAGCTGTCAATTCATTTTCTCTTCTGCTTTATTAGAATTTCTAACAGAGATGTCCGTTTCTTCTCAGCTACAGCTCAATTTATTCCTTCTATGCTTCACTCAAGCAAAGGGTGAAATACTGCAGAAATTTAGCAGTCTCTGGTGAAAAGTTGTTACTTCAGCTCTGATCTTTTAAGGGAGTTTGCCAGTAGAAAGATCTATAGTCAGATTCTCATCTACTCCAGTGAAAAGTCTTCACCCAAAATGCATTCAATATATATATTTGATAGCAAGGAATCTAGGAGAGTTCCAGAATTCCCAAGGGAGAAAAAGGCAGCTGCCAAATGAACAGGCACAGGGCTTGGGAAACCTCAAATAATGGGTGGATTTCATGGTCAGGATTTGGTTGTTTTCAGGATCAGGGAATGGTTGGATTTGTAGTTAGTTGGTCAAGGTTAGATTGTGTTTGTTTGGCTCTGGTTACAGGACCAAAGTGTGTTTGTTTTACTGGCCCCTTTTAAAATTTTAATTCTGGTTTCAGGATCAGGGTGTTTCTGTAACTGGTTCTGGATTCAGGAAGAAAGTGTGTTTCTTTGACCCTGATTTCAATGTCTAGATGTTTTTTACTCTATATCAGGGCCAAAAGGTGTGTCATTCACTGGCCCTATTTTCAGGGTCAGTGTTTGTTTAAGTGGCTGCCTCATGTACCCTACACAAAAGGCTTCATAAATTCATAAAATTTTCCATGAATGTTTTGCTGTAAACAATATAAAAGCAGACACCATAATGCCTGAACATTTTTTGACACCGTCAAATACTTTTCTATTGAAGACATCCTCTTCTGTAACTGATTATATGTGTGTTGCCTAAAGTCTTAACAAATATTTTATAAGCAGATGGCCTCCATAACTTTTTCATATAGGTGCATTGAAATTTCATATTAAAGACAATTGAGTTGTGCAGAGGTTTACCACACTAATTACATTCATATGTTTTCTCTCCAGTATGTGTTCTTTTATATATTTGCAGATTATAATGACATGCCAAGGCTTTACCACACTAATTACATTAATAGGGTTTGTCTCTAGTATGTGTTCTTTTATGCCTTTGAAGATATCTGTGATGTGCAAAGGTTTTACCACACTGATTACATTCATAGGGTTTCTCTCCAGTATGTGTTCTTTCATGCATTTTAAGATGAGTGTGATGTGTAAAGGATTTACCACATTCTTTACATTAATAGGGCTTCTCACCAGTATGTGTTCTTTTATGCATTTGAAGATTATGATGAAATGCAAAGGCATTACCACACTGATTACATTCATATGGTTTCTATCCAGTATGTGTTCTTGTATGTATTTGAAGATGATTGTGACTTACAAAGGCTTTACCACACTGAAAACATTCATAGGGTTTCTCTCCAGTATGTGTTCTTTTATGCATTTGAAAAGTACTGTGCCATGAAAAGGCTTTACCACAGTGATTACATTCATAGGGTTTCTCTCCAGTATGCTTTCTTTTATGTTCTTTAAGATAACTTTGACGTCCAAAGGCTTTACCACACTGATCACATTCATAGTGGTTCTCTCCAGTATGTTTTCTTTTATGTGTTTGAAAAACGTTGTGACATGCAAAGGTTTTACCACTTTGATTACATTCATATGGTTTATCTCCAGGAGGTGGCCTTTTATGCCTTTGAAGATGACTGTGAAGGGCAAAGGCCTTACCACACTGATTGCAAACATATGGTTTCTCTCCAGTATGTGTTCTTTTATGTGTATTAAGATGGTTATGACTTGTAAAGGCTTTACCACACTGATTACATTCATAGGGTTTCTCTCCAGTATGTGTTCTTTTATGCCTCTGAAGCTGACTGTGATATGAAAAGGCTTTACCACATTCTTTACATTCATAGGGTTTCTCTCCAGTATGTGTTCTTGTATGCCTTTGAAGATAACTGAATTGTGCAAAGGCTTTACCACATAAATTACATTGATAGGGTTTCTCTCCAGAATGGGTTCTTGTATGCTTTTGAAGACTACTGAATTGTGTAAAGGCTTTACTACATGGATTACATTCACAGGGTTTCTCTTCAATATGAGTTTTTTATGCATTCGAAGACTACTTTGACATGAAAAGGCTTTACCACAGTGATTTCCTTCATAGGGTTTCTCTCCAGTATGCTTTCTTTTATGTTCTTGAAGATGGCTTTGAAATTCAAAAGCTTTACCACATTGATTATATTCATAGGGTTTCTCTCCAGTATGTCCTTTTTCATACATTTGAAGAGTACTGGGATATGAAAGATCTTTAACACATTGAGTATATAGTATGTTTCTTTCCAGTTTGATTTTGTTCATGATTGCAAAAATAATGGGACATGTAAAAACATTATCACATCTAATACACTGTTTAATCTTTATATCTGTATGAATTAATTTTACAATTTGGTTCAGTTGTAAAGAAGAATCAGATATTAAGGTTTTATCGTTGTCCACACTCATGTTATTCCACTTTATTAAGAGTTGGTTTGCATCTGTGAAGATACTTGTATTGGTAAGATCCTTTATTACATGGTTCACATATACAGACTATTTTTATATATGAGGTTATTCATATATTTGAAGAAAACTGGAAAGTGACAGAGCTTCAACATCTGCATTGTATTAATAAATTTTCCTATACTGTGGTATAGGCATTAAGGTTTCTTCACAATAACTGACAGTGGACTCTTGACTGTAACTGCCCCCTCTCTTAGCAGCATAATCACAAGTATACAAACTGCATTACCATTACTGTTCACTATTTCCTTATTAAAAAGCTTTAAAAATATAATTATCACCTCTTCACTATGTATACTTTTATAATATGAGTAGGATGAAATGAATTAATTGCCAGTTCTATAGCATATTTCCCATGGTGCTATGAATCAAATTGAGAAATATGCTAAGGCATTGTTCCCTTGTCTTTTTTTTAAAGAATGCCTTGTGAATCTATTTCAACAACTTAAATAGAGATATATGGTTTTCTGAAAATTTAATAATCATTGCTGTACTTTAATCTGTGCTTATTTACACTGTTGCTTTTGGTTAAAACTTCCAGGACACATTTTAATTTCTTCAGAGGCACATTTTTATCAACTTGCACAAGAAAATTACCTTTCATCTCCTCTAGAGCTTTGAAGATGCTCTTCAGTATTATGGTCTTCCCAATTGTATCCTAAAATAATGTACCAGAAAATATATGTTATTTTCTTTAAAACTGTCCAAAATTTATGTTACCATTTTCAATAAAACTTAGAATATGACTGATTTATTCACCTAATATTCATTCTCAATCAAATTACAGAGGAGCATCCAAAACCTAAGAACAGTTGTCCTCTCATTTTAATATGTGAAGAAAACTCTATCTTACCTATAATAGTGAGGTTCCTGTAGGTTTCCAGCATCACATCATTGTAGAGATTCTTCTGGGAAGGATCCAGTAAAGTCCACTCTTCCCAAGTGAAGTCAACATGCACATCATCATAGGTCACTGCATTCTAAAATATCCCATACATGTGTACAAGAGAAACCATAATACTTACAACATTGTAAATGTATACTTCTTTGAGAGTATAGTCATATAATTCTGAAGCTTCCCACACTTACTTCATGACATACAAATTATATGTAATCAACAAGTCCCTTTAGAAGGAAACTGAATAGGAGGATCACTTCTGTCATTTCTGTACCCTTAGAATGGGATATCACCTTGCAAGAGAAATGCTTATTAACAAATATAGAGAGACAAGTAAACAAATCAACAGTACAGAGTACACATCAGAGAAATTGTATCAACAATTACTAAATATAAAGAAAAATAAGATGGACAAACTGGGTGTATTGGCTCATGCCTTTAACAGCAGAACTCAGAAGGCAGAGGCAGGTATATCTGTGTCTGAGTTGAATTCCAGCCTAGTCTATGCAATCAGGTCTAGGAAAGACTATAGTACATGTTAAGACCCTGTCTCCCCTGAGACTTAGAGGCCGGCCCCCAACTCCCATCTTGCCCCGACTTCCCTTTTGGAGCACAGGTGAGTGGTGCCCTAGCTTGCCCCGGACCCCATCCCTGAACACCAGCCACTCTGGGGAAGACCTGCCCAAATTTGCCCCAGGTTCTGGCCACTGGGCAGGTTCCCTTCTAGCACCACCGGGAAGGATCCCCTTCTCCAAGACCCCTGGCAGACCCTGCAGTCTCCACGCCCTGCCCCCACGCCCATCTGCCCGAGCCCCAAGCCTCTTCCTGAGACTTAGAGGCCGGCCCCCAGCTCCCATCTTGCCCCGACTTCCCTTTTGGAGCACAGGAGAGAGAGAGAGAGAGAGAGAGAGAGAGAGAGAGAGAGAGAGAGAGAGAAGAGAGAGAGAGAGAAGAGCTCCCATCCTGCCCCGGACTTCCAATTTGGACAAGAGAGCTCCCATCTGGACAAGAGAGAGAGAGACTTCCTGAATCTGTCAGCTCTGTCTGAACCAAGTGTGCGGATAAGGCCAAGAATGAACCACAAGGAGATGGGCAGACATCAAGGCAGAAACATATACAACAAAATGAATAGCAATACAGCATCACCAGGACCTAGCCCTCCTCCAACACCTAGACCTGAACATCAGAAATTGGAAGAAGCAGAAGAAAACAGCCTTATGAATAACATCATGAAGAAGCTAGAGGCTTGTGTAGAGGAAAAGACAAAAAATGTGAAGAACGCTGTAAACAACTAGAGGAAAGGGCAAACAAATTAGAAGAAATCAATGAAGTCCTGGAAAAAAACAATAAAGTACTGAGAGAAAATCAAGAAAAATCAATGAAACAAATGAAGGAAACAGTCCAAGACCTGAAAAGGGAAATAGAAAAAACGAAGAAGACACAAACAGAGGGAATGCTGGAAATAGAAAATCTGAGTAAATGATTGGGAACTTCAGATGCAAGTATAATCAACAGAATGCAAGAGATGGAAGAGAGGATCTCTAGCGTTGAAGATGCAGTAGAAGAAATACATTCATCAGTCAAAGAAAACACTAAAGCCAACAAAGTCATGAACCAAAATGTCCAAGAAATTTGGGACACCATGAAAAGACCAAACCTACGAATAATAGGGGTAGAAGAAGGAGAAGAATACCAACTCAAGGGCACAGAAAATATATTCAACAACATCATAGAAGAAAACTTTCCCAACTTAAAGAAGGAAATGCCTATGAAGATACAAGAAGCTTATAGAACACCAAACAGACTAGACCCCCAAAAAAGTCCCCTCGCCACATAATAATTAAACAACTAAATGTACAGAAAAAAGAAAGAATATTAAGAGCAGCAAAGGAAAAAGGCCAAGTGACATATAAAGGCAAACCCATCAGAATAACACCTGATTTCTCAATCGAGACTTTGAAAGCCAGAAGGACCTGGACAGATGTCATGCAGACACTAAGAGACCATGGATGTCAGCCTAGACTAATATACCCAGCAAAACTTTCAATCACCATGGATGGAGTGAATAAGACATTCCATGACAAAGCCAGATTTAAACAATACTTATCCACAAACCCAGCCCTACAGAAAGCACTAGAAGGAAAATTCCAACATAAGGAAGTCAGGCAACAGATAAAGCCACAGCAGTAAACCCCAACGTATAGAAGTACACACACATCACCACCAAAAATAACAGGAATGAACAATCACTGGTCATTAATTTCCCTCAATATCAATGGACTTAATTCACCTATAAAAAGACATAGGCTTACAGAATGGATACAAAAGCAGGACCCATCTTTCTGCTGCATACAAGAAACACATCTCAAATTCAAAGATAGACACTACCTAAAAATAAAAGGCTGGGAAAAGACTTTCCAATCAAACAGTCTTAAGAAACAAGCGGGTGTAGCCATCCTGATATCCAGCAAAATAGACTTCAAACTAAAATCAATCAAAAGAGATCAAGAAGGGCATTACATACTCATCACAGGAAAGATCCACCAAGATGAAGTCTCAATTCTGAGCATTTATGCCCCAAACACAAGGGCACCCACATATGTAAAAGAAACATTACTAAAGCTTAAATCACATATAAAACCCCACACATTAATAGTGGGAGACCTCAACACCCCACTTTCACCACTGGACAGATCTCCCAAATTGAAACTTAACAGAGAAATAAAGGACTTAACTGATGTCATGACTCAAATGGACTTAATCGATATCTACAGAACATTCCATCCTAACAAAAAAGAATATACCTTCTTCTCAGCACCCCATGGAACCTTCTCTAAAATCGACCACATACTCAGTAAAACAGCATATGCTTGACATTTACAAAAACCTACATCCCAGGTCCATCATTCAATAATATAAAAACAAAAAAGCCAGGAATGTTCACCCACATTAATGTGTGGACTTGGGAGACAGAATCAGGGGGATTTGTGAGTTCCAGGCCAGCCTGGTGTACAGAACTTCTTTCAGGACAATCAGGGCTACACAGACAAATCTTGTATTCAAAATAACCAACAATATTAAAAGACCAGGTTAAATAACTGCCTTAGCACTGAATAGCAATTGCTTCTACTCTACCTTATGTGATATAGAGATAGCATCTCTAATGGTGGTGAAGGCATGACAGTACAAGGAAGCTGGCTGATTAGTTTCAACCACAACTCAGTACACACAAAGAACAGGAAGTCTTTTAAGGCTATAGAGATGCATATCACACAACTAGTGAGGAATTTTCTCCCAAAAGGCTCCTCCTACTAAAGAGGCAATCAAAAGAAGGTCACCAAGGAGAGACACATGTTCACATATATCATTGTGTCTGAGAGGTTTTTCTTTCAATCAACTATATTCTAAACAAGGTACCTATAGGCTCATGATCATCTAGGAAGAAAATGCATTTAGTCACTTCAATGATCCTCATACTTTGCCACATCCCCTACACTATTTCAAATGTTGAAAGCCTCTCCTGACAAATAAGATGGTCTCTTGATGGCGACATTTGTGAAATCAGAAAATGGATTATAACTTTCCAAAATACAATGGCACAGAATACCATTTAAAATCTAAAATAGAGAAATGGAGACATAGCAAGGGAAGAAAGGGCAAAGGCAAGACTGAAGTAGAGCAGGACAGACATCAAATTGTGTATCTCTGTCTCAGATGCGTGATGTTCAATATCAGCAGGCTCAGATGGCTCTATCCATGTAATTTCTCATACATTTCTTTGTTTACTTCATCTCAGCTAGGACTCCATGGGAGATGTCTCATACTTTAGATATCCCAAGATCACGTGGTCACAAAATGCAATCCAGGCTGTTGTGGAATATTATTTTAAGATGTGTTCTATTTGTCTATGCTGTGGAACAATTGTTTTAAAGATGTAAAGATATGTTGTATTCTTTTATGTTGCATATGTTTAACTCTGTGAGGCTGTGATACTTTGTCTGCCTAAAATACCAATTGGTCTAATAAAGAGTTGAACAGCCAATAGCTTGACAGGAAAGGTTAGGCAGGGCTGGGAGGCAGAGAGAACAAAGGGGAGGAGAAAACTGAAAAGAAAAAAGAAAGGAGCAAGAAAAGGAGAGGACTCCAGGGGACAGCCACCCAGCTACACAGCAAACCATGGAATCAAAAGTAAAGAGAGGTATACAGAATAGAGAAAGATAAAAGCCCAGAGGCATAAGGCAGATGAGATAACTTAAGTTAGGAAAAGATGGCTAGATACAAGCAAAACTAAGTCCAGGCACTTATAAGAAAGAGTAAGCCTCCTAGTGTGTGATTTATTTTTGAGCTGAGTGGCAGGCCTCCAACAGAGTAAAGAGTTAATAAACAAAAAGAAGCAACACCAGGCTTCATCTTCACAGCTCCATGCAATGGTATCTCCCAGTCTCCTCACTGGGTTTCTGATTCTCAAACATAGAAGTCTACAACAATGATGAACTGAACCCCCAGACTAAGAATCCATGACCTTAAATATTGATTCTTTCTTGTTTCCAGGACCAGTAGCTGATGGGTGATCCTGCAAAGTTTGACTTCTTAATTCAGATAGACACTGACATGCTTGGACCACAGTGGCAACAGGTTTTGTATGAAATTGCTTTCTAGGAGTAGGAATTACCTTGTTTAATCCTTCCATGAGTTAAAGCCAAATAAAATTTTGTAGTCAAAATATCATACAAATTACCTCTAGCTTAATTTTTTTTTTGGTTTTTCAGGACAGGGTTTCTCTGTGTAGCTTTGTGCTTTTCCTGGAGCTCTCTTGGTAGTGCAGGCTGGCCTCAAACTCACAGAGATCCACCTAAATCTGCTGCCCGAGTGCTGGGATTAAAGGTGTGCACCTCCACAGCCTGGCTTAATAATTTATAAGGTTTTTTTTTTGTTTTTTGAGACAGGGTTTCTCTGTGTAGCTTTACAGCCTATCCTGGAACTCACTCAGTAGCCTAGGCTGGTATCAAACTCACAGAGATCCACTTGCCTCTGCCTCCCAAGTACTGTGCTTAAAGGTATGTGCCACCACTGTCTGGCTCCTTAATTTTTAATGAGTCTATTTCCTACTGAAATCTTATACTCTCAGTCTTCATTTTCTGCTATTCTTCTTAACATTCCTATCTTCCTGGTCATACAAGACAGGTCAGTAAAATTCTCTGTGAAACTTTCTATGATTTTTGCCACCTAAAGTCCTGACATCTTCCACATTCTTACAAAAAACAACATTCTTAGATTCTACCTAACAACAAAATCACCTTTGGTGTTTCATTTTTTTGTTCTAACTTGCTTTTATCCTGCTGTGATTCAATTTTGCATTCCACATATTCTATCAACCTTGTGACATTTAGAATCAGTCTCCAGGTCACACATTGAACAACTTAAATAGGGACAGAAGACTGCAAGTCTACCCCCTTGGACAGATGGGAAACTTACATAGGAAAGACATTTCCAAAATTATTACTTAAGTACCCCAGTGATGTGAGACAGCAGGACCTTCTTCAGTGACAGGGTCCTGAGGTGAAAATCACAAGGGATGAGAAAGAGAGGAAAAGTATAAGGTAGAAAATATAAGAGCTGGGGGTGAGGAAATCTTGCACAAGGTATGTCTCATGTCACCTATGCTTCTTAAGAAGAATAGCACCTTTATACTACTTCTAGGGGCAAAATGGAAGGAAATGGGAAACTTTTAGGAAGTCAGCAGAAAGTATCATACAATAGGACAGACTCAGAGAGGAGGCTAATCAAACTATGCTGCACATGGGGAAACAGGGTATCTTAAGAATATTACTGACTAAGCCCACAGTGATCTGTGGATGGATAACCATAGCCATATTTGGTGAAAGAGTTGGATTCTTGGAACCTGAAGCAACCACACCACAAAGGCCCTGATGAATGACCATCACCAGCTCTTCAAAGCTTATTCCGGGTTTTAGTGAAGGAGTTCTGTTTTCTTGTCAATACATTATGCCTTTAGGGAAAGCTCCCAAGGTCTAGACCCCAGGCTGTTATTAGCACTCCCAAGAATTTTCCTAATCCCTGCCTGAGGGCCTAAAGGAAAGCATTGCTTGATCAGTACAGAACTCAATATAAGAGTGTTCTACTTTTCTTTTTTCTTTTCTTTTCTTTTTGTCATTGAGACAGGTTTTCACTCTGTAGCTGTGGATCCTGTCCTGGACATAACTCTGTAGACCAGGCTGGCCCCAAACTCACAGAGATGAACCTGACTCTGCCTCTTGAGTGAGTGCTGGGCAAAGTCATGCACCACCACTGAACTGCTAGTGTTTTACTTTTCAAGTAGTTGTCACCTGGTGTCATATTGCCCATATGGCAGACCTGGGTTTTTCTTAAGAAGGAAAGTGGAATTTTTTGGCATGTGAGGACTTAACATTGGTTAGACCCTGTAATTCCTCAATTAGCAGCTTGTTAGAGTCCCATTCTTTGATACAGTGTTAGGCCTGGTGGCTTGTTGTAAACCAGGGGTGGCTCCTTTGTAATCATTTGGTTGCAACCAAAATTCTGGACAATCCTGGTGAACAAATGTGTATCCTATTGTCCTAATCTCTAACAGGCCTGGCTACAATACTCTTAACTTTGAGTGGTTTTCATTTCTTTCTTTCTTTTTAACGCAGGGTTTCTCCATGTAGTTTTGGTGACTCTCCTGGATCTTGCTATGCAGACCAGACTGGTCTAAAACTCACAGAGTTCTTCCTGGCTCTGCCTTCTGAGTCCTGGCATTTAAGGTGCGTGTAACCACTGCCTGGCAGGCTTTTTTTTTCAGGCAGTATTCCCTCAGTTAAATTCTATTTTTTGAGACTTACTGTCTTCTAAGAATTAATAAATCCTTTATATCACCATTTCAACTCTTCTATCTCACACCTTAGTTGTAGAGTGCTACCTAACACATGAGATGCCTTTTACAACCTCCACAAAATTAACTATAAATGGATCTTACACATGAAATTTAAATACAAAGTGCTGAACCTCTAGAAGGTACTGGACAAAGTAGGCCTGTTTTCAATGAGTGCATCAAAAGCATGTTGAAGTTCACTGCAAAGACGTTTCTATACACACCTCCCTACTCCCAATTCTGTGAACAGATTCGGCCCACAGAGGAAAGTTATCCAGAGGCCTGCCATGGGAATAGGAAGTTTCAAGGACTATAGGGGACCTCACAGGACAGGGATTCTGGCTGGTTTCCCACCCAGATCTGAGAAGGACCCAGCACTCTGGCTCCTGAACCTTCCTCACAATGCTGTGGTTTTCCAGCTCACCCAGGTTTTCCGCTCAGCTCTCTGCACCAGCACACACAGCACAGCACACAACACAAACTGCTGCTGTCAGTTTCTCTTCAAAGTCAAGCTTGAAGCTAGCAGCTGAAAGGACCCTGTACCACTTCTGACTGACAGGTCACCTGAAGGGCCTGATTGGCTAGTGAGTCCTGAGTGACAAGAGCACCTCCCATAGGGTTATACTGGGCTTAAAGTCACAGACCAATGGTTCCTAATCCTGCCTTCCACCACAGACCCAGACCTTTTCTAAACATTTGCATTTCAATAGCACTTGTCCCTGGTTACAAGAGCAGACCCTGCTATTTTTCTGCTCTTGGTAGGCACTTCCCCTTCTTCATCCTGGACACAGTGTGGCTAGCATGTACAGCCCACTGGACTATGTTGGGTGGAGTGATTCCACGTCACACAGGCAGAAGGGTGCCCAAAATATTAGCAGCTAAAGAGAGAATGAAAGACAAAAAAGGAGATGTTTGTTTTGTGACTTCAAGTTGAGGTCAGGTGAACTGAACCCACATTTTACCTGGTTGTCACAGGGACTTCATATAACCAGGAAAGAAATACAGGAAGTGGATTACAAACAAGATAATAGGTCTTTCTTCCATCAGAAATGGCTTCATTGCTTTAGGAGTTTTATTCCTGAAAATCAGAGCACACTGTTGGCAAATGAATAATAATGAAGGGTAGGCTTCAAGGAAAGTTGAATATTTAAAGCATAATGGAGCTAAGAAGATTATGTTTACAAGCACTGTTATTAATCGGCATAGCTTACTCCTAGGGCAGGTGAAAAAACAAAACAAAAAAAACCACTGCATTTTTCAAGTTTCTGTACATGAACCGTGTTATGAATTGTATAATGAAGGCTCTGGCAGGTAGCGAGCCAAGGTGCCCTGCTGCTGGTGACAGACAAAGATGACATTCAGACAGCACTGAGTGAAGAGGTCTATTTAGTGGAGGAAGAGAAAAGGGAAAGAGAAAGAGGGAAAAAGGGGGGAGGGGGAGGAATTCAAATGTGCTCACACTTCCTGGGAGAAAATAAGGAGAGAGAGAGGGTAGTGGGTGGAAATATCCCTTAAGAATAAGCTTTTATGTCAGGACATTGAGTTTTGCAGCCAAGGGACAGGATCAGAATATAAATAATCAGGACTAGTAGAATGAATCTCTCCGTGTGTGTACAAAGTGGATTTATTAGAATGTCTCACAAACTGTAGTAAAGCTAGTCTAACAATGGCTGTCTACCAATGGAAATTTGAAAAGTCCAGTAGTTATTCAGTCCATGAGGCTGGACGTCTCAGCTGGTCTTCAGTATACACCACAATTTTAAGGAAGTAGGCTCTAATGCTAGTAAACTAAAAAATCTTGGTAATCAGAGCTAGGGCAAGCAGGCGAAAAGAGAACTTCCATCTTTACTATCCTTTATATATGTAGGCTGACACCAACAGTTGCTACCCAGATTAAAGTTGGATCTTATTCTTTGTTGATTGGTGTTTTGGTGATTTCAAGAAAGATTTTTATCATTGTAGCCCTGAAACTCATTCTGTTGAGCAGGCTGGCCTCAAACTCAGAAAATCCAAATTCTTCTGCTTCCTGGGGTTAAAGGTGTGCACTGCCACCAAGCAGCTAAAAGTGGATCTTATCACCTAAAATGATCCATATTAAAGATTTGTCTTTAACTTTAAAACTTTTAAGAAAAATCTCTCTCTGGAGTACACAAATCTTTTGGGTTTTAATTAATTAAAGAGGTAGTCAGCCTGACTATTAAGAATAGCCATCACAACAGACAAGACAGATGAAATGAGAAAGATTTCTTAACTGCAGGAGGCAAGGAGAGGATGGAAATTATTTCCAAAACAATGCTTTTCCTAAACAAAGGAAGCATGTGGATTTAGTAGGGAGGCTGGGCTCATTCATGTAGCACTCTGTATATTCTTAAGTTTGCGAAGTAAACAGATCCACTTCTGATAATGATCACAATGTAAAATAGGGACATTTATGGATATTCTTAACTCAATGTTATGCAGGAACATATATAAATTATAAAAATGATGGAAAGAAATGTCTCTGGCATGTTCATCTTGTACCACAAAGTCTTAGCTGAAAATCAAGGAAATGACCCTGTAAAAAGTAGATTGTGCTGGGCTGTGGTGGCTCACACCTTTAATCCCAGCACTCAGAAGGCAGAGCTAGTCAGATCTCTGTGAGTTCTAGGTCAGCCTGGTCTACAGAGCAAGATCCAGGACAGCCAGGACAGTTTCACAGAGAAACACTGTCTTCAAAAAAAGTAGATTGCTTTGGGGCCTATGTGACCTGTCAATCTTGATGTTTGATCTAAAAGAAACTGTACCATTGCCCCAATTCTCACAGATACGAACACAAATACAGAGGTATCAAGGAAAAGTCACCTAACAGCATTGCTTACTTTGCTCCTAGATAGATGGTTATAATGAACTCTATGAACTTCACAACAAAACTGCTTTTCCCTCTGAGCAGGCTGGCTTAGCAGTGGGTCACAGCTGCTTCCATTCAACACCAGCAGGATTACATTTGAGCAAGCCCTGGCTTGTTTTATGGCTAAGGACTATGACATCACTGTAAAAAATGTTATTCTTTTCTTTTTATAACTTTTTAAAAAAATATGTATACAATGTTTTGCCTGTATGTGTCTGTGTGTAGTTCCTAACAAGGCCAGAAGAAGGCAGGAGATGCCTAGGACTAAAGTTACAACAAATGGTTAGCTACGAAGTGGGTTCTGGGAATGGAACCTGGGTCCTCTATAAAAATACCCAGTTCTCTTAATTGCTGAGCTGTCAATCTAGCCCCCTTTTCATTTAAAATTTCTTTCCATAAATTGTTAAGCAAGAGATATTACATCACTTTCCCCTTTTATCTCTTCATTCTATCCCTTCCCAAATCCTTTCTAACTTCTTAATTTTTAACTGTAGGTGAATAAGTATGCTGAAATACATTAATACACCCCACTCCATCCATTTTTGTTGGAGATAGATAGATAGATAGATAGATAGATAGATAGATAGATAGACAGACAGATAGATAGAGATAATGGGCTGACCATGTTGTATTAGATAAACAATTAGGGATCTCATCTTTGCTTGAGTTTAATCCTCTCTGGAAAATTCACATTTTAATCAGCATCTGGTGTCTAACCATGACTGGATTACCTTGGACCGGAAACATAATTAAAAATAGAAAACAAGCCGGGCGGTGGTGGCACACGCCTTTAATCCCAGCACTCGGGAGGCAGAGCCAGGAGGATCTCTGTGAGTTCGAGGCCAGCCTGGGCTACCAAGTGAGTTCCAGGAAAAAGGCGCAAAGCTACACAGAGAAACCCTGTCTCGAAAAACCAAAAAAAAAAAAAAAATAGAAAACATAAGTAGTAAAATAAATCACCAGTTAAGAGCACTGAATATTCTTTCAGAGCATCCAGCTTCCATTCCCAATACATTTAGATGATTACTAATATCAGTAACTCCACTATCAGGGGTCCTGACACCATCTCCTTGCCTCCCTGTCTACCATAAGAAGAGGACACTTAGAACATAGAATTAATTTTCAAGCTGAAAGTGGCAGTGCATTCTTATAGTGCCAGCAAACTGGACACAGAGGAAGCAAGATCATTGCGAGTTTTAAAGCCTATGACACAGTCTACACAAACACATGCACATATACATACTCACACACACATGAAAAAAAGAAAATTGAATTACATACAAGAAAAGGAGCACTGAAGAATTAGAACAATACAATACATCTTAAAGTCATTTCAAGTGTCTGCCACTGGTCCCATAGAATCATTTTCAAAACAAATTATGGCTAAGATCTAAAACACTGAAGACAGCTTATGTTGGAGAGGACGTGGAACAAGGGGAACACTCCTTCACTGTTGGTGGGTGTGAAAAAGTGTACAGTCGCTTTGGAAATCAGTATGGTGCTTTCTTGGAAAATTGGAAATTAATCTCCCTAAAGACCAACCTGTACCACTCTTGGGCATGTACCCAAGGAATGCTCAATCATACCACAAGGACACATGCTTAACTATTATTGTAGCAGCATTATTTGTAGTAAGTAGAACTTGGAAACAACCTAGATGTCCTTCAACTGAAGAATGGATTAAAAAAAATGTGGTACATATACATAATGGAGTACTACTCAGCAGAATAAAACAATGGCATCATAAGGTTTACAGACAAGTGGATGGAACTAGAAAATATCATCCTGAATGAGGTAACCTAGCATCAGAAAGACAAATATGCTATGTACTCACTCATAAGTGGATACTAGATGTAAACCAAAGGATAACCAGACTACAAATCACAGCTTCAGGTAGGTTAGTTAGTAAAGAGGACCCTAGGAAAGAATTTCATTTCCAGCATCCACATAAAAGCTCACAGTCATCTTTAATTCCAGTTGCAGGGAATCTGACATCCACTTCTGGCCTCAATAGGAACCAGAAATGCAAGTGGTACACAGACATACACATAGGCAAAGTACAAACATAGGAAACCTTAAATTAAAGCTACTATCTTCTAGTAAGAAACGTGCTAAGAAAAAATGTGGGGCAGGAGTGACTACATGTGGTGTGGGCTATAAACATAAAAATGCAATAGTGTATAAATAAGCACCAGGATTTCATACATAGTTTCACTAGGCTGAATTAGAGACAAGGAGCTCTCTTGGATTCTGGCAAGGCTTAAATTTTGTTCACCTCCTTCTTAAGCCAGGGCCCCTACATTCACAGAAAACACCAAACTGATCCTAAAAGTCACACTTGCTAAGCAGGTCTAGTGCTGTGACAGAGCAAGGCACTGAGTTTCCCTATAAGGAGCACAACCTGTTCTCAGGGGCCTAGAAGAACATAATCCAGGACTGCAGGAAAATTTTAATTCTTAATTTATATTTGTCTGGACCTTCCTCGTATATTGTTTCTGTTATAGAAAAGTAAGAAAACCTCACTTAAACACACATAATGTCTCCACATTCCATAGAACTAAAAACATATCCTGAATTTAAGTAATTGAACTCAAAAATGCCAATTTTCCACTTTTCCGCGCTACTCTGGGACGGTCCATACGACTTTGTTCCTGATTCCCGTCATAACTTAAAGGGAAACTTACACAATGTCCGGAGCCCTTGATGTCCTGCAGATGAAGGAGGAGGATGTCCTCAAATTCCTTGCTGCAGGAACCCACTTATGTGGCACCAACCTTGACTTTCAGATGGAGCAGTACATCTACAAAAGGAAAAGTGATGGTATCTACATCATAAATCTGAAGAGGACCTGGGAGAAGCTGTTGCTTGCAGCCTGTGCTATTGTTGCCATTGAGAACCCTGCTGATGTCAGAGTCATCTCCTCCAGGAACACAGGACAGCAAGCTGTGCTGAAGTTTGCTGCCGCCATTGGAGCCACTCCAATAGCTGACTGCTTCACCCCTGGGACCTTCACTAACCAGATCCAAGCAGCCTTCAGGGAGCTGCGGGTTCTAGTGGTGACTGATCCCAGAGCTGACCACCAGCCCCTCACAGAGGCGTCTTATGTCAACCTGCCCACCATTGCTCTGTGTAACACAGACTCACCTCTGCACTATGTGGACATTGCCTTCCCATTCATCAATAAGGGAGCGCACTCAGTGGGTCTGATGTGGTGGATGCTGGCCCGGGAAGTACTCTGCATGCGTGGCACTATCTCCCATGAGAACCCATGGGAAGTTATGCCTGATCTTTACTTCTACAGAGACCCAGAGGAGATTGAGAAGGAGGAACAGGCCACTAATGAAAAGGATGTAACCAAGGAGGAATTCCAGGGTGAATGGACTGCACCAGGTCCTGAGTTCACTGCTGCTCAGCCAGAGGTGGCAGACTGCTCTGAGCGTGTACAGGTGCCCTCTGTACCCATCCAGCAATTCCCTACTGAAGACTGGAGTGCCCAGCCAGCCACTGAAGACTGGTCACCAATGATTATCTACTTGTAAGAGCTACATTTATTAGCAGATTTCACATTTCCTGGAATACACAATCATTTATTTAGACATTTATGAGGGGAGAAAATAACTGGAAGATAAATGATAGCTTACTGGACACACACCTGTAATCCCAGCTTTCAGAATGTAGCAGGATTACCCCAAATGTGAGACCAGCCTGGTCTATATAGATGAATTCAAGGAAAGCCACCCAGCAAAACTAGCTCAGATATATTGATTAACTCATTAATTATAATTTAAAAACAGGGAAAATGTAATTTAGCTACAACAGTTTTTAGGTTTTTTGACAAGATGATTGACATTTTCTTATGCACAGTATCAACATGACATAACATGTCAACATAACAAAGCATGAGTCTTTGTTAAAAAGTAGGATATATGAAACAAAAAGCTTTAAAAAACAAGAAATGAAGTCATGATACATCACAATTATCTTAATGTAAGAAAAGTAGATGAAGTGAAAACTAATCCACAAGATTCATTAAGCAAAGGACAAGATCTGTTCATTGAGATTGTATGAAAGTAAAAATATATTCACGTCACATGGCAGTGGTCAGCACGCCTTTAATCTCAGGACACAGGAGGCACAGCCAAGCAGATTTCTGTGAGTGTGAGGCCAGTCTGGTCTACAGAGCAACATCCAGGACAGGCACCAAAACTGTGCAGGGAAAACCTGTCACCAAAAAACAAAAAAGAAAAAAGAAAAAGGAGTGAAAAATATTTTCACATATCAAACAAGAATTCCTAAGGAAGAAAGCACCACAGTGGTAGAGTCACTGCCTAGCATGAGACCTGCCTGGGTTTCACTCCATGATGAAATTGTCTAGAATAAGCAATCTAAGATATACAAAAAATCATAATTCTAAAAGCAAAAAACTATTTCAAATAAAAGCTGAATAATAATAATAATTTAGAAATAGTTTCTGTAGACATGGGTCAAAAAGGACAAAAGTCAAACAAAGATAACACAGGCAGAAAGAAAGACAATATTATTCTTCATCTCTCTGAATCAAAACCTAGGCAATGTGAAAAAAGGAGCAACATTTTCATATTTTATATTTATAGATCATACTGGACACTGGCTGGTGTGGGGCTAAGAGCATGGAGACAAAGGCATGCTCGGGTCAATATAGATTTCAAGGTCATCCTGGTCTGCTAGGGAGAAGGTTTCAAAATAAGTAAATCAGGCCCCCAATTTTTAGCCCACATGTGCTGTTATACTTTCTCAAAGCAAAACCAACACTGACATTTAGTAGCCATATAAAAATACCTCAGCCAGGTATGGCAACATATATTTTAATTCCAGGGCTCTGGATTCAGAAGCAAACAAATCTCTGTGCTTGAAGTCAGCCTGCTTTACTCAGCAATGCTAGGCCCAACAAGGATACATATTGAGACTTTTTCATAGAACCTAAATAAGACCAGATATGCTGGTGTAAGCTTTCCTTCCCAGCACTTGAGAATCAGACACAGGAGGGTCTGTCTGAGTTCAAGGTCAGTCTGATCTACATGTAAGTTCCAGGACAACCAGGCCTACATAGAAAGAATGTGTCAAAAAAATCAAAACAAGGTCTGTTTTTATTACAGAAAAACATTAAAGTTCTTTATTATAAGCCTAAAAAGTCTTTAAAATTTCAGTGTCTTCAATAATTGCAGCCTTATACAATACTGAAAAAGATTTAAAATGATTTTTCTGAAACACAAATATTAAATGCAAAAATGTTTTATGCAACTTCTCCTCATAGAATCCAAATTATCCCAAGTATCCCACTTTCCAAATATTTATTTTATGACTACCAAAAAAAGACTAGTTTTATGAGGTCAGAATTTTCAGAACATACTGTCATGATATACAAAATTGGTGAAGGCCAAACATTTTCCAGAGAAACAGCAATATAATTAGAGGATAATAAACCTAAAATCATAGATAGGAACACTGAAAAAGAAATGAGACATAAAGACATACCAACAAATATATATCATGCTCCATTAAACAGGAATGACAAGATTCTATTCAAAATCAACCACACGAAATCACTGGCCATCACTCATCCTATATAATCATTCTCTCCTTTGCCAATAATAGAAAGTGTGTTATGTAAGGAGCATCTTCCACTGAAATTGGAGAGATTCACTTGAAGCCCTCTGATATTTTAACTTTGTAGAAAACACTTTTGACTACTAAAAGGATCTCATTCTCTTATGATCAAGAAAAGGATATCTGTTAGGATCACTTAGACAATATCTTCTTTCCTATGACTGATAATTGCCTGTAAGTCTGCACCAGAGTGAGGAAATGAAAACTTTTTAAAACAAAATTCAAGGTAAGAGATTTTTAAAGAATCAGTGTACACTTAAAGCACCTTGGTATGCTCTAATTACATTATAAGTCACAAACACATTTCAAAACAAGTTTACTGCTATTTTAGCATAAGTTTTTGATTGAGAGAGTATGTTTCCCATCTGTATACAGTATCTGCAAGAGTAGATAGTATGAGTCTATTAATTGAATGTTGATATCTGAACTCAGGCCATCCCCAAAATGAATAGGTGCTGAGCCACCTTCTAAAACCCATAATATGCTTTATCCAATAAACCAAAAGGCTTTTACAGATTAACAACAAGAACAACAAAACCTAAATAATTAAAATGAAAATATTTTTCAGGACATGATGCACCAAAATTAAGATGTTGTTTATGGTTAATCTAGAGCATAAAATGAATAAAATCCAACAACAATGCCCAACAATTTATAACAGGAAAGCTAATTACATTGCTACTTTCACTGTGAAAACACTCAGCATGATCAATGAAAGTATGAAAAAATAGTATACAGATTGACCTAATATGATTTCTATACTTACTACAAAGCTATAATAATCGAGAATATACACAATATTTATGAAAGAATAAAGGAGATAGAGACAAAAACCAAGAATAAAGGCAAGAAAGTACAGTCAACAATTAATCAGATAGCAAAAGAAACTTAACCAGAAAAGTGTGATCTTGATCACTGTTATCCAGGCAACTATAATTCTATGTGTATAGAAAAGAAATAAGCACAGACTTCAAAACTACAACAAAAATTTAACTCAAAGTGACAAATCAATAATTGTTTCTTACCCTTAAGTGCGTGATATTTTTTCAAAGACAAAAGCTCCAAGTCTAGAGCTCTCACTGCAAAAGGAGGTGATCTCTTGATATGACTATGCAGCCCCTTATGTCTCCTTCTGATTTCAGGTAAAGCCAGCTCCACTCTTTCACAATCCAAAAGCAACATAGAATTACTTAATTCTATGTTATGTTAATTCTGCTTCCTGTCCCATGGATTATAGCACAAGATGTCAATTCTACCCTATCTACCTTCCCAACACCATGCACACCTAAGAAACATCTGCAGCTCAGAAATGCCCTTTGTTCCTGGAAACTAAACTTCACTGAAACACACCATTGCAGCTGGTGGTAGCAGAAAGTTCAAAGCATTGTAATCATGTATTTACCAAGGGGTGATTCACATCACCATCTTTCTAACAGTTTTTAAACTATTTGTAACATTTGTAGACAAACCTGAAAGTGGAATGCAATACTCAGAACTTCCAGAAACAAGACACTCATTTTTCCAATCTGTCTTCACACTGCAAACCAAAAGCATGCCTGTGTGGGCAAAATGAACTATGATATGACAAGCATCATATACTCCCATGTCAGGCCTGCAGAGTCTCCTACCTAGGAAATCCATATACAGGGAGGTACAGAGGACAAGGGTGACTACCCAGGTCAGCACATGGACCAACAAAACCATACTCAGTCTAATGGTCCATCCAAGCAGAAATAACAGCTCAACACTACTCTCCTAGAGTATATCCTGTTCCTCATCCAAAGCACAGGTTCTTTTCTGTGCCCATTCCATTATACACTTAATGTGCAGTGCAGCCAACCCATTGCCTCATAGCTGGGAAATTGTGTAGTCAAAGGTCACATTCACACAGTAACTGTTGTTATTGTATAACTGTTGTTAAAGAAAAGCAAGTCAAAAAAAAACAGGCCATGAATTAGAAAACAATGAGAGGTCATGGTATGTCTTAGAGACAGGAAAGAGAATGTGGATATGATGCAGTTATGATCTCCAAAAATTATTTTGTGAAGTTGACACAGACTTTATGGCCATGTGCTCCACAGTCTATGGATTTGTATTAGAGCACATGAAAGATTTCTCAAACCTTTTATCTCTGGGTGTATATTTAAAATCTGAAAAATAACAGTTCCATTAGGCATGGCCACAACATTTTACCCACATCTATTATGAGTGAAGTACTGTAACTATAGCAATTTGGTTTCATGATAAGATCAGTCCTTTATCCAGTTTCTTGATTGCCCTTGTCTGTGAACCCCAAGAAACGGCCAATCAGGACATTTATGGAACATCTAAAATTGATTACCTAATTCCTCATTGCTAGTCTAAAGTATTGTTGAAGTAGGAAATATCTCAACGCTCACCCTACCTCTCCCTTCTTGCACTGTGCCTCCACTAGCTTCAAAGTTGGTCAATGAACTCCATTCTTGCAGAGGTTCCTCTTCATTTATAAGTCTCCCATAAAAGACAGAGAGATTGGAGATCACTCATTTACTGGTTTACTTTTCCTTATGAGTGACCAGTCAAGGCCCAGAATGGAAGAAGTTGCAGGACTATTTTCCCAGCACTGGACAGCAGAGGAAGGATTAGGTGTTCAATGCAATTCTCAATTACAAGAATGAGGGAAGCCTAAGCTAAAGGAGACAATGCTCTACACAGAAATAATATCAATAATCAACATCACTTGAGAGAAAAGCAATAAAGCTCTTGATTACCTAGAGACATTGCAGAACAGAAAGAAATAGAGACAAGAGCAGGAATGTACTAAAAGAATATTTAAAATGATACCAATAAGTCATCATTAAATGTTATAAATAATGTATTTTTAAGATAAAAAATGGCAATAAAGATTTTAAAAAGAATAGGTCCTTCCCTAGTAGAGGGAATGTCATTAATATGAGAAAGATTGATCTTGCCAATATACATAAGTTGGCTTCTGAAATTTATAACTTGACACACCCAGTTACTGTTAATAGTCTGTTTCTCAAACCTTTGATCTGACATAAGTATGTCAAGCAAGACTGGACATGTCTGCATAGGAGAGTTTCCTAATTGCAAATTCAATATTTATTGGCTCAAGATAACCTTCCTAAACTCCACACTCACACAATCTGGTCTGTGATAATTCATGTAACATAAATTAAATCATGATGGGAAATTACAAAATAACTCCTGCTACCATAATCAGATCCTTTTCTATAACAGTGACTCCAGCTGCTAAATACCTACCCTGCTTCCCCCCGGCAGTGTGCACAATAAACTATTTCTGCTATTTGGTTTAAAGTCAGACGCAATTTCCGCATGCAAAACCGTTCCTGGTGACTGCATTGGATTGTCAACTACATGACTCAAATGGATAATTTTAAAACTCTGAGGTGCTACAGTCATTTAATTTAAGAATTTTGAAGGTATAGTAGAGAGAACAGTGAGATCATTGGCCTGGAGAGCAACAGAATGGAATCCTTGTGTTTTTTAGCTTCATGCTCCAGGTTGCACTTTGAACAATTTAAACAAAGATAGACAACTTGTAGGTCTTGCCATTTGGGCAGTTGGGTGAATTAGACAGCAAAAATATTCCCAGAATTGTTTCTTAAATTGACCAGACACCTGAAACAGCAGGTCATTCTTTAGTGACATTGTGCTGGGGTGAAGATGACAGTGGGTGAGAATGATGGGAAAAGTGGAAGATAGAAAAAATAAAAGCGGTGTGAGGAGATCTTGCACAATCTGTACTGCATGCCATGTAAGCTTCTTAAAAAGAATAGCACCTATTTCCAGGGAGGAAATGGAAGGAAAAGAGGAACTTCTAGGAAGTCTGCCAAAACTACAATACATTGGGACAGACTCAGGAGGAGGCTAATCAAACAATGCTGCAAAAGGGAGCACAGGATAGCTCAAGATCATTTTTGAGTAAACCCATCAGTGGTCTTGGGACTGATATCCATAGCTCCATGTAGGATCTGAAGCAGCCCCACCATAAAAGCCCTGGATGAAGACCATTACCAGTTGCCCCAAACATGTTCCTGATCTTATGGAAGGAGCTCTGTTTTAATGTCAATAAATTAGGCACTTAGGCCTAGGCTCCCAAGGCCTAGGCCCTGGGCTGTTCATTGCTCTCCCAAGAATGATCCTTTTCCTTGTCTGATGGCCTAAATGAAAGCCTTGCTTGATCAGTCTAGTCCTTAATACAACAGGTTTTAGTTTTCAAATGCTTGTCACCTGGTATCATATTGACCTTCTGGCAGAACCATGCTTTTCTCAAGAAAAAAACTGGATGATAATTTCTAGGCCCATTTAATTGCCTGCCAATTTCATAATATCCTTGTTTTTTACAACTGAGTAGTTCTCCATTGTGTATATGTGCCATGTTTTCTTCAGTTGAGGGTCATCTAGGTTGTTTCTAGGTTCTGGCTATTATAAATAATACTGTTATGAACATAGTTGACCATTTGTCCTTGTGGCAAGATTAAGCATTCCTTGGGTATATTCCCAAGAGTGATATAGCTGGGTCCTAAGGTTTTTGACTGACAATTTTATGAGAAACAATTTTTGGAAATAATTTCTAAATAAAAAGAGGGGCTAGAGACATGGCTCAGTAATTAAGAGCACTGGCTGTCATTACAGAGGACTCAGGTTCTATTCCTAGAATCCACATGGTAGCTAACAATTTGCTGTAACTCCAGTCCTAGACATCTACTGCCTTCTTCAGCCTCTCTAAATACTGTGCACTGACTCATGCATGGACAACACTCATAAAATTTCATTTTGTTAAAAGTTACAAAAAGTGAACAATGGAATTTTCTACAGGGATGTCACAGCCCTGAGACAGACAGCAGCCAGGGCTAGTTAAAATGATTTCTCTAGGATCTTGCATGGAAGGAGCTGTGGCCTTCCACTGATCTACCCTGCTCAGAGGCAAAAGCAGCTTCATTCAGAGGTTAATATGAAGTCATCATAATCATTAATTTAAGAGCAGAGTATACACTGCTGTTAAGTGTTTTTTTCTTGAAGTTTCCTTTATTTGTGTTCTTTATCTTTTCTATTGGTGAGAATAGCATTGGTAAAATTTTTGAATAGATTGAACATCAAGATTGACAGGTTGCATAAGCTTCAGAGCAATTTTTATTTTACTGTGTGATTTATTGATTTTCAGCATGCCAGAGACAATTTTTTCCAATCATTTTTATAATTTACATACATTTCTGCATGACATGGGAGTAAGAATACCCCTAAATGTCGCTGCTTTTACATTGTTATCATATTCAGAAATGGATTTGTTTACTTGCCTGCTTAGGAATAGGGAGAATTCTATGTGAATATGTCCAGCTTTCCTAAGTAAAATCCACATACTTCTTTGTTTAGGAAAAGCATGTTTTCCCTGCCTCCTGCAGGTAATAACTTTTCTCATTTCTTCTTTCTTGGCTGTTGTGAGGGCTATTCTTGGTAGTCACACCTACTCCTTGTGGAATTAACTAAAACCCTAGGAGTTGGTATACCTGTGATGGATTTTTTGAAAGTTTTGAAAAAAGATCCATCTTTCATCTGGACCATTTGAGGTGAAATCCACCTTCAGCTGTTTGGTGTCTATGTACTCTTTAACCAAAAGCACTCAGGAGGTAGAAACAGTTGGATTTACCCAAGTTTGAGGCTGGCCTGGCCTACAGAAGGAGTTCCCAGGCTACACAGTAAACCTGGTTTAAAAAACACCAAAAAAGTTTTTTCTCTCTGAATCCTTTGAACTCTGCTCACCCAGTAGGGAAACTGTTAATGTCCTGAAGTCCAGCCATGTGGTCTTAGCTGATGAGGCATTCTGGGGAGTGTTAGCAATCAGGAGCAGCAGCAGGAGGTAGCTTCCAGGTTCTTTCCAGGATTCTCCACTTGTTCTGCTATAGGGAGCTGTAAGGAAGTCCATAAGCCATGCCATGGTGAGTGTAGCATGTTCAGAGCAAGTCTGCTGAGCTGTCATTTCTGCTGGGACTTGGATGAACCATGATCCAGACTGTGGTTTTGTTGGTCCATGTGGTGACATGGGCCGTAGTCCTTGTCCTCTGAGCCTTCCTGTGTATGGATTTCCTGGGTATGTAGACACTCTGCAGCCCTATATGCTTATATGCTTATAACATCACTGTCCAGTGTGCACAAAGGGCTGAGTTTTTAGTGTGTAGTGGGTAGACAAATTGGAAAATTGAAGGTCTGGTGTCTAGAAGTTCTGAACATTACACTCCACTATCAGGTTGGCCTTAAAATAGTACAAATGGATTAGACACTGGTTAAAATTGGTGATATGGATTGTCTTTCAGCAATAAATGACTAGAATTCTTCTAACTTTGCTATAACCAGCTATAATGGTATGATTTGGTAAAGTTTAGTTCCCGGGACAAAGGCAGTTTCTGATCTGCAGAAATTTCTCTGGTGTGCATGGTGTTGGGAGGGTGTATAGAGCACAATTCACATCTTGCACCATAATCCATGTGAGTAGGCCAGCTCAGGCACCCTGTTGACTATTGCCAGTACTAAGTTGAGATCATCCTTGTGGGTTCCTGAGAACTTTCCTAGCACCCTGTTTCTGCATATTCCCATGATGTCTTCATTTATCATAGTATCTCTTTCCTTGCTCTCCCACTCTGTCTTTTTCCAGCTTGACCATTCCGTTCCCCTGTGTTCTCATTCCCCATTCCTAGCCCTCCATTACCCCCATTAATACCAGTTTGCTCATGTAGATCTCATCTATTTCTTCTTTGCAGGACTATCTATGTGTCTCTCTTAGGGTCCTTCTTCTTAGTTAGCTTCTCTGGAGCTATGGGTTGTAGTCTGGTTATCCTTTGCTTTACATCATGACTGGAGACATGAGATCCTCCCTCTTTACTAAACTAGGTCTTGGAATCCCTTTTGTTGCTGACAAATCTTCTTTATTCATGAGGGGAAGCTGTAAGGTATAAAAAGTAGCTTGTTATATAATTCAAATCTCTGAGAATATAATTTTAACCTTTTGAGCCAACAGTCTTACCTTTTCTCTCAAAAGAATAAATAATTACCCTGAGAAAGGTAGGCATGTATGTCTCTTTTCTCATCACTGGACTATAACCTGCTATAACTTCAGCTACTCTTGAACCTTGTGGTTTTATGTGGCTTTTACCAAAAACCCCAATTTTGTTCATATTTTAAACTTGGATAATGCTAACAGTAGATATGGTATCCTATACCTAATACATATAAGAATCACTCTGTGATGTCTTCTGATTCTATTGAAGATTGGCTTCATTTCTATAGTGTTATCTTCTTTGCCAATTCATGGTCTCTCTGAGTTCAAACCAATCTTAGATTATAAGTAGGCCTTATGCTCCTCATTATTGCACCTGTGATCATACAATATCTTAAATAGACAATATCTCTATGTATGGAAGAGCATGGATGGAAGACTTTTTAAATTTTGACCCTGAAAGACCTGTATGGGATTTTTAGCATGTTAGTGTATAATACCATCAAAGTTAAAAAGAATCAATCATTTCAAGGTGCATCTTCGCCGGTAAGCCACAAAGGCAAGGAAAAGTGGACAAAGGAAGCTATTCTTATTTCACTGGTTTGAAACAACATTCCACTATAGTATAGACATCTCCTAATAATATTCACCCAGAGAAAAGACACTGCCTTCTGCTCATTGATACCACAAATCCACTAGCAAAACCAGATGCCTGCAAGCAAAGCAAGCTACAATTTTTCCACCATCTCCTATTCATAATGTGTATGAGGTTCACTTGCAGTAATTTTTTCTGACATGAGGTTAGTCTGTGAATTAAACCTTCAGCTCTTGTAAATAAGGACATTTCAAAGAAGAAAAATGAAAGAAAGTAAGAAAAGAAGGAAGGAAGAATAAAAGAATAAAGGAAGGAAGGAGGAAGTAAAGTAAAAAGACAGAAAAGTATATAAAGGAAAATAAATTGAATATGAGTATAGTGAATAATAATAAAAGATAAAGGATGAAAAGTGGATGAGGGAAAGTAGGTAGGAAAGAAGAATCAAGGAAGGACAAAGGCAAAGCAGCTAGAACAGATAACTGGGAAGATATATTTATGATATTAGAAATGTATGTGCTTATAAATGATTTAGCTTTTATAAAAAAAATTACTGATAGAAGCCCTAAATGTGTAAACAAAGGAATATATGCGGTACTGTTCACACATGGAAAGAGGATTTTAATATAGTATAATGCAATCTAAAAAAAAACTATATCAGGTAATATATTGTCCTATTCCATTGGAAAGACAGTTTCTCCATGCTCAACATTTCTGAGTTTCTGCTAGATTGTTATGTAGGATTGCAACCTCCTGGGTTTTTTATCATGCAAATTGGCACAGCAATTGTTGGATTATTTAGCTCCTGTTTGGGTATTCATATTGTTAAAATTTTATCAAATGGATAGAACATAAAACATAAATGGGATGTTTGTGTGTCCACAAATAAAGGGGAAATAACATAATCATATTATAATCTCAATGGCAAAAAAAACAAACTCTAGGAGAAATACCAGTATTCTTTCAACTTCATGGGAAGAGAGAAGAACAACCTGGATATGTTGGGTTCTCTGGAAAGGTGGAATGGTTTAGTTTAAAGAACCAAAGAACAGCTAGGGACACTAACTGTGGCTCTGTAGAATTTGTATCTCCTTTTTCTATCAAGTATGAAGAAAGCAAGCCCAGGCAACTTCTCTTCTTACCTAAGCTCCATTTGTAGACTCCTCGTGAGATAATTTTTGTTTTCCTGCTAAATACAACAACTATTGTAACTGTAAGACTATTTTTCTCTTTCTGTTTGGTCAAGAATTCAAGAGCCCTGCATGCTTTGGGAATGTACAGTGTCCACCAGATCCACAGATCTTAAATCACCTTGGATGTCCTGGAGAATTACCTCCATTTCTTGCAATCTCTCACATGAAACCAAAGAAAAAACTGAGAGTATCACTAAGATAATTCAGTTTCAGCATAGAATTTCCATAGAATTAACATAGGTTTACTCACTTGATTCTAAGACCAGAGTCACTCTTCTAGTGTCAATGGCACCTCCACAATTTACAGTAACTATAATTATTGAAAAATCAATATAACCCCATTATTAGCTGTAAGAAGGTCCAGAAGCATCAGAGTATATAATATTATCAACACTTGGCCTAGAGCCAGAGATTGAGACTTCTCAATAAGTAACAATAATATCCTAGCTTGAACAGTGTGACAGGAACCTCATCTGTCTTTAGACTCCAAGTTCAAAAGTGACAAACAATGCCCTCAATTTTTATAGATGGTACTGTCCCCATTCATCTAGGGTTTTAGTGTGCATCAGATAGGTTAAGTTGGGCACCTATCTCAGAGAAAAGCAACTCCCACTTCGACCTCAATCTAGCATAAGAAATGGCTTAAAACCTTGCAGAAAGACGGTAACAACAGAATAACTGTTACCCTGGAAGATATCGCTGAGGCTTTTATTTCCTATTCCATAGTTTACTTCTTAGTTAATGGGACATCCACCCAGAAAAGGCTCTGAACATCTTTTGCTCTGGCAGTATTCAGTGGGATTAGGTACCCTTTATTAAGTAATAGTGCCAGGTGCAAGGGTAATGTCCAAGGCTCTTCCATGGCCTGATTGGAATCACCTCCCACTTTGTGCACAATAAAGGCTATATGGTACACATATTTTGGATAATAAAGTGTCCTAAGAAAACACTGCATCTCAGCTGCTCCCTGCTTGTTGGTCCCATGACATGGGCAGAGAAAATCCCACTTGGGTTGCCAGGAAACAATATTGATCTCAAAGTCTGTCAAAATACCCCCATTGAAAATCAACCCCACCCAATCATGACCTCACTTTATATCCTCATTTTTCTACTCCTGAAAACACAAGTCTCTCTGTGAGTTGTATTTTTCCTTCTACCTTTAATATAGTAAACCAAGCATTATTGAAGGCATCATTTTTTATCCTAGTAGATTGTTGAACATTAAGACATGGTCCATATAATCTACTTCTCATATTAGGAGAATGGAAACAGCCCCACTCTTTTGCCTATTATATACTCAAGGCCTTGTTACTTTACCCCTTTTAAATATTAATATTTTCCACCTGAGGCCGTATGTCTATTATGAATAAATTAATTTTTTAAAAATCACTGAGAATTCCAATAATTTGTCATATGAGGTTACTGGTGATTAAAGGAGAAACTTTTAGGGTAAGTTTTACTATCACATCAGTCATTCAAATACTATCAATAGTTTGGGTAACTTATAATGTCATTGTGCCACAAATCAATTATGCAGTACCATCAAAAGGCTTTGTAGAATATGGACACAAATAGAATTTTACAAGCTTGGATAAGGCAGCTTAAATTATCTAACACCCTTCTGTTTTGCCTATCATAGCCTACAATCATGTCATTTTCTCTTTGGGTGGAATTGAGTAGTGCTATCTTGAAAACTCTATTTATTAAAAAATTGTTGTATTGAATAATATAAAAGAAAACACATTCAAAATGTATTCATCTTTGGTGCATTTAAGGTAGCTAAAGACAAAGATTGCAATGAATCCTATAAATGTATCCTATAAAAACACAAAAATAATAAGTTAGATGAAAGCATTCCCAAAACCAAAGCAAGAAGAAGAGAACTGGGAAGATTGAGTATAAATGTATGTGAGAGAGTCCAAATACATCATTAGACTAAAAATATTTAAGTAAAAACTATCTTTAAAAATTAAAACATATAGTAAAGGATATATAAGAAAATGACAGTAATAATTTTACAACTTGAGATAATTCTGACTTTTAAGTGTCTCAAATTCCAATTAGAAGAAATAGCGTGACAGAATCAACCACATAAAAGAAACAGAGCTGGCCGGGCGGTGGTGGCGCACGCCTTTAATCCCAGCACTCGGGAGGCAGAGCCAGGCGGATCTCTGTGAGTTCGAGGCCAGCCTGGGCTACCAAGTGAGTCCCAGGAAAGGCGCAAAGCTACACAGAGAAACCCTGTCTCGAAAAACCAAAAAAAAAAAAAAAGAAACAGAGCTGTTATTGGAGGTTATTGCTCTTTTGACGGCCATCCATCCAGCTCCGAAGTAAATCATACACAGAGGCTTATTCTTACTTATGTGTGCCCAGTCCTTAGTTTGGCTTAATTTCCAACCAGCTTTTCTTAAATTAATCCTTTTATCTTTTGCCTCTGGCTTTTCTTATTCTCTAAATTCTGTAAATCTAACTCTTACTCTGTGGCTTGCTGTGTAGCTGGATGCCTGGCTCCTGGAGGCCTCCTCCTTCTCTGACTCTTTGATTTTAGAGCTTTCCACCCAGTTTTCTCCTTCTATATATACTCTAAGCCTGCCAGCTCCACCTATCATTTCTCATTTCTTGCTATTGGCCTGTTCTTTATAAAATCATCAGGTGTTTTACACAGCCACAGTAACATAGCTTCACAGAGTTAAAAAATTCAACATAAACAAAAGCAGTACACCTTAAAGTAATATTCTACTACATAAAGCTATTTGGTACCTGCAACCAATTTACTTCAGTGCCAAAGTAATAGGCAGAAAATCACATGTGGAAACAAACAAGGATAATCATACTGATAGTCCACAATGTACACTTTAAAGTCAAATTAGTGAATGAGAAAATGAAGGTCACTACATATTGATAAAGTGAGAAATTCAACAAGAGTCCATAAATGTATGTTCTTGTGACACTGATGTTCCCAATTTTATAAAGCACACACTACTAAATATGAGCTAACAGATAGAACTCAACAATATTTTGGGTGAATTTAATACATGATTATATCAGTTATCAAAACAAAAGCAAACCTGTGAACAACCTATATACAAATAAATGGACTGAGTTAACATTTACAGAACTTTCCATGGAACAGTAGCAGAATGTATTTTTAACAGCAGCCTAAGCAATTACTTTTCAAAATGGTTTTATGCAAAGCAAAATGGGTTTATGCAAAACAAATCTTCTCAAAAACATGGTAATTGAAATAGCTTTTATTTTTATAAGATCACAGTATAAAAAATACAAATTAGAAAAAAAATAAACTATAGAAAATATACAAACACATGGAGACGAGAAAATAAAACACCGAACAATCAATGAGATGCTAAAGAAATTGGGAGTGGATTCCAAAGTTCTTACACAAAAATTGTGGTAGGAATAGAGCATAACATTCTTGAAATGTGCAAAAATAACAGAACATTGGAATCTACAAAAAAAGGTGTTGCAAGAGGGAAGTCAAAATCTACTGGTATAAAAGTATACATTTAAGAAGTTATGGACCAGTAGATGGTTCAGCAAGTAAAGGTACATGCCAACACGTCTGAAAATGGGAAACAAATCCCCTCTGAGTGAGGGTAGGAGACACTAGTGGTGTAGCAGTCCTATGGCAATAGACCCCTGCCCAAGACCATGCAACATACCTATCTCGTGTTGCAAACTGGACTTATAAATGTCATGACACATTTAGTGATGGAATTACTCTTTCACAGGGGAGACATCTCAGATACTCTGCATAACAGATATGTACATTATGATTGATCACAGTAGTGTTTCCAATTATGAAGCAGCAAGAAAAATAATTTTATGGTGGAATGTCACAACATGAGGAATTGTACTTCAATGGTCATGGCATTAGGAAGGTTAAAAATAATCATTCTGGAGCTATAAATTATGACAATATGGGGTTGGGATTAGCAAACAGTCTCACTATTGGAAAGCTGAGAATGAGATGCATAAGACAAAGCACTACTTGCTAAAGAAGCTTGCTAAGAGGGAGAAGGGCTGGAACCAGAGCTTCAGACTCTGCAGTACAGCAACAAGGAAAGCCAATAATGGCCATTGCACAATATTGTGGTCGCCTGAACAACAGGCACTTAAATGGAAGACTGATTCCTTGGCCAGAGCATTTAATTTCTCTGAGACCTTGGTGTTCTCAATCTTTAAGCTCTGCATGTGTGACATGACCTGCTTATGTTCCATCTTGAGCTTTTCATAGAAAGTATTTGGTTGGTGGTAGGTCCTGGACCTAGAGGTAAAGAATTCCATAAACATAGGCCTCAAGTATCACAGAAATTCTGCGTATATTCTAGACTACTGGATATCAGGGGTGGCACATCCTGTCTCCTAAGTACTGGGCTCTTCTGGCATTTATTAAACTTGCTATTTTAGGGACAAGGGGCTGGCTAAAGAAACCCATCCTGACCCTGGAGGCCAGAACTAGGGAACAAAGACTCAGATCAGGGCAGAAACAAACACAGTTTGGCTCAGTCAGATCAGAGCCATCTGTGACCCTGGCCAACTGACTTATGAAACCAACCAGTCACAGAGTAAGACAGTAGAACCCTGGGCCCGAAGTCAACCCCTGGTTGACTCCACCCCCAAAACTTCTTGTGTAATCTGCCTGCCTGGTTAGTTAGAAGTAAAGGCTGTTTTCTCCACCCTGGTATAGGCAGCTACTCTCCTGGACTCCTCCTTCCCAAATAAATCTCTTTCTCAAAAGAATTTTTGGTGTGATGATCTTCATTCACTGGCATAGAGAAGATCCTTGTTGTGATGTCCCCCAGTGGACAGAGCAAGCGGGAGCTGAAAAGAGGATATTTGCTGAGACCTCCCTCAGTGAACAGAGCCATAGAGAGCTAAAAATTAACACTTTTCTCCAGAGCCAGAGTACATTGCTCCATTTCTGCAAATGTTTTTTCCCTTTTTGCAGAGTGAAGCAAAAGAAAGCCACAGCATAGGCAAGAGAAGCAGAGCTCAGCTAGGAAGCCCCCTTAAGAGGGGACTGAGCAAAGCTCAGCTGTAGTAGCTCTCCAGGAGAAGAGCAGGATTGTTGTATCCTGCAGGGAGATCATCCCACATCAGTTCCAGGCCTGAATTTCCCAAGAAGTCAGAAAATTGTCCCTTCCAGGGTCTAGCTGCTTCTTTGCAGTTCTAGCCATCAGCGATGTGCACAACAGCTCCAGGTCTCTGGGACACCTTCAGGGCAGAGCTGTTGTGAGCAGCTTGAGGTGTCCAGGATACCTCACCCTCCAGGGCTGAACTGTCTCCTTGAAGTTCCAGCCATCAGAGCTGTGCTAAACAACTCCAGGTATCCAGGACACCTTCAGGGCACAGCTGCTGTTCTGATCAGCTCAAGGTGAGTGGGATATCTTGCCCTCCAGGGCTAAACTGTCTTCTTGCACTTCCAGCCATCAGAGATGTCCTAAGCAGCTCTAGGTGTTGCCTGACTCCCCAGGTAGTCAGAACACCTTTCCCAGAGTTGTTGCAACAAATTTACTTACATTGTTTGTGCCAAAACCTGGGACCAAACCCACAGAGTTGCATACGATTTACTTACAGCTATTCTGACCCTAGGCCAGCAGAGGCAGGCTGTTTGGATGATGGGAGGTGGAGCTACATGAGCTCTCCCAGGAAGTTTGCTGAAATAGCTAAGAATTTACTTAGTGTCTAACTTCACAGGTGTGTAACCTCCAGAATCTGTGAAGATGTTTCACCTGTATTCAAAAACAAATTCTCTATAATCGTTCCTGTGACAATGGAGACGAAAATAACATCATGAACAGTTTTGAGGATGGGACTAAACATCATGATAGATTTATAAACTCCCCAAAGGTATATCTATGTGTCATTAAAATAAGTACACTGGCAGAACTATAATGCTCAAAGTGGCGTGTTGCTAGAGTTTTCCTGCCTGGCCCACAGTCAGGACAAATCTCTCTCACCCGCCAGTCCCAAGCCGCTCAAACCCGATCAAGTAAACACAGACACTTATATTGGTTTCAAACTGTATGGCCGTGGCAGGCTTCTTGTTAACTGTTCTTACAGCTTAAATTAATCCATTTCTATTAATCTATACCTTGCCACGTGGCTTGTGGCTTACCGGTACTTTACATCTTCCTTGTCCTGATGGCGGCTGGCAGTGTCTCCCCGACTCAGCCTTCCACTTCCCAGCTCTATTCTCCTCCTTGTCCCGCCTACACTTCCTGCCTGGCCACGGGCCAATCAGTGATTTATTCATTGACCAATCAGCAACACATTTGACATACAGACCATCCCACAGCACTTCCCGTTTTCTTTTCTTAAAAAGGAAGGTTTTAACCTTTACACATCTCCAAAGTCAGCTTGGTATATTTGGGAATTTGGGCGTAGCTTCTCTTACTACTTCCTGCTGGAGGGGGGTGCTGTATCTTATGGGGACACAAAGAACATTTTAGGATTATGGAGTAGTCCATGAGGGTGTATTCGTCTGAGCCAATTGCCTTGAAACGGTTCTGGATGTTGGATCATCTGGGCCATGGTGTCATCGGAGACCTTTCAGGGGGTCTTGGTTGGTCAAACCTGATGTGTCTTAATCTGGAACAAATCCATAGCTTCTGGCTTTCTGTGGAAACAAAAGCAGAATCTCCTTTCCAAAGCAACATATCCTTATATCCAAATTTTGAAGTCAAGGTACCTTTAAAATATACATTTTGGCATAACTCAACAGCTTTTACAATCAAATGTTTTTCTGTAGTTAAAAATCCCAAAGACAACACAATCCATATTCTCTGTGTAATATTCATCTTCACGTGGCTTATTTTTTTATATTAATTTTACTGTCTCTTTAAAGACTTTATTTTTTAAAACTATGTATTTGTTTCTATACTGTATATATCACCTTTTTTTGTCTCTTTTAAGCCTACGTATATTTTACACACATTTTAAACTATTACATCTGAATCTGTCTTATTGTGAATCTGTTGCTTTAAGCTGCAGCAGCTGTGGCTGCTGGCTCCACCCACCTCAGCTTCCCAACATGGCGGCGGTATGCTTACCGCCAGCTCTGGGAGCCATTGTGGGTCTATGCTTTTATCCAAGCAGCATGTAGCCCAGAAACCTCTTTTTTTGTTTTGTACTAGCAAAGGCTAAATCCACAATGCAGCTCAATGTGCCACTTGCAGAGGCCTCATTCCCGCCATATGGCGGCAGGTCGAGCGCACACGCTAGGAACCCGCCAGTAGCTCAAACCAGCAGCTGCCGCTCATTTGAGAGAGACAATTAGGAACTGTTTTTAGCTCCGTTTTAGAATCTTTTTTCTCAGGTTTTAGGTGGAAACTCTTGCCACCATGTTGGACGCCATTTGTTGCTAGAGTTTTCCTGCCTGGCCCACAGTCAGGACAAATCTCTCTCACCCGCCAGTCCCAAGCCGCTCAAACCCGATCAAGTAAACACAGACACTTATATTGGTTTCAAACTGTATGGCCGTGGCAGGCTTCTTGTTAACTGTTCTTACAGCTTAAATTAATCCATTTCTATTAATCTATACCTTGCCACGTGGCTTGTGGTTTATCGGTACTTTACATCTTCCTTGTCCTGATGGTGGCTGGCAGTGTCTCCCCGACTCAGCCTTCCACTTCCCAGCTCTATTCTCCTCCTTGTCCCGCCTACACTTCCTGCCTGGCCACGGGCCAATCAGTGATTTATTCATTGACCAATCAGCAACACATTTGACATACAGACCATCCCACAGCAGTGGCGCTCCCAATTTTCACCAAGGTATCACCTGGGAACTGTGAGATAGGGAACTGCTCATGCCCAACTACAGATCCCTGATTGCAGGAACTATTGGGATATACATGCACAAACACATCAAAAAATACATAACACATATACAACTGTGTGAGACACAAAGAGACAGAGAAAGAGATACTTAGAGAGACTGAGTGAGAGTGAGAGAACTCTATCAATTGGATGCTGAACAAATGCATGCAGGTGTGTGCTCTCAGAGAGCAACAAAAGGAGCAGGGATCAGTCTCAGTCCCTGTATCCACACATTTAGAAGTGTGACCAGACCTCTCCAACTGCTGCTTGGAGAATCAAACACACAAGACCTTTCCAAGCAAGTAACAACACAATCAACTCAAACTCACAGCAACTAACATCTCACACTAGCCAGCACTTGATAGAATCTCTTCAAATGCATTCTGGGAACTCACTTAATACTACCCCAATGCATGAGTAGTATGACTCATGCCACAGGCTCTGTTTTTTTTTTTTTTTTAGAGAAAGCAGAAGAGTCTTTGTCCTCATGTCATTCCTGTCCACATTTGAGGTTCTGCCTTGAGGAGGAGTTCAGAGACATGATTTTGGCATACCCTGAAGGCATACCCTGAACATGCAGCCTACCAGAAACACAAACCTTGTATAAAATGAATTAATGATGACAGAGTGGACCTAAGGTTGAAACCACAGGGTTTAAAAGAATGAATACCTATTCTTCATGATCTCTTCTGTGATAAAGATCATGCGATCTCACTGCTAATTTCTTTCAATGGTCATTTGCTGTAGCTGACAGGTCAGTCTCTGCACCTTCTGCTCACCTGCATCTTGGTGAGAAAGGTTTGGTGGGATGGTGGCTCTCTGGTGCTCCTTGTGGGTAAATGAACACAAATTAGCTTGCAGTATGACAAGGCAAAGAGGATGGACAGGCCACCCTGAGTCCTAATCAAATGTTTGAGAAAGCTTGTTTACCAATGACTAGTTGACACCCCAAATTATTTTGTCCCATGCTTCTGATGCCCCCTCTGGGTAACACAACTGACTCCTCTATTTGAAGGGAAGTGGTTATCCCAGCTCTCTGGTTCTCTCTGCCCTCATAGCACATGCTCCAATTAACCAAGTAGATAGCCTCTTCAGGCTTATTCACAGCTTCATACTCAGAATTTATCTTGGCTGCAGAGTTTGCAAGCATGTTGGTTTACAAGTCAGCAGAAAATCGCCATAGTTCATAACCACCCCAGTAATTTAGAGTTTCCCCAAATATCTTGAGAGGTCACTCACCATATAACTATTGATGGAGAAGCCATACAAGGGCAGAACATGGTCACCAGACTCAAAAGTCAACTCACTGACAACTCAGGACACACAGAACAGCTGGGAAGTACCTAAAGTTAGACACTGTGGTTGAAGTACAGTGATGTCCTGCCTTGAAATGGGCACACCTCATTAATCCCTCCCTCTTTAATGTTGGTCTCATGTTCACTCACCAATGCCTATCCTCCAAAAGGAATGAAAGCCAAGAGTTCCCAGCATAAAGCTTTGGCCTTACCGGTTCCTGACCTCTGAGCCAGAACACTTAATATCCTGGAATGCTTGTATTTCAAGAGCCATGACAAACAGGGAAGTTCTGTTGGTTCCCAGAGACTCCAGCTTTCTGTTCCCCAATACTGGAAGATTCGGCTCAAGCCCAGTACCTCCAGGAAGCTTCCATTTTCCTGCACAGAACTCATTACACCATTCTCTTTACCATTTCTTCCTTGATGTTTTACACTGAGGCTGAAGGTCAGCTTTCTTCTGTCACTCTCTGGTCTCTCTTCCCTCTTCATTCTCTTTTTGAATTAGACTCTTCAGTATGCCATCATATTCATCAGTAAATGGTGAAGACATTGAATATACTTCCCAAGGGCAGTTGGTGTTGCCACAACATAGGTGACATCACAGAGGATGCCAGGGCTCTCCAGGATACAATAGAATGTCCAGTGAAGAGTTGCAGATGTCATGGGAACTGTATTGTTTCCCTGCTAATGAGCTTTCATCACAATACACTTGAAGACAAGCTGACCTTTGCAGGAGCCTCTGCTGGGATACAAGGGAAGCCCTTCAGCACCCCCTTCATCCAAAGCCAGAGATCTCTCCCCGATTGATTGGACATCCTTTAGTTCTTACCATGTGTGGAACTGAATGTTTATCTCCTATTGAAATTTTATGTACACAAGGTAATAATATCATAGAAATTTATATATGCTATATTTCATAATAAGTACCTGCATCTCCTTAGCCACAAGACATAGTAGACTTAATGCTGACTGAGAAAGACACTTGTTAAACAATTTCCTGGTAAAGAGTCTGCAGGAAACATCTGGGCAGAGCTATGCTGGAGGAGAGGCTGACACAGTCTAGCAACATGTACCCATAGGAGTGTGATATGGTCATGGAGCTCAATGTGACTAAAATATCTGTCATAAGCATGTGTAATGGGTGTTGTACTCTCTGTTGAGTAGCTCAAAGTGTTCTGCTATTACTGGGTAGTAAAGGTGGCCAGACAGCTGGAGTATTCCACACAGAACATTAGTTTCCTATAGAGCAAAGGATATTCAGGAAAATCCTTTGCAAGCCCCTTCATGTTTAGAAACATAGACACTATGGTTCCACTGGATATTCTAGAACAATGGTTCTTAATTTTTCCAATTCTCTGACCCTTTAAATATCATTAACAGTAGTTCCTCATGTCATGGTGAATCTTAAACATAATTGTTTCATTATTTCTTAATTTTAATTTTGCCACTGTTATGAATCATAATTCACATATTTGATTGCAGGATATCTAATATGCAACCCCCAATGGGGTGGTGACCCACAGATTGACAACCACCGCTCTGAATGCAGACAGAAATCTCCTCAAATCCTGGCAGTGATGCTGGGGCAGTGTGATTCTTAGTTTTTATTATCAGACTGAATCAAACTAGTCACCTGGGAAGAGGGACCCTCAATGAGGAATTATATAGATCAGATTTACTTTGAACATATCTCTGTGGGATTTTATTTATTGTTAATTGAGATAAGACTCCCTAAAATGAGCAGAATCATTTCATTGTCTGCAACCTGTACTGTGTAAGTATGAAGAAGCTAGAGCGTAAGCATAAGCAAACAGGCAGCATTGGTCATTTGTTTATCTCTGCTCATGGCTGTGGATGTGATATGATTAGCTGAGTTCCTACATTGATTTCCCAAAAATGGAACTATTACCTGGAATTATGGGCTATGACCAATTTTTCCCATTCGAAGATGCTGTGCCTGATAACTCAGTGTAATAAAGATGTTAAGAAACCACTCTATGACAGAGGGGTTTTCAACAAGTCAGTGAGATGTGTATTTCATGAAATGCTCAACAGCACCATATCTATCTCAGAAGAAGAGATCCTACTTCCTCTTGAACCCAACCTGTGTTTCCCTGTCACAGTTTTACAAAGTCACAGAGACACCCATAGACTCACAAACCACTTCACCCTGTCAATAAATGTCCCCTGATATTGTCTTGCCGTATCTACTACCATGCTAAATTCTTCCAATGTGTTATATACAATGAACTTCACTTCAATGATTGTATTTTTCTTTGAATTTCCTGACCATTAAACTTTTCAGATATGGGGAATTGGGTCTGAATTCACTGCCTTGACTATGAATTTCAATCTTATGCTATGTCCCTCCTTGGAGGTCAGAAGAGGTTCCTTAAAGCTGAGCGCAAATTAGCCCCTTAAATTCCAGGTATGTGGGGGTATAATTAATGACTGGCAATGTGTCCACTACTTACTTTAGGTTGGAGATTAACTCCAAGGCTGATGTACACAGATCCCTGTGAAAACTTCTCAGTATCCCTCTAACTTCTGTGCCTTTTCATCAAGGTTTCTGTAAACAGATCTTTGACAAATTTCCTCCTTCAAAAGTAAGTAGACCTTATCAGATGTGAAAAGTCACTTTGATTTTTGTCCTTCTCCTCCTAGGACATGTAACAGGCCCTTTTGAACTACATCAAAGGCTACCGAAGAGAATAAGGTCTGAAATAACCACAGGTAAAGCTTTAGAATGCAGGTCTGAGGAACAGAGTGCAAAACAAGGTCAGGACAGCAGGCACACCCAGGAAATTCTTGGTTATGTCTTTGGCAGTTTAGCCTCTCTGCATGTCAGTTTCTTCTACCTGGAGGAAGATGGGTTGGGATGCACCATGAAGATGGGTGCTGTCACAAGGCATGACATAAAATCTCTTCTTTCATAAGTGGGACTTTTTTTGGTTTGTTTGTTTGTTTGTTTGCATGCATTGTCAGGTGGGGGTGATGAGCTGGCTTTTATATGAGCTAAGCTGCACATCTCTTTCTGGTGAACATCTCTTTCTGGGAACAGATTAATTAGATCCTAAAGTTACAAAAAGTGCTGAAAATGGTGCTGTAGAGCCGAGAACCACTTCCCTTGGTTGAAAAACAATTAACACTTCATAATTGTTACCAAATATTGTGCGTGGCTCCTTTCCTTTGCTGTTTGGAAAGACTCAGCAGCTAGCTATTCTTTATTGATTAGCCACTTTCCAATGCAAAAAGCAAAGAAGATGGAGAGGGAAGGTAGAAATCAACATGTTTGATCCTAAATACAGAGTTGGGTTTGCCTGTTCCAATCTCAGAATTCTAATCCTTATCTGGCTAATCTAACAACAAATAAATGCCACCTGTGCCCTGTGGTGTATTTTAATAGAAACACATGAACCATTTTGGTGACTTACTAGAACTCAAGTAGTATATATTGAGTCCAGCTATTAATATTTTCTTCTCTGACTTGCTATTCTTATTTGGAAGGTTTGCTTGGTTGAGTGGAAGTGAACCATCCCAATTAAAATGGGGGAAAAATTTTTTTAAATAAACTACTGTAACAGAATATGTTCGGGAGTTGTAAAAGTTTTTCCATTGAAAAAAATCAGAATTTAGGAGGATCCTGTTACATGCTGGGGGCAGATATCAGAGTCAGCAAAGCTTGCAAAACAGATTTTTTTCTTTTAGCACTTTGATGGGAGAAGCACTTCATTTTTTAAAATTTTATAATTAATTTAATTTTACATATCAGCCATATGTCCCCCCCTCCAGTTCCCCCTCTTCTCCCCCCAATCCACACCCATTTCCATCTCCTCAAGAGCTCAGCCTGGTAGATTCAGTCGAGGCAGGTCCAGTCCCTTCCTCCCTACACCAAGGCTGAGCAAAGTGTCCCAGCATAGGCCCTAGGTTCCAAAAAAACCAGCTCATGCACTAAGGACAGGTCCCAGTCCCACTGCCTGGGGGCCTCCTAAACAGTTCAAGCTAATCAACTGTCTCACTTATCCAGAGGGCCTGATCCATTTCCATGGAGGCTCCTCAGCTATTGGTTCACAGTTCATGTGTTTCCACTAGTTTGTCTATTTGTCCCTGTGCTTTTTCCAATCTTGGTTTCAATATCTCTCCTCAGAAAATCCCTCCTCTTTCTCGCTGATTGGACTCCCAGATTTCCACCTGGGGCTAGTCCGTGGATCTCAAGTTCTGATGGATGATGTATATTTTTGATATTAGATCTTTATCAGATGAGAATTTTTGTTTTCTTTAATTTCTTGTGTTCAATATGTATATTTTGAGTATTAGACATTTATCACATAAAAATTTTCATTTTATTTAATTTCTTGTGTTCAATAAACACATTTTTCATATTACACCTTTATAGATGAGAATTTTTGGTTTGTTTTTCTGATTTCTTGTGTTCTGTATGTATATTTTTGATATTAGACCCTTACTGGTGAGCTTTTGTGTTTTATCTAATTTCCTGTGTTCCATATGTATATTTTTGATATTAGAACTTGATCAGATGAGAATTTTTGTTTAATTCATCTATTTATATTCAATATGTATATTTTGGATATTAGATCCTAATCAGAAGAGAATTTTTGTTTTATTTGTTTTCTTGGGTTCAATGTGTATATTTGAGATATTAGACCTTTATCAGATGAGAAATTTTGTTTTATATATCTGATTTGTTGTGTTCAATATGTATATTTTTGGTATTAAAACTTTATTAGATGAGAATTTTGGGTTTTTTTTAATCTCATTCCCATTTTCAGTGTGTATATTTTGGATATTAATCTGTTAACAGAATCAAATTTTTGTTTTATTTAATTTCTTGTGTTCCATAAGTACATTTTTGATATTAGACCTTTATCACATGAGGAATTTGTTTTGTTTTTCTTATTTCTTGAGTTAAATATCTATATTTTGGATATTAGAACTTTATCTGATGAGACTTTCTGTTTTCTTTAATTTCTTGTGTTCAGTAAGTATATTTTTGAATTTGGTCTTTTTCCATGAGAATTTTGTATTGGTTTTTCTGATTTCCAGTGTTCAAGATGTATATTTTTGATATTAGACTTTCATTAGATGAGAATTTTTGTTTTCTTATTTTCTTGTGTTCAATAACACAATATGTGTTTGATATTTGACCTTTATCACATCAGAACTTTTTGTTTTTCTGATTTCTTGTTTTCAATATGTATATTTTGGATATTAGTCTTTTATCAGATGAGAATATTTGTTTTATTTATCTGGTTTCTTTTATTGAATAATATATGTTTTGGATATTAGACTGTTTTCTTGTGTTCAATATATACATATTTGGTGTTAGACCTATATCAGATGAGAAATTTCTATTATTTATTTGATTTTGAGTGTTCAATATGTATCTTTTGGATATAGACTTTTATCAGGTGAGAATTTTTGTTTTATTTAATTTCTTGTATTCAACAAGTGTGTTTTTGATATTTAATCTTTATCACATAAGAAATTTGCTTTCATTTTCTGATTTCTTGTGTTCTTTATGTATATTTTGGATATTAGACTTTTATCTAATGAAATTTTTTGTTTTTTTAATTTCTTGTGTTCAATAAGTATATTTTTGATATTAGATCTTTATCACATGAGAATTTTTCTTTTGTTTTTCAGATTTCTAGTGTTCAATATGCATATGTTGAATATTAGACAATTACCTGCTAAGAATTTTTGATATATTTATCTGATTTCTTGTGTTCAATATGTATATTTTGGATCATAGTCCTTTATCAGATGAGAATTTTGGTTTTATTTATTTAATTATCTTCAAATTGTATAATTTGGATATTAGACCTTGAGGTGAGATTTTTTGTTTCATCTAATTTCTTATGTTCAATAAGAATATATATGATATTTGATCTTTATCACATGAGAATTTTTTGTTTTTTTGATTACTTGTGCTCAGTTTGGATATTTTTGGATATTAGGTTTTTATCAGATGAGAATTATATTATTTAACTGATTTCTAGTGTTCAATATGTACATTTTGCATATACACCTTTTTCAGGTGAGAATTTTTGTTTTATTTAATTTGTTGTGTTCAATAAGAATGTTTTTGATATTTGATGATTATCACATGAACATTTTTTCTTTTCCTGATTTCTTTTGTTCCATATGTATATTTTGGATATTAAACATTTATCAAATCAGAATTTTTGTTTTATTTAATTTCTTGAGTTCAATAAGTGTATTTTGAATAAGACCCTTATCAGATGAGAATTTATGTTTCATATGTGTGATATCTTGGGTTCAATGTGTATTTTTGGGATACTAGCCCTTTTTCTTATGATAATTTCTGTTTTATTTGTCTGATAATTTCTATTTTATTTATCTGATTTCTTGTGTCCAGTATGTGTATTTTGGATATTATACTTTTATCAGATGAAAAGTTTTGTTTTATTTATCGGATTTCTTGTGTTCAATGTGTATATGAGGGATATTAGACTTTTATCAGATGAGAATTTTTATTTAATTTCTCTGATTTCTTGTGTTCAATATGTATATTTTGTTATTGGACATTATCCGATGGAATTTTCCTTTTATTTATCTGGTATCTTGTGTTGAATATCAATATTTCAGATATTAGACCTTTATCAGAGAAGAATTTTTGTTTTATTTATCTGATTTCTTGTGTTGTATATGTCTATTTTGGATATTAGTCCTTTATGAGATGAGAATTTTTCTTTTTTTTAAATTCTTGTGTTCAATATATTATATTTTTGATATTAGATATTTATCAGATGACAATTTTTATTTTATTTAATTTCTGGTGCTCAATATGTATATTTTGGATATTAGACCTTTATCAGATGAGAATTTTTTTATTAATCAGATTTGTTGAGTTAAATATGTATATTTTGAATATCAGAACTTTATCTGATGACAATGTATTTTTTATTTATGAGGAATCTTGTGTTCAATGTGTATATTTTGGATATTAGACTTTTATCAGGTGAGAATTTTTGTTTTATTTAATTTCTTGTGTTCCATATATATATATATTTTGGATATTAAACTTTTTCACATGAAAATTTTTGTTTTATTTATCTAATTATATTCAATGTGTATATTTTGGTTATTAGACATTTATCAAATGAGAATTTTGTTTTATTTATCAGATTTCTTGGAATTAATGTGTTTATTTTGGGTATTAGATCTTTATCATTGAGAATTTTATTTATCTAATTTCTTGTGTTCCATATGTATATCTTGGATATTAGACCTTTATCAGAGGCGAATTTTTTTTATTTATCTAACTATGGTCAATATGTATATTTTGGATATTAGATTTTCATCAGGTTTGAATTTTTTACTTATCTGATTTCTTGTTTTTTTTGTTTTTTTGTTTTGTTTTGTTTTGTTTTTTTTTTCGTTTTTCGAGACAGGGTTTCTCTGTGTAGCTTTGCGCCTTTCCTGGGACTCACTTGGTAGCCCAGGCTGGCCTCGAACTCACAGAGATCCACCTGGCTCTGCCTCCCGAGTGCTGGGATTAAAGGCGTGCGCCACCACCACCCGGCTTATCTGATTTCTTATGTTCAATATGTATATTTTGAATATTAGACCTTATCAGATGAGAATTTTTGTTGTATTTATCTGATTTCTGTGATCAATTTTAATATTTTTGATATTAGATTTTTACCAGTGAGAATTTTTGTTTTATCTAATTTGTGTTCCATATGTGTATTATGGATATTGGAATCATATCAGATGAAAATTTTTGTTTTATTTATCTAATTATGTTCAATATGAATATTTTTGATATTACACTTTTATCAAATGAGAATATTTGTTTTATTTATATGATATCTTGGGTTCAATATGCATATTTTGGATAATAGCCCTTTATCAGATGAGAATTTTTTTGTTTTATTTATGTGATTTCTTTTGTTCAATATGTATAATTTTGATATTAGACCTTTATAAGATGAGAATTTTTGTTTTATTTATCTGATTTTTTGTGTTCAGTATGTCTAGTTTGGATATTTGATCTTTATCATTGAAAATTTTTGTTTTATGTTATTTCTTGTGTTCAATATATATACTTTTCTTTTTAGAACTTTATCACATGAGAATTTTTGTTTTGTTTTTCTGATTTCTCATGTTTAATATGGATATTTTGATATTAGACATTTATCTGATGGAATTTCCCTTATATTTCTCTGGTATCTTGTGTTCAATATCAATATTATTGATATTAGACCATCATCAAATGAGAACTTTTATTTTATTTATCTGATTTCTTGTGTTCTGTATGTCTAATTTGATAATAGTCCTTTATGAAATGAGAATTTTATTTTTATTTAATTTCATGTATTCAATATTCATATTTTTGTTATTAGACTTTTATCTGATGATAATTTTCATTTTATTTATCTGATATCTTGGGTTCAATGTGTGTATTTGAGATATTCGATCCTTATCATTGGAGAAATTCTATTTTATTTATCTGATTTCTTGTGTTCCACATGTATATTTTGGATATTAGACCTTTATAGTATGAGAATTTTTTATTATTTATCTGATTACCTGTCTTCAATATGTATATTTTGGACATAGACCTTCATTAGGTGAGAATTTTTGTTTTATTTAATTTCTTGTGTTCAATAAGTATGCTTTTGATATTTGACCTTTATTATATGAGAATTTTCTTTGCTTTTCTGATTTCTTGGGTTCAGTATGTATATTTTGGATATGAACCATTTTTTTTTTTTTTTTTTTGGTTTTTCGAGACAGGGTTTCTTTGTGTAGCTTTGCGCCTTTCCTGGAACTCACTTGGTAGCCCAGGCTGGCCTCGAACTCACAGAGATCCGCCTGGCTCTGCCTCCCGAGTGCTGGGATTAAAGGCGTGCGCCACCACCGCCCGGCCGGATATGAACCATTTATTAGATGAGGATTTTTGTTTTATTTAATTTCTTGTGTTCAATAAGTATATTTTGAATATTAGACATTTATTAGGTGAGAATTTTTGTTTTATTTATCTGATTTCTTGTGTTCAATATGTAAATTTTAGATATTTGACCTTTATCAGATGAGAATTTTTGTTTTATTTATCTAATTATGTTCCATCTGCATATTTTTAATATTATACCTTTATCAGATCAGAATTTTTGTTTTATTTATCTGATTTCTAAGCTCAATAGGTATATTTCTGATATTTGACCTTTATCAGATGAGAATTTTTGTTTTATTTATCTATTTATGTTCAGTATGCCTATTTTTAATGTTAGACCCTTTTCAGATGGGAATTTTTGTATTATTTAATTTCTTGAGATCAATATATATATATATTTGATATTAGACCTTGATCTGATGAGAATATATTTTATTTTTCTGATTTCTTGTGCTTAGTATCTATATTTTTGATATTAGAACTTTATCAGTTCAGAATTTTTGTTTTGTTTAATTTCTTGTGCTCAATATATGTAATTTGGTTGTTGGAATATTATCAGATAAAAAAGTTTCTTTTTTTTAATTTCTTGGGTTCAATAAGTACATTTTTGATATTAGACCTTTATCAGCTGACATTTTTTGTTTTATTTGTCAAATTATATTCAATATGAATAGTTTTGATATGAAACCTTTATCACAAGAGAATTTTTTGTTTTTCTGGATGCTTGTGTTAAATATGGATATTTTGGATGTTAGTCCTTATCAGTTGAGAAATTTTGTTTTATTTATCTGATTTCTTGTGTTCAATATGTATGATTTGGATATTAGACATTTATCAGATGAGAATTTTTTTCATTCATCTGGTTTCTTTGGTTCAATATGTATATTTTGAATATTAGACTGCTATTGGTGTGAATATTTGTTTAATTCATCTAAATTCTTGTTTTCAGTAGGTCTATTTTTGACATTAGAATAGCTGGTGTGTATTTTTGTTTCATTTATTTTATAGTGTTCAATAAATATATTTTTGAAATTAGACCTTTATCAGATGACAATTTTTGTTTTATTAATTTAATTACTTGTGTTTGATATGTATATTTTGGATATTAAATCTTTATGAGATGAGAACTTTCATTTTATTTAATTTCTATGATCCGTATGTACATTTTTTATATTAGACCTTTATCAGGTGAGAATTTTTGTTTTATTTATCTAATTATGTTCAATATGTATATTTCAGGTATAAGACCTTTAACTGAAGAGAGTTTTCATTTTATATATTTTCTTGTGTTCAGCGTGTTGATTTTGGATATTAGACCTTTATCAGTTGAGGATATTTGTTTTATTTATCTGATTTCATGTGTTTAACATGTATATTTTGGATATTAGTTCCTTATCAGTTAAGAATTTTTGTTTTATTTAATTTCTGTTAGCTATCCTCTCTGGAGTTGTGGGTCACAGTATGGCAATCCCTTCCCTCACATTTAGTATCCACTTATGAGTGAGTACATACTATGTTTGGCTATTAGACATTTATCTGATGAAAATAATTGTTTTTATTATCTAATTTCTCATGGTCAATAGGTAATTTTGATATGAGACTTTTATAAGATGAGAATTTTTGTTTTTTATTTCTTGTGTTGAATGAAACTGTTTTGGATATTAGACCTTTATCAGATGAGAAGTTTTGTTTTATTTTTCTGAATTCTTGTGTTCAACATGTATATTTTGGATATTAGACTTTTCTCAGATGAGAAATTTTGTTTTATTTATCTTATTATGTTCAATATGTATATTTTGGATATTAGACCTTTATCATATGATAATTTTTGTTTCATATATTTGATTTCTTGTGTTCAGTATGCATATTTGGGATATTAGTTCATTATTATGTGATATTTTGTTTTATTTAATTTCTTGTGTTCAATATGTATATTTTGGATATCAGATTTCAGATCTTTATCTGATGAAAATATTTGTTTTTATTATCAAATTTCTTACATTCAATAGGTAATTTTGATATTAGACCTTTATAACTTGAGGAATTTTGTTTTATTTAATTTCTTGTGTTGAATATGGATATTTTGGATATTAGACATTTATCAGATGAGATTTTTTTGTGTTAGTTATCTAATTATGTTCAATAGGTATATTTTTGAGATTAGACCTTTATCAGATGACATTTTTCCTTTATTTGAGCTCTTGAGCTCAATATGTCTACTTTGGATTTCTGACTTTTATCAGATTAGAATTTGTTTTTTTAATTTCTTGTGTTCAATAATTTTATTTTTGGTATCAGACATATATCAGATGACAATTATTGTTTTATTTGTCAAATTATGTTCAATATGTATATTGTTGATATTAGACTTTCATAATGTGAGAATTTTTGTTTTATTTAATTTCTTGTGTTGAATACGTATATTTTGGATATTAGACCTTTATCAGATGAGATTTTTTGTGTTAATTGTCTAGTTATGTTCAATAACTATATTTTGGATATTGCACCATTATCAGATGAGAATTTTTGATTTATTTATCTGATTTCTTGTGTTCAATATGCATATTTTTATATTAGAACTTTATCAGATAGAAATATTTTTTATTTAATTACTTTTGTTAAATATGTATGATTTGGATATTAAACTTTTATCAGATGTCAATTTTTGTTTTACTTATCTAATTATGTTCAATATCATATTTTGGATATTAGATATTTATCAGATAAGAATTTTTGTTTTATTTAATTTCTCATGTTTAATAAGTATATTTTTGATATTAGAACTTTATCAGATAAAAATGTTTGTTTTCTTTAACTTCTTGTGTTCAATATGTATGTTTTGGATACTATACATTTATCAGATGAGAATTTTTGTTTCATTTATCTAAGTATTTTCCATAAGCATACTTTTGATATTAGACCTCTATCAGATGAGAAATTTTGTTTTATTTATCTAATTTCTTGTGTTCCATATGTATATTTTGGATATTAGATCTATTTAGGATGAGAATTTTTTATTATTTATCTGATTTCCTGGGATCAATATGTATATTTTTGGACATAGACCTTCATCAAGTGAGAATTTTTGTTTTATTTAATTTCTTGGGTTGAATATGTATATTTTGGATATTAGACCTTTATCACATGAGATTTTTTTGTTAGTTATCTAATTATGGTCAATATGTATACTTTGGATATTAGAGCTTTATCAGATGAGAATTTTCCTCTATCTGAGCTCTTGAGCTCAATATGTCTACTTTGGATTTCAGACTTTTATCAGATGAGAATTTTTATTATATTTAATTTCTTCTGTTTAATATGTATATTTGTTGTTACTACAACTTTATCACATTAAAATATTTTTTATTTAATTTCTTGTGTTCAATATGTATGTTTTGGATATTAGATCTTTATCAGATGAGAATTTTTGTTTTTTCTTCTAATTGTTTTCAATATGTATAATTTGGAAATTAGACATTTATCATATGAGAATTTTTATTTTACTTAACTAGTTATCTTCAGTATGTATATTTCAGATATTAGACATTTATCAGATGAGAATTTTTGTTTTGTTTTGTGATTTGTTGTGTTCAGTATGTATATTTTTGATATTAGAACCTTATTAGATGAAACTTTATGTTTTATTTAATTTCTCATGTTCAATAAGTACATTTTAGATATTTGAATTTTATCAGTTCAAATTTTTGTTTTCCTTTATGATTATGATCAATATGTATTTTTCGGTTATTAGACATTCATCAGCTCAGAATTTTTGTTTGGTTTTCTGATTTCTTGTGTTCAATATGTATATTTTGGATATTAGACCTTTATCAGGTGAGAATTTTAGTTTTATTTATCTGGTTTCTCATATTCAATATTTATATTTTTGAGTGTCCCAGCAAAGGCCCCAGGCTCCAAAAAGCCAGCCCATGCACCAAGGACAGGTCCTGGCTCCACTGCCTGGGGGCATCCCAAACAGATCAAGCTCATCAACTGTCTCACTTATCCATAGGGCCTGGTCCAGATCCATGAGGGCTCCTCAGCCATTGGTTCATAGTTCATGTGTTTCTACTGGTTTGGCTATTTGTCCCTGTGCTTTTCCAATCATGGTCTCAATATCTTGTGGAAAAAGTAGTCCTGAGAAGTTAGAGAGTGGAACTTTGGGAATTAAAGTTCTGATGACATAGTGAAGGGAACTGTGGGAAATGTAGTTTTTATGACATGGAGAAAGGCACAGAGGGAAATGTAGTTCTGAAGAAATGAAGAAAAGCACTGTGGGAAATGAAGTTCTGATGATATAGAGAGAGCAATGTGGGAAATGTCGTTCTGATGAAACAGAGAATAGAACTGTGGTAGATGCAGTTCTGAAGACACAGAGAAAAGCACTGTGGAAATTAAGTTTTGATGAGTTAGGGAGAGGAACTTTGGGAATTGAAGTTCTGATGACATAGTGAAGGTAACTGTGGGAAATGTAGTTTTTATGACATGGAGAAAGGCACAGAGGGAAATGTAGTTCTGAAGAAATGAAGAAAAGCACTGTGGGAAATGAAGTTCTGATGATATAGAGAAAGCACTGTGGGAAAAGTAGTTCTGATGATACAGAGAATAGAACTGTGGTAGATGTAGTTCTGAAGACACAGAGAAAAGCACTGTGGGAATTAAGTTTTGATGAGGTAGGGAAAGGAACTTGGGAAATGTAGTTCTGATTACCTAGAGAAAGACACCCTGGGAAATGTAGTCATGACAATGTAGAGAATGGAACTTTGAGAAATAGAGTTTTGATGACATAGTGAATGGAACTGTGGGAAATATAGTTCTAATGACGTAGGCAAAGACACCCTGGAAAATGTAGTCATGACAATGTAGAGAATGGAACTGTGAGCAATGTAGTTATGATGACATAGAGAATTGAACTGTGGGAAATGAAGTTCTGATGAAAGAGAGAAAGGACATGTGGGAAGTGTAGTTCTGATTACACTGGTAGAGGCACTGTGGAAAATGCAGTCCTGAGAAGGTAGAGAATGGAACTGTGGGAAACGTAGTTGTGATGACATAGTGAATGGAACTGTCAAAACATGTAGTTCTGATAATGTAGAGAAAGGCACTGAGGGAAATGTATTTCTATGACACAGAGAAAGGCACTGTGTGAACTGTAGTTCTGATGACATAAGGAATGGACTTGTGGGAAATGTAGTTCTGAAGACAAAGAGAATGGAACTGTGGGAAATATAGTTCTGATGCTGTAGAGAAGGGCACTGAGGGATGTGTAGTTTTGATGAGAAAGAGAAAGGCACTGTGAGAAATGCAGTTTTGATGACATAGGGAAAAGAACTTTGCGAATTGTAGTTCTGAGGAAACAGAAATGCACTATGGGAAATGTAGTTCTGAGAAGGTAGAGAATGGAACTGTGGGAAATGTAGTCTTGATATTATAGAACATAGACTGTGGAAAATGCAGTTCTGATGATGTAGAGAAAGGCACTGAGTGAAATGTAGTTCTGATGACACAGAGAAAGTCACTTTTGGAAATATAGTTCATAAGATGTAGAGAAAGGCCTGGGGGAAGTGTAGTTCTGATGATGTAGAGAAAGGCTGTTTAAGAAATGTAGTTCTGATGACACAGAGAAAGGCACTGTGAGAAATGAAGTTCTGATGATGTAGAGAAAGACATTGTGGGAAATGAAGTTCTGAGGATGTACAGAATGGTACTGAGAGAAATGCTGGTACAATGATGTAGAAAAAGTCTCTCTGGGTAATGTAGTTCTGATGAAACACACAAAGGCACTGTTGGAAATGAAGTTCTGATGACACAGACAATGGAACTGTGGGAAAATGTATTTCTGAAGATATAGTAGGAAATGTAGATCTGATGACATAGAGAAAGGCACAGAGGAAAATGTGTGTCTGAAGACACAAAGAAAGGAACTGTGTGAAATAAAGTTCTGATGATGGAGAGAATGCACTGTGGGAAATGTAGTTCCCATGACACAGAGAATGGCACTGTGGTAAATGTAGTTCTGAAGACACAGAGAAAAGCACAGTGGTAAATAAAGCTTTGATGATGTAGGGAAAGGAATTTTGGGAAATGTAGTTCTTATGAGCCAGAGAAAGGCACTGAGGGAAATGTAGTTCTGATGACACAGAGTAATGCACTGTGGGAAATGTAGTCCTGAGGAGGTTGAGAAAGGAACTTTGGGAAATGTACTTCTGATGACGTAGAGAAAGGCTCTATGGCAAATGTTGTTCTGATGACAGTGAATGGAACTGTGGGAAATGTAGTTCTGATGACTTAGAGAATGTAACTCTGGGAAATGTAGTCCTAACATTTTAGAGAATGGAACTCTGGGAAATGTAGTTCTGATGTTTTAGAGGAAGGCACTGAGGGAAAAGTCATTCTGATAATATAGAGAAAAGCCACTTGAGAAATGTAGTTCTGATGACACAGAGAAAGACACTGTGAGAATGGAACTGTGGGGAATACAGTTCTGACAAAAGCGAGAAAGGAACTGTGGTAAATGTAGTTCTGATGATGTACAGCAAGGCACTTTGAGAAATGAAGTTCTGATAACATATAGAATGTAACTGTGAAAAAATATCATGCTGATGAAGTAGAGAAAGGCACTGTAGGAAATGTAGTTCTGATGATGTAGAGAAAGGCACTGTGAGAAATTCACTTCTTATTACACAGACAAAGGCACAGTGGGAAATGTACTTCTGAAGACACAGAGAAAGGCACAATGGGAAATGTAGTTTTGATGATGTAGTGAAAAGAACTTTGGGAATTGTAGTTTTGATGACACAGAGAAAGGCACTCTGGGAGATAAAGTTCTGATGACACAGAGAATGGAACTGTGGGAAAATGTATTTCTGAAGATATAGTGAATGGAACTGTGGGAAATGTAGTTCTGATGACATAGAGAAAGGCACAGAGGAAAATGTGTGTCTGAAGACACAAAAAAAGGAACTATGTGAAATAAAGTTCGGATGATGGAGAGAATGCACTGTGGGAAATGTAGTTCTCATGACACAGAGAATGGCACTGTGGTAAATGTAGTTCTGAAGACACAGAGAAAAGCACAGTGGTAAATAAAGCTTTGAGGATGTAGGGAAAGGAATTTTGGGAAAATGTAGTTCTTAAGAGCCAGAGAAAGGTACTGTGGGAAATGTAGTCCTGAGAAGGAAGGGAATTGATCTGTGGGAAATATAGTTTTGATGACATAGTGAATGGAATTTTGGGAAATGTAGCTGTGATGACTTAGAGAATGACAGCCTAGGAAATGTATTCCTGACATTGTAGAGAAAGGAAATGTTGGAAATGTAGTTCTGATGACATTGAGGATGGACCACTTGGAAATATAGTTCTGATGACACAAAGGAAAGCATGGTCGGAAATGTAGTTTTGATGAGGTAGGGAAAGAAACTTTGGGAAATGTAGTTCTGATGACCCAGAGAAAAACACTGTGGGAAATATAGTCCTGAAGAGGGAGAGAAAGGACTTTGGGAAATGTAGTTCTGATGACATAGCGAATGGAACATAGCGAAATGTATTTCTGATGATGTACCAAATGGTGATGAGGGAAATGTACTTCTGATGAGACAGAGAAAGGCACTGTGGGAAATGTAGTTCTGACACTGCACAGAAAGGCATTGTGGAAAATGTAGTCCTGAGAAGTTAGTGATTCAAACTTTGGAAAATGTAGTTCAAATGAAATAATGAATGGAACTGTGGGAGATGTAGTTCTCAGAATGGCATTGAGGTAAACGTAATTCTGAAGACACATAGAAAAGCATGGTTGGAAATGGAGTTTTGATGAGGTATGGAAAGGAAATTTGGGAAATGTATTTCTGATGACCCACAGAAAGGCACTGGGAGAAATGTAGCCCTGAGAAGTTAGAGAATGGAACTTTGATAAAAGTAGTTCTGATGACATGGAGAATGGAACTATGGGAAATGTAGTCTTTAGAATGTAGAGACTGGAACTGTTGGAATTGTAGTTATAATGTCATAGAGAATGGAACTGTGGGAAATGTAGTTCTGATGACAGAGAGAAAGGCACTGTGGGAAATGTAGTCCTGAGGAGGTAGGGGATGGAACTTTGGGAAATGTAGTTGTGATGACATAGTAAATGGATTTGTGGGAAATGTAGTTCTGATGACCTAGAGAAAGACACTCAAGGAAATGTAGTCATGACAATATAGTGAATGGAAATCTTTGAAATTTAGTTTTGATGACATAGAGATTGGAACTGTTGGAAATGTCATCTTGACAATGAAGAGAATGGAACTGTGGTAAATGTAGTTCTGATGTTGTAGAGCAAAGCACAGAGGGAAATGTTGTTCTGAAGACACAGTGAAAGGCACAGTGGGAAATTTGTATCTGATGACACACAGAAAGGCATTGTGAGAAATGTAGTTCTGATATATACAAAGGTACTTTGGCAAACATAGTTCTGATGTCACAGAGAAAGTCACTGTGGGAAATTTTGTTCTGATATGCAGAGAAAGACACTGAGGGAAATTCCATTATGATGCTGTAGAGAAAGGCTCTGTGGGTAATGTAGTCCTGATGACACAGAGAAAGGCACTGTGAGAAATGTAGTCTCAAGGAGGTAGAGAATGGAACTTGGGTAAATGTAGTTCTGATGACCTAGAAAATGGAACTGTTGGAAATGTAGTCCTGATAATGTAGAAAATGGAAATGAGGGAAATGTAGGTCTGATGACATAGTGAATTGAACTGAGGGAAATGTAGTTCTGATGACCTAGAGAAAGACACTCTGGGAAATGTAGTCATGACAATATAGTTTATGGAACTCTTTGTACTGTCTTTAGAACTATATCTACCATACAGCAATGCTCTTTGTCATCAGAACTACATTTCCCACAGTGTCTTTCTCTACATCATCAGACCTACTTTTCCCACTGTGCCTTTCTACGTTCCCTATGTCATCAAAACAACATTTCCCACAGTTCCATTCTCTCCCTTCTCAGGACTACATTTCCCAAAATGACTTTTTCTGTTACATCAGATCTACATTTCCCACAGTTTCTTTCTATCCATCATCAGAACTGCATTTCCCACAGTTTCATTTATTATGTCATCAAAACTACGTTTCTCACACTTCCATTTTCTTTCTTCTCAGGACTACATTTCTCACAGTGCCTTTCTCTGCATCATCATTACTACAATTCCCAAAATTCCTTTCCCTATGTCACCAAAACTACATTTCCCACCACCTCTTTCTCTGTGACTTCAGGACTACTTTTACCACACTGCCTTTGTATCTGTAATCGGGGCTTCATTTCCCACAGTGCCTCTCTCTATGTAATGAGAACTACATTTCCCACAGTGCCATTCTCTACACAGAGAATGTATTTCTGATGACAAAGAGAAACCAACTGTTGGAAATGTAGTTCTGATGACACAGAGAAAGGCAAGTGGAAAATGTAGTTCTGATGATGTAGAGAAAGGTATTAGAGGAAATATAGTTCTGATGTCACAGAGAATGGCACTATGGGAAATTTATTTCTGATGACACACCAAAAAGCAATGTGGTAAATGTAGTTCTAATGACATAGAGAGTGGATTTCTGGTAAATGTAGTTCTGAAGACAGAGGAAAGCATGGTGGAAAATGTAGTTGAAATTTAGTTCTGCGATATAGTGAATGGAACTGTTGGAAATGAAGTTCTGATGACATCGTGAATGGAATTTGGGAAACTTATTTCTGATGGCATAGAGAATGGAACTTTGGGAAATGTAGTTCTGATGATGTAGAAGGAGGCATTATGAGAAATGTAGTCTGGAAGAGGTAGAAAATGGACCTTTGATAGATGAAGTATTGATGACAGAGTGAAGGGCACTGTGGGAAATGAAGTTGTGATGACGAAAAGTAAGACACTCAGGGAAATGTAGTTCTAATGAGGGAGAGCAAAGCTCTTTGGAAATGTAGTTCTGTTGATATAGTTAATGGAACTCTAGGAAATTTAGATCTTTCACATAGAAAATGGAACGGTGGGTAATATAGTCTTGACAATGTAGAGAATGTAACTGTGGGAAATGTAGTTCAAATGATATGTAGAATGGAACTGTGAAAAAATGTAGTTCTGATGACCTAGAGAAAGATCTTGGGGAACGTATTTCTGATGACAAAGAGAAACCAACTGTTGGAAGTACAGTTCTGATGACACAGAGAAAGCACAGTGGGAAACGTTGTTCTGATGGTATAGAGAAAGGTATTAGAGGAAATATAGTTCTGATGTCACAGAGAAAGGCACTGTGGGAAATGTAGTTCTGATGACAGAGAATGGAACTATGGAAAATGTAGTTCTGATGAAAGAGAAAAAAGAACTGTGAGAAATGAAGTTCTGATTACCCAGGGAAAGGCACTATGGGAAATGTAGTTCTGATGATGGAACTTTGGGAAGTGTAGATTTGTTGATATAATGAATAGAACTCTGGGAAATGTAGTTCTGATAACGTAGGGAAAAACACCCTGGGAAATGTAGTCATGACAATGTAGAATGGAACTGTGGGAAATGTAGTTCTGATAACATAGAGTAAGGCAATTTGGAAAATGTACTTCTAATGAAGCAAAGAAAGGAACTGTGGAAAATGTAGTTCTGATGATGTGGAGAAAGGTACTGTGTGAAATGTAGTTCTGATGTCACAGAGAAGTGCATTGTGTGAAATTGATTTCTGATAAAATAGAGAAAGGTGATGTGGGAAATGTAGTTCTGATAACACAGAGAAAGGCACTGTGGGAAATGTAGTTCAGATGATGTAGAGAAAGGCACTGAGGAAATGTTGTTATGATGAGATAGAGAAAGACTCTTTGGGAAATGTGAAGACACAGAGAAAGGCACTGTGGGACATGGGCTCCTAAGAAGGTAGGGAATGGAACTTTGGGAAATGTAGCTCTGATGACATAGGTAAGGGGACTTGGGGAAAGGTAGTTCTGATGACTTGGAGAAAGACACTCTGGGAAATGTAGTCATACTATTGTAGGGAATGGAACTGCTTCAAATGAACTTCTGGTGACATAGAGAATGGAACTGCAGGAAACTTAGTTCTGATCACATAGAGAATGGACCTGTGGGAAAATGTAGTTCTGATGATGAAAAGAAAGGTACAGTGAGAAGAGTGCTGCTTTCTCAAAAGCAGAGTGTGTTTCTTGTAAGACGAGCTAGAGTAGAATGTAGTTTCAGAAACCGATTGTAATCACATGCCGTTTCTTGTCCTACCAGCAAGAGTTCTTTTCTGGTAAGGAAAGTCACTTTTGTGTTCCCATTGCCATACACTGTGCAAATAGCACTCGTGTCTGTTCCCAGCAAGTGTAGTGTATTGAATGCAAGTGTAGCTCCTGTCCTTGTCAGTTTCCTATGCATAGTTGAACTAGATATGGGCCTTGTGAGTAGAAAGCACAGTTCTTTTGTTCTGAAAAAGCTGACTGTTCTGGCTCTATAGGAAGCACAGTAGAGTAGAAGAGTGCTGCATTCTCAAAAGCAGAGTGTGTTTCTTGTAAGGTGAGCTAGAGTTTAATTTAGTTTCATGAGCAAAGTTGAATCACATGCAGTTTATTGTCCTAGCAGCAAGAGTTCTTTTCTTGTAAGGAAAGTCACCGTTGTGCTCCCATTGCCATACACAGTACAAATAGCACTCGCGTGTGTTCCCAGAAGGTGCAGTATATTGGATGCAAGAGAAGGTACTGTTCTTGTCAGTTTCCTAAGCAGAGTTGAACTAGATATGGCCCTTGTGTGTAGGAAGCACAGTTCTTTTGTTCTGAGCAAGCTGACTGTTCTGGCTCTTTAGGAAATTCAGTAGAGTAGAAGAGTGCTGCTTTCTCAGGGCAGAGTGTGTTTCATGTAAGGCGAGATAAAGTTGAATTCAGTTTCATAAACGGAGTAGAATCACATGCAGTTTATTGTCCTACCAGCAAGAGTTCTTTTCTGGTAAGGAAAGTCACTTTTGTGTTCCCATTGCATTACACAGTGCAAATAGCACTCGCGTATCTTCCCAGGAATTGCAGTGCATTGGACGAAATTGAAGCTTCTGTTCTTGTCAGTTTCCTAGACAGAGTTGAACTAGATATGTGCCCTGTGAGTAGGAAGCACAGTTCTTTTGTTCTGAGCTAGCTGACTGTTCTGGCTCTACAGCAAACATAGTAGAGTAGAAGAGTGCTGATTTCTCAAAAGCAGAGTGGGTTTCTTGTAAGGCGAGATAGAGTTTAATTCACTTTCATAAACGGAGTTGAATCACATGCAGTCCAACCAGCAAGATTTCCTTTCTGGTAAGGAAAGTCTCTTTTGTGCTCCCATTGTCATACACAGTGCCAATAGCACTTGCGTCTTTTCCCAGCAAGTGCAGTGTAATGGACGCAAAAGAAGCTACTGTTCTTGTCAGTCCTAAGCAGAGTTGAACTAGATGTGGCCTTTGTGTGTAGGAAGCACAGTTCCTTTCTTCTGAGCAAGCTGACTGTTTGGGCTCTATAGGAAACACAGTAAAGAAGATGTCGTCTGCTTTCTCAAAAGCACAGTGTGTTACTTGTAATACGAGCTAGAGTTGAATTCAGTTTCATAAACGGAGTGGAATCAAATGCAGTTTCTTTCCCTACCAGCAAGAGTTCTATTCTAGTAAAGAAAGTCACTTTTGTGATCCCATTGCCATACACAGTGCAAATAGCACTCGCATGTGTTCTCAGCAATGCAGTGTAATGGATGCAAGAGAAGCTACTGTTCTTGTCAGTTTCCTAAGAAGAGTTGAACTAGATATGGCACTTGTGTTTAGGAAGCACAGTTCTTTTGTTCTGAGCAAGCTACGGTTCGGGCTCTATAGGAAACACAGTAGAGTAGAAGAGTGCAGGTTTCTCAAAAGCAGAGTGTGTTTCTTGTAAGGCGAGCTAGAGTTGAATTCAGTTTCATAAACGGAGTGGAATCACATGCAGTTTCTTGTATTACCAGCAACAGTTCTTTTTTATTAAGGAAAGTTACTTTTGTGTTCCCATTGCCAACACAGTGAAAATAGCACACGTGTCTCTTCCCAGGAAGTGCAGTGTATTGGACAAAATTGAAACTTCTGTTCTTGACAGTTTCCTAGACAGAGTTGAACTAGATATGTGCCCTGTGAGTAGGAAGCATAGTTCTTTTGTTCTGAGCAAGCTGACTGTTCTGGCTCTATAGGAAACACAGTAGAGTAGATGTGTGCTGCTTTCTCAAAAGCAGAGTGTGTTTCTTGTAAGGCGAGTTAGAGTTCAATTCTGTTTCATAAACGGATTGGAATCACATGCAGTTTCTTGTCCTACAAGCAAGAGTTCTTTTCTGGTAAGGAAAGTAACTTTTGTGCTCCCATTTCCATAGTCAGTGCAAATAGCACTCGTGTCTGTTCCCAGCAGGTGCAGTGTAATGGACGCAAGTGAAGCTACTGTTCTTGTCAGTTTCCCACGCTGAGTTGAACTAGATATGGGTCCTGTGAGTAGGAAACACAGTTCCTTTGTTCTGAGCAAGCTGACTGTACTGACTCTATAGGAAACACTGTAGAGTAGAAGAGTGTTGCTTTCACAAAAGCAGAGTGTGTTTCTTGTAAGGCAAGCTACAGTTGAATTCAGTTTCATAAACGGAGTTCAATCACATGCAGAATCTTTTCCTACTAGCAAGAGTTCTTTTCTGGTAAGGAAATCACTTTTATGCTCCCATTGCCATACACAGTGCAAAAAGCACTCCCGTCTATTCCCAGAAGTTGCAGTTTATTGGATACAAGAGAAGGTACTGTTCTTGTTAGTTTCCTAAGCAGAGTTGAACTAGATATGGCCCTTGTGTGTAGGAAACACAGTTCCTTTGTTCTGAGAAAACTGACTGTTCTGGCTCTATAGGAAACACAGTAGAGTAGAAGAGTGCTGCTTTCTCAAAAGCAGAGTGTGTTTCTTGTAAGGCAAGCTAGAGTAGAATGCAGTTTCAGAAACCGATTGTAATCACATGCCGTTTCTTGTCCTACCAGCAAGAGTTCTTTTCTGGTAAGGAAAGTCACTTTTGTGTTCCCATTGCCATACACTGTGCAAATAGCACTCGTGTCTGTTCCCAGCAAGTGTAGTGTATTGAATGCAAGTGTAGCTACTGTTCTTGTCAGTTTCCTATGCATAGTTGAACTAGATATGGGCCTTGTGAGTAGAAAGCACAGTTCTTTTGTTCTGAAAAAGCTGACTGTTCTGGCTCTATAGGAAACACAGTAGAGTAGAAGAGTGCTGCTTTCTCAAAAGCAGAGGGTGTTTGCTGTAAGGTGAGCTAGAGTTGAATTTAGTTTCAAGAACGAAGTTGAATCACATGCCGTTTCTTGTCCTACCAGCAAGAGTTCTTTTCTTGTAAGGAAAGTCACTCTTGTGCTCCCATTGCCATACACAGTGCAAATAGCACTCGCATGTGTTCTCAGCAATGCAGTGTAATGGATGCAAGAGAAGCTACTGTTCTTGTCAGTTTCCTAAGCAGAGTTGAACTAGATATGGCCCTTGCGTGTATGAAGCACAGTTCTTTTGTTCTGAGCACGCTAACTGTTCTGGCTCTATACGAAACCCAGTAGAGTAGAAGAGTGTTGCTTTCTCAAAAGCTGAGTGTGTTTCTGGTAAAACGAAATAGAGATTAATTCACTTTCATAAATGGAGTTGAATCACATACAGTTTCTTGTCCTACCAGTAAGAGTTCTTTTCTGGTAAGGAAAGTCACTTTTGTGCTCCCATTGCCATTCACAATGCAAAAAGCACTTGCATGTGTTCCCAGCAAGTGCAGTGTATTGGATGCAAGAGCAGCTACTGTTCTTGTCAGTTTCCTAATCAGAGTTGAACTAGATAGGGCGCTTGTGTGTAAGAAGCACAGTTCTTTTTTTCTTACCAAACTGACAGTTCTGGCTCGATAGGAAACACAGTAGAGTAAAAAAATAGTGCTGATTTCTCAGGAGCAGAGTGTATTTCTTGTAAGGTGAGTTAGAGTTGAATTCAGATTCATAAACGGAGTGGAATCACATACAGTTTCTTTTCCTACCAGCAAGAGTTCTTTTCTGGTAAGAAAAGTCACTTTTGTGCTCCCATTGTCATACACAGTGCCAATAGAACTTGTGTCTTTTCCAAGCAAGTGCAGTGTGCTGGACGCAATAGAAGCTACTCTTCTTGTCAGTTTCCTAAGCAGAGATGAACTAGAAATGGCCCTTGTGTGTAGGAAGCAGAGTACTTTTGTTCTGAGCAAGCTGACTGTTCTGGCTCTACAGGAAACACAGTAGAGTAGAAGAGTGCTGCTTTCTAAAGAGCAGAGTGTGTTTATTGTAAGGCGAGCTAGAGTTGAATTCAGATTCAGAAACGGAGATGAATCACATGCAGTTTCTTGTATTACCAGCAAGAGGTTTTTTTTTTTTTTTTGGTAAGGAAAGTCACTTTTGTGCTCCTATTGCCATACACAGTGCAAATAACACTCAAGTCTGTTCCCAGAAAGTGCAGTGTATTGGATGCAAGAAAAGTGACTATTCTTCTCAGTTTCCTAAGCAGAGTTGAACTAGATATGGCCCTTGTATGTAGGAAGCACTCTTCTTTTGTGCTGAGCAAGCTGACTCTTCTGGCTCTTTAGGAAACACACTAGAGTAGAAGAGTGCTGCTTTCTCAAAAGCAGAGTGTGTTTCTTGGAAGGCGAGCTTGAGTTGAATTCATTTTCATAAACGGAGTTGAATCATATGCAGTTTTCTGTCCTACGGGCAAGAGTTTTGTTCTGGTAAGAAAAGTCCCTCTTGTGCTCCCATTGCATACACAGTGCAAATATCACTCGCGTCTCTTCTCAGCAAGTGCAGTGCATTGGATGAAAGTGAAGCTACCGTTCTTGTCTGTTTCCTAAGCAGAGTTGAATTAGATATTGCCCTTCTGTGTAGGAAGTTCAGTTCTTTTGTTCTGAGCAAGCTGACTGTTCTGGCTCTATAGGAAACACTGTAGAGTAGAAGAGTGCTGCTTTCACAAAAGCAGAGTGTGTTTCTTGTAAGGCGAGCTACAGTTGAATTCAGTTTCATAAACGGAGTTCAATCACATGCAGAATCTTTCCTACTAGCAAGAGTTCTTTTCTGGTAAGGAAATCACTTTTATGCTCCCATTGCCATACACAGTGCAAAAAGCACTCCCGTCTATTCCCAGAAGTTGCAGGTTATTGGATACAAGAGAAGCTGCTGTTCTTGTTAGTTTCCTAAGCAGAGTTGAACTAGATATGGCCCTTGTGTGTAGGAAACACAGTTCCTTTGTTCTGAGAAAACTGACTGTTCTGGCTCTATAAGAAACACAGTAGAGTAGAAGAGTGCTGCTTTCTCAAAAGCAGAGTGTGTTTCTTGTAAGGCGAGCTAGAGTAGAATGCATTTTCAGAAACCGATTGTAATCACATGCCGTTTCTTGTCCTACCAGCAAGAGTTCTTTTCTGGTAAGGAAAGTCACTTTTGTGTTCCCATTGCCATACACTGTGCAAATAGCACTCGCGTCTGTTCCCAGCAAGTGTAAAGTGTATTGAATGCAAGTGTAGCTACTGTTCTTGTCAGTTTCCTATGCAGAGTTGAACTAGATATGGGCCTTGTGAGTAGAAAGCACAGTTCTTTTGTTCTGAAAAAGCTGACTGTTCTGGCTCTATAGGAAACACAGTAGAGTAGAAGAGTGCTGCTTTCTCAAAAGCAGAGTGTGTTTCTTGTAAGGTGAGCTAGAGTTTAATTTAGTTTCATGAGCAAAGTTGAATCACATGCAGTTTATTGTCCTAGCAGCAAGAGTTCTTTTCTTGTAAGGAAAGTCACCATTGTGCTCCCATTGCCATTCACAGTGCAAATAGCACTCGCGTATCTTCCCAGGAATTGCAGTGCATTGGACGAAATTGAAGCTTCTGTTCTTGTCAGTTTCCTAGACAGAGTTGAACTAGATATGTGCCCTGTGAGTAGGAAGCACAGTTCTTTTGTTCTGAGCTAGCTGACTGTTCTGGCTCTACAGGAAACACACTAGAGTAGAAGAGTGCTGATTTCTCAAAAGCAGAGTGGCTTTCTTGTAAGGTGAGATAGAGTTTAATTCACTTTCATAAACGGAGTTGAATCACATGCAGTCCAACCAACAAGAGTTCTTTTCTGGTAAGAAAAGTCTCTTTTGTGCTCCCATTGTCATACACAGTGCCAATAGCACTTGCGTTTTTTCCCAGCAAATGCAGTGTAATGGACGCAAAAGAAGCTACTGTTCTTGTCAGTCCTAAGCAGAGTTGAACTAGATATGGCCCTTGTGTGTCGGAAGCACAGTTCTTTTGTTCTGAGCAAGCTACGGTTCTGGCTCTATAGAAAACACAGTAGAGTAGAAGAGTGCAGGTTTCTCAAAATCAGAGTGTGTTTCTTGTAAGGCGAGCTAGAGTTGAATTCATTTTCATAAACGGAGTGGAATCACATACAGTTTCTTGTAATACCAGCAAGAGATCACTTCTGGTAAGGATAGTCACTTTTGTACTCCCATTGACATAAACAGTGCAAATAGCACTCGCATCTTTTCCAAGCAAGTGTAGTGTATTGGGCAAGAGAAGCTACTGTTTTTGTCAGTTTCCTAATCAGAGTTGAACTAGATATAGGCCTTGTGTGTAGGAAGCACAGTTCTTTTGTTCTCAGCAAGCTACTGTTCTGGCTCTATAGGAAACACAGTAGAGTAGAAGAATAATGCTTTCTCAAAAGCAGAGTGTGTTTCTTGTAAAGCGAGCTAGAGTTGAATTCAATTTCAATTGGATTTGAATCACATGCAGTTTCTTGTCCTACCCGCAAGAGTTATTTTCTGGTAAGGAAAGTCACTCTTGTGCTCCCATCGCCATACACAGTGCAAATAGCACTCGCGTCTGTTTCCATCAAGTGCAGTGTATTGGACACAAGAGAAGCTACTGTTTTTGTCTATTTCCTAAGCAGAGTTGAATTAGATATGGCCCTTGTGCGTAGGAAGGACAGTTCTTTTGTTCTGAGCAAGCTGACTCTTCTTGCCCTCTATGAAACACGGTAGACTAGAAGAGTGCTGCTTTCTCAAAAGCAGAGTGTGTTTCTTGTAAGGCGTGTGAGAGTTGAATTCAGATTCAGAAACGGAGAAGAATCACATGCAGTTTCTTGTATTACCAGCAAGAGTTCCTTTTTTTATAAGGAAAGTCTTTTTTGTGATCCCATTGCCATACACAGTGCAAATAGCACTCGCATCTTTTCCAAGCAAGTGTAGTGTATTGGGCAAGAGAAGCTACTGTTCTTGTCAGTTTCCTAATCAGAGTTGAACTAGAATTAGGCCTTGTGTGTAGGAAGCACAGTTCTTTTGTTCTGAGCAAGCTACTGTTCTGGCTCTATAGGAAACACAGTAGAGTAGAAGAGTAATGCATTCTCAAAAGCAGAGTGTGTTTCTTGTAAAGCCAGCTAGAGTTGAATTCAGTTTCAATTGGATTTGAATCACATGCAGTTTCTTGTCCTACCTGCATGAGTTCTTTTCTGGTAAGGAAAGTCACTCTTGTGCTCCTATTGCCATACACAGTGCAAAAAGCACTCAAGTCTGTTCCCAGCAAGTGTAGTGTATTGGACACAAGAGAAGCTACTGTTCTTGTCAGTTTCCTAATCAGAGTTGAACTAGATATAGGTTCTCAGCAAGCTACTGTTCTGGCTCTATAGGAAACACAGTAGAGTAGAAGAATAATGCTTTCTCAAAAGCAGAGTGTGTTTCTTGTAAAGCGAGCTAGAGTTGAATTCAATTTCAATTGGATTTGAATCACATGCAGTTTCTTGTCCTACCTGCATGAGTTCTTTTCTGGTAAGGAAAGTCACTCTTGTGCTCCCATTGCCATACACAGTGCAAATAGCACTCGCATCTTTTCCAAGCAAGTGTAGTGTATTGGGCAAGAGAAGCTACTGTTCTTGTCAGTTTCCTAATCAGAGTTGAACTAGATATAGGCCTTGTGTGTAGGAAGCACAGTTCTTTTGTTCTGAGTAAGCTACGGTTCTGGCTCTATAGAAAGCACAGTAGAGTAGAAGAGTGCAGGTTTCTCAAAAGCAGAGTGTGTTTCTTGCAAGGCGAGCTAGAGCTGAATTCAGTTTCATAAACGGAGTGGAATCACATGCAGTTTCTTGTAATACCAGCAAGAGATCTCTTCTGGTAAGGATAGTCACATTTGTACTCCCATTGACATAAACAGTGCAAATAGCACTCGCATCTTTTCCAAGCAAGTATAGTGTATTGGGCAAGAGAAGCTACTGTTCTTGTCAGTTTCCTAATCAGAGTTGAACTAGTTATGGGCCTTGTGTGTAGGAAACACAGTTCTTTTGTTCTGAGCAAGCTACTGTTCTGGCTCTATAGGAAACACAGTAGAGTAGAAGAGTAATGCATTCTCAAAAGCAGAGTGTGTTTCTTGTAAAGCCAGCTAGAGTTGAATTCAGTTTCAATTGGATTTGAATCACATGCAGTTTCTTGTCCTACCTGCATGAGTTCTTTTCTGGTAAGGAAAGTCACTCTTGTGCTCCTATTGCCATACACAGTGCAAAAAGCACTCAAGTCTGTTCCCAGCAAGTGTAGTGTATTGGACACAAGAGAAGCTACTGTTCTTGTCAGTTTCCTAATCAGAGTTGAACTAGATATAGGCCTTGTGTGTAGGAAGCACAGTTCTTTTGTTCTGAGCAAGCTACTGTTCTGGATCTATAGGAAACACAGTAGAGTAGAAGAGTGCTGATTTCTCAAAAGCAGAGTGGGTTTCTTGTAAGGCGAGCTAGAGTTGAATTCAGTTTCATAAACGGATTGGAATCACATGCAGTCCAACCAACAAGAGTTCTTTTCTGGTAAGGAAAGTCTCTTTTGTGCTCCCATTGTCATACACAGTGCCAATAGCACTTGCGTCTTTTCCCAGCAAGTGCAGTGTCATGGACGCAAAAGAAGCTACTGTTCTTGTCAGTCCTAAGCAGAGTTGAACTAGATATGGCCCTTGTGTGTAGGAAACACAGTTCTTTTGTTCTGAGCATGCTACCGTTCTGGCTCTATAGAAAGCACAGTAGAGTAGAAGAGTGCAGGTTTCTCAAAAGCAGAGTGTGTTTCTTGCAAGGCGAGCTAGAGTTGAATTCAGTTTCATAAACGGAGTGGAATCACATGCAGTTTCTTGTAATACCAGCAAGAGATCTCTTCTGGTAAGGATAGTCACTTTTGTACTCCAATTGACATAAACAGTGCTAATAGCACTCGCATCTTTTCCAAGCAAGTATAGTGTATTGGGCAAGAGAGCTACTGTTCTTGTCAGTTTCCTAATCAGAGTTGAACTAGTTATGGGCCTTGTGTGTAGGAAACACAGTTCTTTTGTTCTGAGCAAGCTACTGTTCTGGCTCTATAGGAAACACAGTAGAGTGGAAGAGTAATGCTTTCTCAAAAGCAGAGTGTGTATCTTGTCTGGTGAGCTAGAGTTGAATTCAGTTTCATAAACGGAGTGGAATCACATGCACTTTCTTGTAGTACCAGCAAGAGTTCTCTTCCTGTAAGGAAAGTCACTTTTGTATTCCCATTGACATACACAGTCCAAATACCACTAGCGTCTGTTCCCAGCAAGTGCAGTGTATTGGACACAAGAGAAGCTGCTGTTCTTGTCAGTTTCCTAATCAGAGTTGAACTAGATATAGCCCTTGTGTGTAGGAAGCACAGTTAATTGTTCTGAGCAAGCTAATCTTCTGGCTCTATAGGAAACACAGTAGAGTGGAATAGTGCTGCTTTCTCAAAAGCAGAGTTTGTTTCTTGTAAAGCGAGCTAGAGTTGAATTCAGTTTCAATTGGATGTGAATCACATGCAGTTTCTTGTCCTACCTGCATGAGTTCTTTTCTGGAAAGGAAATTCACTCTTGTGCTCCCATTGCCATACACAGTGCAAAAAGCACTCAAGTCTGTTCCCAGCAAGTGTAGTGTATTGGACACCGGAGAAGCTACTGTTCTTGTCAGTTTCCTAATCTGAGTTGAACTAGATATAGGCCTTGTGTGTAGGAAGCACAGTTCTTTTGTTCTGAGCAAGCTACTGTTCTGGCTCTATAGGAAACACAGTAGAGTAGAAGAGTGCTGCTTTCTCAAAAGCAGAGTGTGTTTCTTGTAAGGTGAGCTAGAGTTTAATTTAGTTTCATGAGCAAAGTTGAATCACATGCAGTTTATTGTCCTAGCAACAAGAGTTCTTTTCTTGTAAGGAAAGTCTCCGTTGTGCTCCCATTGCCATACTCAGTACAAATAGCACTCGCGTGTGTTCCCAGAAGGCGCAGTATATTGGATGCAAGAGAAGGTACTGTTCTTGTCAGTTTCCTAAGCAGAGTTGAACTAGATATGGCCCTTGTGTGTAGGAAGCACAGTTCTTTTGTTCTGAGCAAGCTGACTGTACTGCCTCTATAGGAAAGACAGTAGAGAAGAAGAGTGCTGCTTTCTCAAAAGCCAAGTGTGTTTCATGTAAGGCGAGCTAGAGTTGAATTCAGTTTCATAAACAGAGTTGAATCACATGTAGTTTCTTGTCCTACCCGCAAGAGTTATTTTCTGGTAAGGAAAGTCACTCTTTTGCTCCCATTGCCATACACAGTGCAAATAGCACTCGCGTCTGTTTCCATCAAGTGCAGTGTATTGGACGCAAGAGAAGCTACTGTTTTTGTCTATTTCCTAAGCAGAGTTGAATTAGATATGGCCCTTGTGTGTAGGAAGCACAGTTCTTTTGTTCTGAGCAAGCTGACTCTTCTGGCCCTCTATGAAACACAGTAGACTAGAAGAGTGCTGCTTTCTCAAAAACAGAGTGTGTTTGTTGTAAGGCGAGTGAGAGTTGAATTCAGATTCAGAAACGGAGATGAATCATATGCAGTTTCTTGTATTACCAGCAAGAGTTCCTTTTTTTATAAGGAAAGTCTTTTTTGTGATCCCATTGCCATACACAGTGCAAATAGCACTCGCATCTCTTCCCAGGAAGTGCAGTGTATTTGACAAAATTGAAACTTCTGTTCTTGACAGTTTCCTAGACAGAGTTGAACTAGATATGTGCCCTGTGAGTAGGAAGCACAGTTCTTTTGTTCTGAGCAAGCTGACTATTCTGGCTCTATAGGAAACACAGTAGAGTAGATGTGTGCTGCTTTCTCAAAAGCAGAGTGTGTTTCTTGTAAGGCGAGCTAGAGTAGAATGCAGTTTCAGAAACCGATTGTAATCACATGCCGTTTCTTGTCCTACCACCAAGAGTTCTTTTCTGGTAAGGAAAGTCACTTTTGTGTTCCCATTGACATACACAGTGCAAATAGCACTCGCGTCTCTTCCCAGGAAGTGCAGTGTATTGGACAAAATTGAAACTTCTGTTCTTGACAGTTTCCTAGACAGAGTTGTACTAGATATGTGCCCTGTGAGTAGGAAGCGCAGTTCTTTTGTTCTGAGCAAGCTGACTATTCTGGCTCTATAGGAAACACAGTAGAGTAGATGTGTGCTGCTTTCTCAAAAGCAGAGTGTGTTTCTTGTAAGGCGAGCTAGAGTAGAATGCAGTTTCAGAAACCGATTGTAATCACATGCAATTTCTTGTCCTACCACCAAGAGTTCTTTTCTGGTAAGGAAAGTCACTTTTGTGTTCCCATTGCCATACACTGTGCAAATAGCACTCGCGTCTGTTCCCAGCAAGTGTAGTGTATTGGATGAAAGTGTAGCTACTGTTCTTGTCAGTTTCCTATGCAGAGTTGAACTAGATATGGGCCTTGTGAGTAGAAAGCACAGTTCTTTTGTTCTAAAAAAGCTGACTGTTCTGTCTCTATAGGAAACACAGTAGAGTAGAAGAGTGGTGCTTTCTCAAAAGCAGAGTGTGTTTCTTGTAAGGTGAGCTAGAGTTGAATTCAGATTCATAAACGGATTGGAATCACATGCAGTTTCTTGTTCTACAAGAAAGAGTTCTTTTCCGGTAAGCAAAGTCACTTTTGTCCTCCCATTGCCATACACAGGGCTTATGGCTCTCACGTCTGTTCACAGAAGTGCAGTGTATTGGACGCAAGAGAAGCTACTGTTCTTTTCAGTTTCCTAAGCAGAGTTAAAGTAGATAGGTCCCGTGTGTGTAGGAAGCACAGTTCGTTTGTTCTGAGGAAGCAGACTGTTCTGGATCTATAGGAAACACAGTAGAGTCGAAGAGTGCTGCTTTCGCAAAAGCAGAGTGTGTTTCTTGTAAGGCGAGCTAGAGTTGAATTCAGTTTCATGAACAGAGTTGAATCACATGCAGTTTCTTTTCCTTCGAGCAAGAGTTCTTTTCTTGTAAGGAAAGTCACTTTTGTGCTCCCATTGCCATACACAGTGCAAATAGCACTCGCGTATCTTCCCAGGAATTGCAGTGCATTGGACGAAATTGAAGCTTCTGTTCTTGTCAGTTTCCTAGACAGAATTGAACTAGATATGTGCCCTGTGAGTAGGAAGCACAGTTCTTTTGTTCTGAGCAAGCTACTGTTCTGGCTCTATAGGAAACACAGTAGAGTAGAATGCATTCTCAAAAGCAGAGTGTGTTTCTTGTAACGCGAGCTAGAGTTGAATTCAGTTTCAATTCGATTTGAATCATATGCAGTTTCTTTTCCTACCTGCATGAGTTCTTTTCTGGTAAGGAAAGTCACTCTTGTGCTCCTATTGCCATACACAGTGCAAAAAGCACTCAAGTCTGTTCCCAGCAAGGGTAGTGTATTGGACACAAGAGAAGCTACTGTTCTTGTCAGTTTCCTAATCAGAGTTGAACTAGATATAGGCCTTGTGTGTAGGAAGCACAGTTCTTTTGTTCTGAGCAAGCTACTGTTCTGGCTCTATAGGAAACACAGTAGAGTAGAATGCATTCTCAAATGCAGAGTGTGTTTCTTGTAACGCGAAATAGAGTTGAATTCAGTTTCAATTGGATTTGAATCACATGCAGTTTCTTGTCCTACCTGCATGAGTTCTTTTCTGGTAAGGAAAGTCACTCTTGTACTCCCATTGCCATACACAGTGCAAAAAGCACTCAAGTCTGTTCCCACCTAGTGCAGTGTATTGGAATCAAGAGAAGCTACTATTCTTTTCAGTTTCCTAAGCAGAGTTGAACTCGATATGGCTCTTTTGTATAGGAAGCAAAGTTCTTTTGTTCTGAGAAAGCTGACTCTTTTGGCTCTCTAAGAAACACCGTAGAGTAGAAGAGTGTTGCTATCTCAAAAGCAGAGTGTGTTTCTTGTAAGGCGAGCTAGAGTTGAATTCAGTTTCATAAATGGAGTGGAATCACATGTAGTTTCTTGTCCTACCAGCAAGAGTTCTCTTCTGGTAAGGAAAGACACTTTTGTGCTCCCATTGCCATACACAGTACAAATATCACTCGCGTATCTCCCCAGGAATTGCAGTGCATTGGACGAAATTGAAGTTTCTGTTCTTGTCAGTTTCCTAGACAGAGTTGAACTAGATATGTGCCCTGTGAGTAGGAAGCACAGTTCTTTTGTTCTGAGCTAGCTGACTGTTCTGGCTCTACAGGAAACACACTAGAGTAGAAGAGTGCTGATTTCCTGAGCATTAAGTGACCTGTTAGGAGTGTTTTTGGGTATCTCCCCCTGCCCCATGAGGGAGTGCCGCCTTGTACTTTGTCCTGGAAAATTATTGGTGTCTTTTTGTATCTTATTGTGGTTATGGCTTTGCTGTTTTCTCTCTTCATTGGTTTTCATCATCAACTTTATCACTCTACTGTAGGGAATACCCCATCTTTACCCCTAGACTTAACACTGGGCTCACTGGCACAGTGGCTGCAACAGCTGCTACTTTGGGGACCCAGGTTGCCACTGAGAGGGAGAGCCGACCTGTGAGCTTCATGGGGCCTAGATGCAGTGGGTTGGGGGGCCCCAGCTCACTCAGAGGGCTGTAAAGTAGAGGCAGCCAGGTTGTTCCAGAAGCCGCATGGGAACTAGGCTTGTGTTCTAGGGTGGGTTGTGAGCACTGTGGGGCCAGATATGGCCGACAAGTTCTGGCTGGGCTCCCACATGGACATGAGGCAGAGCTGGTTGGAGCTAGCAGGAGCCTGGAGGAACTCAGAGTGTGGGAGCTGGAGGAGAACTAACTGCCCCTCCAGGGTCACAACTGAGGTGTGGCCTACAAGTCTGTGGGCCCAGCCAGGACATGGAGTCACTTTCAGTCTGCCGTTCTCATGTACTTGAAAATCTGAGGATAACAGCAATCTTTTGTCCCCATGGTGCACATGTTCCCTGTCTTCTTCCTCTTCCATGCTATTGGGTGGGGCTCCCAAGACCTGACCTGGGGCTAAATCCTGATCAAGATCTGGCTCCAAGAATGGAATGTCACTACCTATGATTGATAAGCTACCTCGGCTATGTTATAAGGTTAACCAACAGTTTCTTGTCTGTGGTACAGTGCTGATGCAAATTTAGAGTTATTCTTGTTATGGTATATGCATGTATTTCTGTTCTTGTTTAAAATATTGTAACTTTACAATATATTCTAGATTGCTGAGGGAGATCACAAGAAAGACTTTGATAAGAGTTTCTGTTTTAAAAGAAAAAAAGAAAAGAAGTGGAATTTGTCTAGAGTAAATGTCTGATGGATCAAAGGAATGGATTGAGGGTACAGGAAAGGTTGTAAAAGGTCAGAGGGGATGTGATGTAAACTGTATTTTATGGTTTCTTATACCTGCAAACACTGAATTTAAAAGTTAATTCTGGTTGGTTTTCATCTTTAAAATGGCTGATTCTGCAAACTGCTTATGTTTGTATGTGGACAGGTATGTGACTTGGAAATGTAAGCAAGCTTACAGTGTATGTATGTATGTGTGTAACTGAAAGACACTAGCCCTTCAGGCTTACACCCCCAAGCCTCAGGAAAAGAGAAACTTCAAGCACCAGGAAATGAGAAACTAAAAATCTAGTTTCAAGGGCAATCTGACTCAGCCATTACTCAATCTCCCCTATGTGGGGCGTTTACCCAGCCACCCCCACAGTTCCCCAGAGTTTTCTTGAGTGCGAGCAGCAGGAAATATTAGATAGAAGGATTTATTGCGAAGAATATCTCGGAGATAAACAGATAGAAAATAAAGGATAGCCTCGAGAGGACCTGGAACCTATTCCAACAGGCCCCGACTGTCTCTGCCCCAGGGTTTTTATAGAGTCGCCAAGGGGTGGAGCAAAAGACCTCCTCCCCCAGCACAGTCAAGTGCAGACCATCTCAGACACCTGCACTCAGGCCCGTCGTCTAATCATCCTCTATGTGGACCTGCTGGGTAAACCCAGGTGGAACTCGAGAACGGGCTCCCACACCCCTACAACCTGTAACAATGTAAAAAGATTTCTGTTAAGAGATGTGCTCAACTGTGATTGGGATAGTTGCAGATGTTCCAGGAAGAACCACTGTGACCTTTGTGTAAACTCCACTCCAGCCCTGATACCTGCCTTGAGGTTTACATAACTGTACCCCCTCTGTGCTCACTCTGTGATCAGACCATGATCTTGTGAAATGAAATTGTATGGAAATTGTAATCTTATGGCTTTTGTGGGTTTTTCCTTTAAAAGCACCCATATGTCTGCAGTAAGATGCGGCTCTTGCTCTTAGGAGCAGAGTTTGCCCTTCTATACAGAAGATTCAATAAACACCTCGTGCTGTTGCATCAACTGGACTGTAGTTTGGGTTCTTGGGGCACCCACTTGAGACCCTAAACTTTGGGGTCCAACATAACTTGGATCCAACTGTGTGTATGCATGCAAGTAATTACTGTTTAAGAAAAACGTGCTTTAAACAGCAACCACGTGGCTTCCTTCATCTTGGCTGGTGATCTCATGGACAGCTGGCAGCCATCTTTTACTAAGGTTATACAGATCTACTCGGATTAACAAATAAGTACTTATGTCTTTACCAAGTGTTCAACAGCAAGTTTCTAGAAAATTTAAATAGATAGCAACATATGTTTAATAAATAAGGTATTTGATAAATATTAATGCTGTACATCAATGCTTTATACACAGGAATATACCTTGCTCTGGCAGCTAAACTTTGTAATTTAATATTTACCCATGTAAAGTAATAATAGTTTTAAAGACATAAAGGATTATAGAGAAAAGCTGAGGTTTGCAAATGTATGGCAGGACTAGAGTTCCAAAAGAGTCTAGTTGCAGTGGTGGACCTTAGTAGTTTTGAAAAATGCCAGTGTTGGGTGATGATCACTGGAAGCACCAGCCATAATAAAATGGAGCAGACAGGCTATGTATGTGCTGCCAAAGGTAGGGTCAAAGAAATCATCCAAGCTTCTAAGTAAAAGAACCAAAAGGATTATAAATAAATCCCAGGTATTGAACTTTGAGATTGTTTGCACTCTGGAGCTTGGTTTTACTTTATACAGATTGTGATGATGCCATGTTTTCTACCCTTTAAAGTAAAAGAAGATACTTTACTGTTGATATTACAGAAGACATTTGAGAGATCTTAATCTTTTAAGAACAGTTTTTATAGTTAAAAACCAATGACTTAAAAAATGTTTCTCCTTACCCAAGGTACATTCAGGCTTAAGAATGTTATCTAGCCTCCTTGTATTTGCTAAGTTTGTTAAGCTTAAGTTATTTGGATAAACTGATACATATATATGTTTTATATTGATTTTTTGTTTTCGTTTCTTTAATGAACCAATATTGATGCTAGAAGAACTTGAACTTAAAAGCATTGTTTTTAGGCTACTTATTGTAGACTGTTAGAGAACATAAATAGTCAGTCATAAGTAATCCAGTTTTTTTTTAATTGTAGTCAGGGTAGTAAGTACTGATGTAATATTACAGGGATAAGTTTAATCATTTACTCAGTCCTTTGCATATGTTTTCAGGGTCGAGCTTGAAACAAGTAATTAGAAACAAAGTTTGTCTATTCGGATATACCTGGACAGCCCTCATACTTCAGAGATCTGCAGAATATGGCATTTAAATGTTGTTCTAAAAGCTTATTATATCAGACAGGCTTCCTGATCCCAACAGTGACCCAAGGTCTCCAAAGAAGATTACGTACAAGGCACTACAACATCTCTCCCTGGATTATGGCTACACTGACCACAGGGCAAGATGCTCCAATGCCTGGATTACCCGGGAGCTGCAGGAGGAGGTGGCGCATTTGCAGGAGCTGCTGATGGCTCAGGGAGCTGCTACTGGCTCAGGGACTCTCAGGCTCTGCTCTAGGAGGTCTGAAGTGCTGAGCCCCAGATTGGGCCTGAGGAGGCCATGGAGAGGCTTCAGGAAATGGGGAAGATTATTGCGAGCTGAATGAGACTTGGAAGGAGAAGCTTCATAAGACAGAAGCCCTGAGAATGGAGAGAGAAGCATTGCTGGCTGAGATGGGCATGGCTGTCTGAGAGGATGGTGGTACTGTGGGTATCTTCTCTCCAAAAAAAAAGACTCCCAAACTGGTAAATCTGAACGAAGACCCCTTGATGTCTGAGTGTCTTCTCAACCACATCAAAGATGGTGTCACCACGGTTGGCCAGGTAGATGTGGACATCAAGTTGACTGAACATTTCATCTGGGAGCAACACTGTCTCTTCTGAAGCATCCCTCAGCCTGATGGAGAAGTGATGGTCACATTTAATCCTGGTGAAAGAGCTGATGGGAAGCTTGTGACTGAGCCACTGGTGCTGATGTCAGGTCAGGAAACAGGATCATAATGGGCTGGATGGTGAAAGAAGATTGATGGTGTTCTGACAGGTGCGTCCAATGCTATGGAGACCTGGGTAGGGATTGGTCCCTGTAACTTATAGGATTGGAAGCCTCTTGGTCTGCACTCAGATATAGTTTATCCTTCTCAGATTTCTGATAATACTGATGGCTAGGCTAGCTCTAACATTGTCAGCATGTCAGCATCAATCAGATCCTTCTGCAAGGGTATAGCTAGCTCGTTAGCTCACTTTTAGGAATATGTTCTAATATATAAAACTTTAGTAAGTCATAAAGGTTCAGATATGAGTCTAAGAAAGGTCTGAGGCTAGAAAAGTTTCTAAGCTTTGAGGATCTCAAAAAATAAATAAATAAATAATAGTAATAATAATAATAATAATAATAATAATAATAATAATAATAATAATAAAATTTAGGATAAGATATGTTTCAGATTGCTCTCCTGATCTATGATGTAACAATTCAGAGCTTAACATTTAAGAGTCCTGATAAGCTGGTAGAGCAATGACTACTTACTGTTCAGTCACAAAATTTATTTTAGATGTCATCTAAATATATCTAAATGTAGACCTTAAAAGTGCTTCTCATTGGGTCAAAAATCTCTGTTCAATTTATACCTGGCTTTCTGGACAAAAGAAAAATGCACAAGCTTTTAACCCAAATCTGTAGTTCTTGTTGGGACTCAAAGGTATGAGTCCACTCCTGCTGTTTTACAATATACCCATTACCTGCTTTGTCTACAATATGGATTTCAGTACAGATTGGTAATACTAACATATCTAAAACTTTTATGTCATTTTGTACATAGGCCTCAAAGTATCAAAAGAGTCATAAAAACCTAGACACACTTCACAGAGGTCAAAAGGACCCCAGATAAGTATTCCTAAAGATGGTATTTTTCTTCTCTCCTGGTCTTGGGACTACTGCTTTTCCCATTACTAAGAGAATGGACCTAAAGATTCCAAATAAGTTCATAAATTTTAACTTCTGTTCCTAGTTTAAATTTGTCTCAACAAATTTCTACTTGGCTGGCAGTCACCTCCAAGCTTCAGTTGCTGACTACACTGCTCCAGACAACTGTGAGCTCCAGACTTGCTAAAAGCTGACATGGACAAGCCCAGCTAACATGATTATTCCCTGTCCCTATGGGGTCAGGCAGCTACATACTTCTGACAATCGCCCCTTTGCCTAGTCCTTGACTAACTTTTCAGCCTTTTGGGGGCCCTGACAATGGCATCCCAATGTCAGCTCAAAGCAGTTCCAGAAGAGAATACATCGTCCCATGTTCCCTGTTCAGAAAAGGCTGAAGTGCTGGGTCAAAAGAAAACTCCCTGGCATAGAGACAAGATGGATAACTATACATGGCCATTATTAGAGAGGGATACTTATGAGCTAACTGTACAAAACCCATGGTTATGTTCCTTTAGGCACATGAGAAGGGGGAAATATGAGACCAAAGTGAGCCATCTTAGAAATAAGACCAAAATGCTTTCTCCCAAAAACTAAGGCCTAAGATTTCTCCTTCTAGGAATAGGCCAATAGTTACTGAGACAAGTCAGTCCAGATTCCAGAAACCAGGAAGTGTAAAAGTACAGAGTCACAACGTAGTCACGAGGTAATGACTGCTGGACTATAGAATGTTCCAACCCTGGTTTCCAGGGTAACTGACCATAAAAATGTCCCTACCTGAGGGCAGCCAATGAGAAATGGTGGCAGGTAACAACTCCCTTAGAAGTAAGATTAAGCCATGATTTCTAGAAAGCCCCTAGAAGCGAGCTGACCAGAATTGTACCCATACGAGCACCCCTAAATGATATAACCTTGTGATTTTTTCCTTTAAAAACTGAGCTTCCAGACAGGTGGGCACTTCCTCCATCCTCCACTACCTTGGATTTATTGGACGAAGTCCCTGCCTAGGCTTGTATTGCTTTTGGATATGCAGAATTAAACCTTGCTTTTGCATTCTGGCATGCTCGTCTTTGGTGGTATCTCTGGGGGTCACAATTTGGGCACAACACACCGATGCTAGCCAGCACATCTTCCTCCCTGGGCAGGTGAAAAAAAAAAGACAACTGTATTATTCAAGCTTTTCCACATTACCAGGACTTGTAGAATGAATCTATCCATGTATATAGAAAATTGATTTCATAGAATGTCTGACAAGCATGCAGGATGGGAAGATCATTTTAAATAGCTCTTTTCTGTCTCAGGACTGTGACATTATTACAGAGAATTCCATTTTAAGCTTTATTTTATTTTATTTGCCTGCTTAGCAATAGGGAGAATTCAACTTGAATATGTCCAGCCTTCCTAAGAAAAATCCACATGCTTCCTTTGTTTAGAAAAATTATGCTTTACCTGCCTCCTGCAGGTAAGAATTTCTCTCATTTCTTCTTTCTTGGCTGTTGTGATGGATATTCTTATTGTCACACTTACTACTTGTGAAATTAAGTAAAACGCTACAAGTTGGGTATACTTGTGATGGTTTTTTTTTTAATGTTTTGAAAAAAGATCCATCTTTCAACTGGATCATTTGAGGTTAAATCCACTCTCAGCTGCTTGGTGGCTGTGTATACTTTAACCAAAGCACTCAGGAGGCAGAAACAGTTGGATTTGCCTGAATATGAGGCTGGCCTGGACTACAGAATGAGTTCCCAGGATACACAGATAAACCCTGTCTCAAAAACACCAAAAAATAAATAGAAATCAAATGAAGTTTAAAATCCACCTTTAATCTGGATTTCATCTCTGGTGGCAGCCTACATATATAAAGTATATTGAAGGAGGAAGCACTCTCTCTTTGCCACTTTGCCCTAGCACTGGCTACCAAGTACATCCCTTTCCCAGCATTAGATCCTTCTTCCTTGGTATTTTGGTGTATACTGAAGACCAGCTGAGACATGCAGCCTCATGGAACGAACAACTACTGGCTTCTTCAAATTTTCATTAGTAGGCAGACATTGTTGGACTACCTGGACCACAGCTTGTAAGACATTCTATTAAAGCAACTTTCTACATACATGGAAAGATTCGTTCTCCCAGTCTGCTCATGTAGAGAACCTTGAATAATACAGATGTATGTGTGTGTGGTTTTTTTACCTGCCCACTGAAGATGATGTGCTGGCTAACATAACCACCTTCTGCCCAGCTCCATTATTCTCTAAGAATTCAACTATGCATGAAGACTACTCTTTATTATTATATGATTTGCCAACACTCTGCTCTGATTTTCAGTAATAAAATGCCTTAAGCAAGAGAGCCATGATCCAGCTTTCTGATGTTGAAAGACCTATTTATCCTGTTTGTGATCTAGTTCCTGCTTTTATCCTGGTTGTTTGAAGTCCCTGTGACAAGCAGGTAAAAGTGCATTGAATTCTCCTGACCTCAGATTGAAGCCACCTAAGAAACATCTCCTTTTGTGTGGTTAAATCTCTCTTTAGTTGTTAATATTCTGGGTATCCTTCCTCCTGTAAGACAGGGAATCTCCATCCCACAAAGTATAGTGAGTTGTGCAAGCTAGTTAGCCACACTGTGTCCAGAAGGAAGAAAGGAAGTGCCTATGAAGAGCAGGAAGATCACATTTTCTGCTCCTAGAGCCAGGGGCAAGTGCTATTGAATTGCAAATCTTTGCTGGTTCAGACAAGTTCTGGGTCTAGGGTGGAAGGCAGGATCAAGAATCATTGTGCTGTGTTTTTTAGCCCAGTGTAACTCTATGGGAGTTGCTCCTGTCACTCAGGCCTCATTAGACAATCAGGTGCTTCAGGCAACCTGCCAGTCAGAAGTTATGCAGTGTCTTTCAGGCCTCCTGCTTCAGAATTGGCTTAGAAGAGAATCTGTCTCTAGTAGTTTTGTGTGCTGTGCTGTGAGTGTTGCTGTTGCAAGCTGAGCGAAGGGCATGGCCCAGCTGGAAAACCACAATATGATGAGTGAATGGTTGCTGTCCCCAGACTGGGAGGAGTGCTCAGTTGAGAAATGGGAGTCAATGTGTCGGGTCCTTTCCTTGCTGCATGGGAGCAAGTGGTCAGATGCAGAGTTCTGCTTGTTCTTGCCTTGTCCTACATTGTCCAGCATGGTGCTGCTCTTCCTGCCTGTTCCAGTGTGGATCTTTGTGGTCCTGCAAAGTCTTCACAACTGTTGGGGTTGGCTGGCAGCCTCTGAATAACTTCACTCTGCTGGCTGCAGTCTGTGCAGAACACTGAGAGCAGGACTGTGCTTTAAAATGTCCTTGTTGACATCACTGTGAAATGCCAGCACCGTGTGGTGTTTCTATGGAACACAGATTTACAAACTCAAAGAGGCCTGTCCCTCCCTTATCTTCCAGAAGTTCTACCCTTTCAACACTTAACATTAAGATTTAAAATCCAATTGGAGCCGGGCGGTGGTGGCACATGCCTATAATCCCAGCACTCTGGAGGCAGAGTCAGGCGGATCTCTGTGAGTTCGAGGCCAGCCTGGTCTCCAAAGTGAGTTCCAGGAAAGGCTCAAAGCAACACAGAGAAACCCTGTCTCAAAAAAACCAAAAAAAAAAAATCCAAGTGGAATTAATTTTAGGAGCTTGTAAACAGTATTTCCTCTTTAAAGTTGCACTCCAATGCTAAACTGTGATGTAGAAGAGTAAAATTGATGGTAATAGAATTGATGGTACATGTTCTTCACAGTTCTTAGGATACATTAATTCACAAAATAGAATTTAGGTAAGATAGGGCTGCATCACAAATACCCCAAAGATAAGTAGTATGGTAACCATGCTGATGAGAAATTATTAGGAAAAGATGTAAAAGTTTGTTCCTCAGGATTAACCGGCTACATTCCTTAACATGGGAGACAACCCTTGTTTACAACCAATAGAAAGTCCCATCCTTCCACTAAAAACCTGGTCTCTAACATGCTGTTCAAGAGACCATTACAGGGTCACAACCAACATTAATTCCTGGTATGCCATGGAGGTATATTAATTCTTAAGCAGGGAATCTCCAGTCTTTTTGAAAAGCAGTTTTGAGTAAAGGTCTCCAACATTGGTTAAGGTGGACTTGAACCCTGTTTGTAGCCCCACCGAGTATTGCCTTTATTATCCCCTGACTTATCACCTTAAATTCTGTATTACATGTCTGCATCACCACAAGGTTCTAAAATTCCCAGTTTGAGTCACATAGTGGATTGTCCATTGCACAACAGGGAAAGGAAATGTGTGTGGAAAACGGCTTCTTCAAACCAGAAGAGGAGGAAGAGTGGAAATGGCCTGCAGACAGGTGGTGATGCCTGTAGACAGGGGAACAGGCCACTGTGTACACATCAATGGGCATTAGACAAGGCAATAGCTTGATCACAGACTGAAGTTGAGTGCAGTGAGCTGCAGGGGTCTCCATTACAAAGAATGGCTGATGAGGCATGGTGAGTGACTTTCTCTGTAATTTATCTGCATGTCTTAATTTCTCCCATATGAATGAAGATGGACACTATTGTGTGGTGTACTGTTTATGGAGGATAGCTTGGACTGCTAAGTATTCAGTTTCCAAATAGCAAACTCTCCTATGGAGTTATGTGCAATTCTTACTGATATAGTGAAGTCAGCTGAGAGATTTGAGATACAAGCCTTTGGCTGTAACTCCATGTGTTAGATTACTCATTTGCTATCATTTTACGTGGGACAAAGTCATACAGTCTCTTATAAATGGTTTTCAATATACCATGGAGGTGCCTATTCTGATTCAAAGTCAGTATAGCTACATATGCTTTCAATTATTTTGTTACTTTAAAGCATTTATTATTGGTATCATTTTTAATATTCATTTTCTTTTAATGCATTACTGATAGTTTTTTCTATGTTTCCCAATTTAAGAATTTTATTCCATATTTTTCTTAACTGGTTTGTTTATGTATTTATTTATGTCAGTTTATAGCATTGCTTCTCATTGTTAGAGGTCATGGCTCCCTTTGAGGGATCAAATAACCCTATCACAGGACAGGCCTAAGACTGTCAGAAAATATACATATTTATATTATAATTCTAACAGGAAAAAAAAGTTATGAAGTAGCAGTGAAAATAATTTTATAGTTTTGGTGGCACCACATCATGAAAAACTGTATTAAAGAGTCACAGCATTAGGAGGGCTGTGAACCATTGGTCCAGGTCAATATCTCTTGTAGCTCAGGCTTGCCTCACATTATGTAATTGAGAATTGCTTTGAACACCTAATCCTGCCTCTGTCTCCCAGTGCTGGAAAGCGAGTCCTGCAATTCCTTCCAGGCTGAGCCTTGACTGGTCTGTGGCAAAGAAAAATAGACCAGTGAATAAGTATCTTTCAACTTCTCTAGATTTTACTGTGCATATACAAATGAGGTGGAACTTGTGTAAGAACTGAGTTCACTGCCCAGCTATAAAGCAGGTGTAGTCACAGCAGAGAGAGGGATGAGGAAGAAAGAGGGTGAAAACTTTCCTGCTGTGATAATAGTTGACATTAGCAATGAGTAGTGAGGTAATCAATGTTACAAGATCAATAAATGTTCTGACTGGCCATTTCTTGTGTCCACAGACCAGGCAATCAAGAATCTGGATACCAAAGAACTGAAATTTTGTAAAACCAAATTAGAGTAGTTACACCATTTGAACCTAAAAAGTAGAACTGGATAGAATGGTGTGGCCCTGCCTAACATGACTGTGTTTTCCAGGTTTAAGATGTATACCCCAGGAGAAATGGTGTGAGTAGTACTTGGTGTCCTCTAATGCAAATCCCTGGTCTCTGGAGCACATGGCCATAAAGCCTGTTTCAACTTTTTAACAAAATTATTTTGGATTATATTTACATTATTATCATAATGTCTTCTTGTTGTGCCCAGATCATGACCCCCAGAGAGACCACCAAAGACAAGCATGCTGGAATGCAAAAGTAAGGTTTAATTCTGGATATACAAGCCTAAGCAGGGACTTCGTCCAATACTTCCAACACAGTGGAGGCTGGAGGAAGTGCCTGCTTTTCTGCAATCTCAGTTTTTAAAGGAAAAAATCACAAGGTTACATCATTTAGGGGTACTAGTAGGTATAATTTAAAGGCAAAAGCCACAAGGTTACATCATTTAGAGGTGCTAGTGCAGGTACAATTCTGATTGGCTCACTTCTAGGACCTTTCTAGAAATCATGGCTTAATCTTACTTCTAAGGGAGTGGTTACCCACCACCATTTCTCAATGGCTGCCCTCAGGTGGGGACATTTCTGTGGTCAGTTACCCTGGAAACCAGAGAGAGGACATTCCATAGTCCAGCAGTCATTACCTCCTGACTATGTTGTGACTCTGTACTTTTACACTTCCTGGTTTCTGGAATCTGGACTGACTTGTCTCAGTAACTATTGGCCTATTCCTAGAAGGAGAAATTTTAGGCCTTAGTTTTTGGGTGAAAGCATTTTAATCTTATTTCTAAGATGGATCATTTTGGTCTCACATTCCCTGCTTTCATACCCTCCCATAGACCCTTCATTGTGTTCTAATCCATGGCTTCTTTTTGTTTAAGAACAGTTAATGTTGGAATGTGGGCTGTATTTGGATACAGAATTTCCCAGTTGTGAAGCAACAGTTTGGTTGCATTGGGCTTTGAGTATGTTGAACAGTGCACCAATAGAAGCATGAGCCTTGGAAGAAAAACAGGAAGTGCTCTAGAGATTAGAGAATTTTACTAAAATACCAAATCTTCTGGTTAGTGTCCTATCCAATCAAGTGTGGAAGGACCCAGCTGGGAGGGTTTATTTTCTCTCTGAGGCCTTTGAAATCTGCTCACCGTGTAGGGAAACTGCTAATATCCTGAAGCCCAGCCGGGTTGTCTTAGCTGATGAGGGACTCTGGGGAGTGTTAGCAATTAGGAACACCAGTAGGAAGTAGCTTCCAGTTTCTTTCCAGGATTCTCCTCTTGTTCTGCTTTAGGGAGCTGTAAGTAAGTCCAAAAGCCCATGCTATGGTGAGTGTAGCATGTTCAGAGCAGGTCTGTTGAGCTTTCTTTTCTGCTGGGACTAGGGTGAACCACGATCCAGACTGTGGTTTTGTTGGTCCATGTGTTAACCTTGGCACTAGTGCTTGTCCTTTGAGCCTTCCTGTGTATGGATTTCCTGAGTATATAAGTACGTAGAGACCCTGCAGCCCTGCATGGGAAGATAGGATGCTTGTAATATCACTGTCCAGTGTGCACCCATGACCCAGTTTTTAGTGTGTGGTGTGTAGTGATAATGCCCGTACTACCACCACCCTTTCACCATATTCTAGCCAGGGGCTGTGGATCAAAAAACAGAGACAAGAGACAGCAGGTCATTCGCCTCAGCAGAATGCCCAATGTCATTTATTGAAGGAGGAAGGAAACCTTAAATACAGTCTTACAGCACAATGGGAGAACCCCAGAAGCCATAAGTTGATGATGCTTATAATCCTGCATCGAAGCTCTTAACACCCAATATGCAGGATACACAAACAAGGAACTTCCCTTAAGCATAAAGGAGGGTGGAAACTGGCAGGGAATTAGCATAGGGAGGACATCAAGGTCAAGGTCAGCAAGGAAGGCTGCAGAAATTTCTCAGTTGTACATTGGCAAGAGAAGCAGAGCTCAAGGAGGAAGCCCCCTTAAAAGGGGACTGAGCAAAGCTCAGCTGTAGCAGCTCTCCAGGAGAAGAGCAGGATTGTTGTATCCTGCAGGGAGATCATCCCCCATCAGTTCCAGGCCTGAAATTCCCAAGAAGTCAGAAAATTATCCCATCCAGGGTCGGGCTGCTTATTTGCAGTTCCAGCTGTGAGAGTTGTGCACAACAGCTCCAGGTCTCTGGGACACCTTCAGGTTAGAGCTGTTGTGAGCAGCTTGAGGTTTCCAGGATACCTCACCCTTCAGGGCTGGACAGTCCCTTGCAGTTTCAGCCATCAGCTGTGCTAAACAACTTCAGGTGTCCAGGACACCTTCAGGTCAGAGCTGCTGTTCTGAGCAGCTCAAGGTGTGTGGGATAACGCATCCTGCAGGGCTAAACTGATTCCTTGCAGTTCCAGCCATCAGAGCTGTTCTAAGCAGATCAAGGTGTTGCCTGACTCCCCAGGTAGTCAGGACACCTGGGAACTGTGAGATAGGGAACTGCTCATGCCCAACCACAGATCCCTGATTGAAGGGACTAGAGGGAGATACATGCATAAACACATAGAAAAATACACAACATATACACATGTATGTGAGAGACAGAGAGACAGAGAAAGAGATACTTAGAGAGACAGAGAAAGAGAGACTGAGTGAGAGTGGGAGAACTCTATCAATTGGATGCTGAACAAATGCTTGCAGGCGTGTCCTCTCAGAGGGGAACAAAAGTAGCAGGGATCAGTCTCAGTTCCTGTATCCACACATTTACATGTGTGTCCAGGCCTCTCCATTTGCTGCTTGGGGAATCAAATGCACAAGGCCTTTTAAAGCAAGTAACAAACTCAAACTCACAGCAACTAACATCTCACACTAGCCAGCACTTGATAGAATCTCATCAAATGCATGCTGGGAACTCACATACTACTGCCTCAGTCCATGAGTACTATGACTCATGCCACAGGCTCTGTTTTTGTTTCTTTTTAGAGGAAGCCGAATAGTCTTTGTCCTCATACCATTCCCGTCCACATTTGAGGTTCTGCCTTTGGGAAGAATTCAGAGACATGATTTTGGGCAAAGGCATATCCTGAAGATGCAGCCTACCAGAAACACAGACCTTATATAAAATGAATTAATGATGACAGATTGGACCTGAGATTGAAACTACAGGGTTTGAAAGAATGAATACTTATTCTTCATGCTCTCTTCTGTGATAAAGATCAGGAGATCTCACTGTTAATTTCTTTCAATGGTCATTTGCTGTAGCTGACTGGTCAGTCTCTGGACCTTCTGCTGCACCTGCACCTTGGTGAGGAAGGTTTGGTGGGATGGTGGCTCCCTGGTGCTCCTTGTGGGTAGATGAACACAAATTAACTTGTAGTAGGACAAGGCAAAGAGGACAAACAGACCAACCTAAGTCCTAATCAAATGTTTGAGAAAGCTTGTTTACCAGTGACTCAGTGACACCCCAAATTATTTTGTCCTGTGATTCAGATGCCCCCTCTAGGGAACTCATCTGTCTCCTCTATTTGAAGGGAAGTGGTTATCTCAGCTATTTGGTTCTCTCTGCCATCATAGCACATGCTCCAAGCAACCAAGGAGATATCCTCTTCAGGCTCTTTCACAGCTGCAGACTGAGAATTCCATTTGGCTGCAGAGTCCACAAGCCTGTGGGTTTACAAGTCAGGAAAAAATTGTCATGGTTCACAATCACCCCAATCATTTAGAATTCCCCCAAATATCTTGACAGGGCACTCTAACCATATAACTATTGATGGAGAAGACATATAAAGGCAGAACATGGTCACCAGACTCAACAAGTCACCTCACTGAAAACTCAGGAAATCAGAGCAGCTGGGAAGTACCTAAAGATAGACATTGTGGTTGAAGTACAGTGATATCCTGCCTTGAAATGGGCACACCTCATTAATCCATCCCTCTTCAATGTTGATCTCATGTTCACACATCAATGCCTATCTACCAAAAGGAATGAAAGCCAAGAGTTCCCAGCATAAAGCATTGGCCTTACCAGTTACTGACTTCTGAGCCAGAACAATTAATATCCTGGAATCCTTGAATTTCAAGAGCCATGATAAGCAGGGAAGTTCTGTTGGTTCCCAGAGACTCCAGCTTTCTGTTCCCCATTACTGGAAGATTCAGCTCAAGCCCACTTCCTCCAGGAAGCTTCCCTTTTCCTGCACAGAACTCATTACACCATTCTCTTGACCATTTCTTTCTTGATGTATTACATTGAGGCTGAAGGTCATTTTTCTTCTGTCACTCTCTGGTCTCTCTACCCTCTTCATTCTCTTTCTGAATTAGACTCTTCAGTATGCCATCATGTTCATCAGTAATTGGTGAAGACATTGAATAAGCTTCCCAAGGGCAGTTGGTGTTGCCACAAAATAGGTGACATCACAGAAGATGCCAGGGCTCTCCAGGATACAATAGAATGTCCAGGGAAGAGCTTCAGATGTCATGAGAGCTGACATTGCTTCCCTGCTAATGAGGTTTCCTCATAATACACCAGAAGTCAAGCGGACCTTTGCAGGAGCCTCTGCTGGTATACAAGGGAAACACTTCAGCACCCCCTTCATCCAAAGCCAGAGATCTTTCCCTGATTGTTTGGTCATCCCTTAGTTCTTTCCATGTGTAGAAGTCAATGTTTATCTCCTATAGTAATTTTAATGCACAGAAGGTAATAATATCATAGAAATTTATATATGCCATAGTTCATAATAAGTACCTGCATTTTCTTATCTCCTTAGACACAAGACATCATAGACTTAATGCTGACTGAGAAGGGCACTTGTTAAATAATTTCCTGGTAAAGAGTCTGCAGGAAACATCTGGGCAGAGTTATGCTAGAGGAGAGGCTGACACAGCCTAGCAACAAGTACCCATAGGAGCGTGATATGGTCATGGAGCTCAGTGTGACTAAAATCAGTGTCATAAGCATGTGTAGTGGGTGTTGTACTCTTTGTTGAGAAGCTCAAAGTGGTCTGCTGTTACTGGGTAGTAAAGGTGGCCAGACAGCTGGAGTCTTCCACACAGAACATGAGTTTCCTATACAGCAAAGGATATTCAGGAAAATCCTTTGCAAGCCCCTTCATATTTAGAAACATAGACACTAGGGTTCCATTGGACACTCTAGATCGATGTTTCTTAATTTTTCCAATTCTCTGATCCTTTAAATATCACTAACAGTAGTTGCTCATGTCTTGGTGAACCTTAAACATAATTGTTTAATTTTTCTTAATTTTAATTTTGCCACTGTTGTGAATCATAATTCAAATATTTGATTTCAGGATATCTGATATGAAACCCCCAATGGGGTGGTGACCCACAGATTGAGAACCACAGCTCTGAATGCAGGCAGAAATCTCCTCAAATTCTGGCACTGATGCTGGGACAGTGTGATTCTTAGTTTTTATTATCAGACTGAATCAAACTATTCACCTTGGAAGAGGGACCCTAAATGTGGAACTATATAGATCAGAATTATTTTGAACATGTTTCTGTGGTATTTTATTCATTGTTAACTGTGATAAGACTCCCTAAAATGGGCAGAATCATTTCATTGTCTGCAACCTGTACTGTATAAGTATGAAGAAGCTAGAGAATAAGCATAAACAAACAGGCAGCATGGGTACATTTGTTTATTTCTGCTCTTGGCTCTATTTTAGTCTCCAAGCACACAAAAATCCTTTTCTGGTTACTCAAATGGACAGTTGACTACATAATCCAAATTTTTAGTTTAAAATCTCAGTGGTAATTAAGTTCTTCACTCTAAAATTGTAGTTGGTTCAATCACAAGGACAACACAGTGAAATAGATTGTGCTCATTACTGTGTGATCAAACATAAGAAGGTTTGCCTCAGAATTTTTTTTCTACAAGGCTGGAGGTACTTCTCTTAGAGAATATGCCTCAAAAGCCATAAATTTTTCCTCACACCTAAAAGTTTAATGAACAAAAATACCTTAAATAACAACATGCATCAAGTGGTGGTTAATGTCAGAATAGAAGCCAGTCTGGCACAGATTTTGCATGCCACATGTGCTGTCATGCTTAAGTTTCTCTTAAGTCTAGCCTGAGGTAGCACATTGAACATTTTAAATAGGGCCAGGAGAATGCAAGTTTAGCCACTTAGGGAGATGGAGATTTATAGAGCAAAATTATCTTTTAGATCATGCAGTATCATCTAAATATAAGTATATCACGATGCATGATTTAAAAGAGAAATAGATCATAATGTATAACCTAAAAGATGCATTTAAAGAATATATCAATTCCACAGTTCTCACACAAAGGACATAGGACACAAATACAAACACAGGCATGGGAAAGTCACCTATTCATACTGTGAATGGTGGTCTCAAATGGACAGCTATTCTGAGCTATTCTACCCTGAGAATAAGGCTTCTTTTGCCTACAAGTAAGCTGGCTCAGAAGACCACAAATTCTTTGAAGGATCAGAACAAGTTCATTTTAACTAAGCCCTGACTGATGCCCAACTAAAGGCTGTGACATTACTGTACAGAATATCATTTTTCTTTTGGTTTTTCTGTAGCTCCAGTGGCTCTCCTGGAACTCACTCTGTTGACCAGGCTTGCCTTGAACTCAGAGATTCACCTGCCTTTGCCTCTATATTGTTTTATGTTTTCATTGTTAACACATTTCTTGTGAAGTGAGTAAAGATAACAATAGCTTTTGTTGAAACTAGTCACAGTCCAGCCAGATTACCTTATGAAAAATTCCATAATTTGAGATATGCTTCTTCTTTTGGAATTTTTTTGGGACTGGATGTGTCCAAATAGGCTGCCCTGGAATTCACTATGGGGACCAAGCTGGCCTCAAACTCACAGAGTGCTGGAATTGCATTCACGTACCTCTAAGTCCAGAAATATGGGTTTCTAAGTGACCTACAATGAAATCAGAACATGAAAGTATAAAATAACATTTAAAAGAAACCAAGTTTTAAAGAACAGAATTATTTCTTGAAATTCTATAATTTAACTGGGCAAATAATTTTATATATTCTCAATAATTGGGTTATTTTATTTGCTAGTATTTTCATCCACTTAAAAATGTTTGAGCTGCATTTGTGTGTCAACACCTGTGCCAGGATGTGTATGTAGCACTGAGAGGACAACATACATTTGTCTGTTATCTAATTCCCCTATGTGAGTTCTAATGATGAAACCTATGGACTCATTTATTTTCAAATGACATCAATGACACTTATTCAGATCTAAAAATAATTTATGTATGTGCTGATGTAGGAGTGTACATATGTCAATGCCCAAGTATAGAAATAAAAAAAAATTGTAGGAGTAGTATGTGTCGTGTCCGCCTCGACCAGGAAGGAAGACGCAACACCAGGCTCTTCTCCAAGCAGTTTATTCAGGTACCTTGAAACAATCTTCTGACCCCGGGGAGAGCCAACCCACAACTTAAATAGCCTCTGGATAGCCTACCCCAATCTGCCACATGGGTACCGCGGATAGGTCCAGGTACGCGGAAGCAAGCCAGATCCCAGCCTTAGCCAAATAAGGAGCTGTTTTTCAGAGTTGTTTTTCAGAGAGCACTCACTGTTGGGAGGGTGGAAGGCGGAGGCCATCGCCATCTTGGAGGCACAGCTGCACGCAGCTCTCTACAATTTCCCCCTTTTTTATTTATTGCAACAGGCAAGAGTAGAGGCCTGATCTCTGTAAGATTGTATCAGGGACATTGTACTGACTCTCACTTAGGCATCAGCCACCCGAGGAGTGCCAGACCCGTCCGATACCCTTTTCACAGAGGTGGGACATGAGGTATTGACCCACATGCAGTCAGGCGTGCTCTCCTTGGGGTCTGATATGCAATGGGCCCCAAGTGCAGTGCTTAAGCTTTGCATCCCGTGCTAGGGAACTTAATGCTTCATGGTGGCCAACCATGCTTGAGGGGACTGGCCCGCCTCGACAGCTGTAAAGGCCTGAATGATCATGGCTGCATTGCGATGCTGAGAAATCCTAAGCCAGCAGATACACCATAGGCAAACCAGAGAAACTAGCACCATAAGGGCAGATAAAGCCCCTATGCCCGCCCATTCCTTAAGATGATTCATGGCCATCGAGATCCACAAGAACAGTCCCTCTGCCAGTCCAGCGTCCACTCAGTGATATTCACGGTGACAATGGCCATCCTCAATTGCTCCATCATATTGTCAACTTCTCCAGAACAATAGCCTAAAAGAAAGCTAGACAATTCTTTAGATAAATTCGCTGCATACGTGAAATTGTGATATTGTATGCTAGTAACACACAGGCCAGCATATTTCCATTGACACCCCAATTGGGCGAGCTGCCAAAGTACGTCCATCTGTTCTTGGACCAGATCGATGCGTTGATTTATGATCATCAGGCCTCCTTCTAGCTGAGCATTTATGCCCTTTTGGAGATTCAGGACTTGGGCCACATTGGCAGAAAGATTATTCAAAGTTTGTGCTGTTTGCACTGTATGACTCATAGCTATGGCGGCTGTGGCTGCCCCTGCAGCCACGAGGGAAATAGCGGTAATGATAGCGGCAGTAATACCAAAGTCTCTCTTATTCCTGAACAAGGTCATAGCATGCGGGGCATCAACAGGTACAGGCACCCAGCGAGGCAGCCAAACAATCATGGCAAATTTATATGATGTACTATTCCAACATTGAGTATAAAAGCAGGTAGCATTATTGCAATGATGAGGCACATCTCTACTCACTATGAACATAAAAGGGGAATATACACACACTGGAGTAGGCTGATATGAAATATTGTACAAAGGGTCAGCTCCTTCCTCAGAGCAGCCTGGATTAGTTGCTTTAATGCCGGTCACCCCGGGACTCGATGTGACTGTCTTAGGAGAAACTTTTGTGCCCCAACTGCCCCAGCGCTTGGACTGACTCCATTTAAATTGACTTACTCCATGCATACCACCTCCAAGCATAGCCATGGGCTCCAAATTCATGCAGCTCCCATTAAAGCCACATAAAAGCCAATTATCAAATGGATTAGAGACATAGGATTGAAATGGGTTTTGATCACTAAAATTGGACCCGGCAAAGGAGCTATTAAAGGCAGTACTGATCCCAGGGGAGAAGGTGAAATGCTTTCCGGCACCAGCCCAGACTACAGTATGAGATTGACACCCTGTCCAAGGCCACATCTCTCCCCAATTCATACCCCAGCAATAAGGGGCCCATTTTGGTTGTTTGGGGGGCATATCATCCTTCATTTTTTCAGGCCACCATCCTGACAGCCATGTGGCATTTGCGGTAATGCAAGGCCCAGAGGTACTTTCAGGCAAATCGAACCATCCCGCAGTTTGATTATAAAGTGGGATGCACTGGGCCTGTTGGGAAATATTTTCAATTATCTGAAAGCAAAGTGTTCCTTCTAGGTGGAATGATCTATTCTCCCCTATGGGGGCAATTTCAGAATCTAAAGGGAAATAAGCTACATCTATACTTTTATTACTACTAAATAGCCGAGGAAACAACTTAGCATTATGACAAACTGGCATCAGCCTCGGGAACACGGACAAGAGTCCTCATCTTTGCTCCATCATCCCTGGTTGCACCGCAATTATGAGCAGAAGACTCGCCGCCGTGGCCATCATTTTCTTACTCATACTGGACTCTTCTTGTAAGGCGTTCTGGCACCCACACCAGATCCTGTCGATCCTGAGGGAAAACACAAACAGAGCCTTGTGCCCATGTCAGCACGGGATCAGGCCCATGCCAGAACCCTGTCAAAACATCCTTCCATTTTACCATTCCCCTAGTGGGGTCATGAGGCTCCTGATGTCTATCCGCTGCAGAGCGACTCTGAGCATCCAAAGTTAAAAAATTGATGGTAAATAGAGCCAAGGAAAGTCTCTCTTTAGGGGTATGGCCATGGCCTATTCCCCCTTTTTGTTTTTGTAGACATTCCTTTAACGTGCAATGAGCACGTTCCACAATGCCTTGGCCTTGGAAATTGTAGGGCAGGCCATGAACAAGCTCAACCTCCATCTGAGTGCGGAAAGAGGAAAACTTTTGTCCTGTCTAGGCCGGCCCATTATCAGTTTTGAGTTGTCGAGGCTTACCCCATGCTGCCCAGGCTACCAGGCAATGCACAATGACATTATGTGCCTTTTCTCCCTCCAGTGGGGTAGCATGCATGACCCCTGAACAGGTGTCCACAGAAACATGGATATATTTGGTCTGTCCAAAATCGGAGATATGTGTCACATCCATCTGCCATACTCTAAGGGGAAGTAATCCTCAGGGATTCACACCATCACTGGGTGGATGCTGATGAATTACGCAATGAGGGCAGTCTAGAACTACTTGTCGAGGATCAGCTCGAGAGAGATTGAATTTTTGTTGTAGGGTCTTGGCATTAACATGAAAATTGTGATGAAAGTCCCTAGCTCTGTCCAAAGCAGAGCTTAAGAATACCCATTCTTTGTGAGTCCACTGATACACAATATCATTGCCTTTACAAAGGGGCCCTGGCAGGCCAGTGTGGGCTCTAATATGGAAGGGATAAAAGGGGAGTGTTCTTTGCCAAATCAACTGCTGTAATTGTTGAAATAAAGAGCAAACAGGGCTAGAACTTTCAATAGGTCCAGCTGCTTCTAATACCTTAAGAGCATTAACAACATAAGCAGAATCAGATATTAAATTAAAAGGAAAAGGGCAGGCTCGAAAGACCTTACTCACAATCTTTAGTTCGGTAATTTGAGGAGCCTCAGGCTGAAATTGATGTTGTAGAGGCTCTTGGTCAGCTATTATATAAACCCCACACCCTGTTTTTGACCCGTCAGTAAATATATTAGGAGCTCCATGTACGGGATTGGGTGCGGTAACTTTTGGAAACAGCACAGGATGTTCTTTATAAAAGGGCATTAGGGGATGTTTGGGATAATGATTATCTATAGGACCACTAAAAGACCAGTGAAGAATAGCCCAATCATCTATGGTGGCAGTTAAAACCTGGACCTGATGACTAGTGTAGGGTACTATGATAGAGGCTGGCAGGGCCCCAAAATGTTGAATGCATTGTTGTACCCCGGTTATGGCAATGGTTGTCACCGCAGTAGGATAATGTTCAATAGACATGGCTGGGGAGATTTTAGGATAAATCCATAACAAAGGGCCATTTTGCCACAACAGGTCAGTAGGCTGGGAGAAAGTGGGCAAAACACAAAGGACAACACCCTGGCCCTCCTGCACTCGTCGTAAAAAGGCTCCTTGCAACCTCTCTTCTACCCTGGCCAGAGCTTTGCTGGCTTCTGTAGTTAATTGCCTAGGGGAATCCAGTGCAGAATCTCCATTGAGAATATTATAGAGGGGTTTTAACTCATAATTTGGTAGTTTCAAATAGCCCCTAATCCAATTAATATCGCCCAACAATTTTTGAAAATCATTTGGTGTTTTCAAACAACCCTTTCTCAATTCTACCTTTTGTGGAGTAATTTTGACATTATCTACTTTTGATCCCAAATACTGGATTACTGTATCCTTCTGTACTTTCTCTGGGGCTATAACTAATCCCTTTTCCTCCAACATCTTGATCAGATCTATATAAGCTGTTTCCAGCAACTGTTCCTTACGTGCTGCTAATAAAATATCATCCATGTAATGAATGCACCTCAGGGTTGGATGCTTCTGTCTAAGGGGGCAATGGCTTCCCCTACATAAAGTTGGCACATAGTAGGACTATTGGCCATGCTCTGAGGCAAAACTACCCATTCATACCTCTGATCAGGTTCCTCATGATTATAGGAAGGGATTGTAAAAGCAAACCTTTGACTATCTTTTGCATGAAGCAGAATAGAAAAAAAGCAATCCTTAATATCTATAACAATTATAGGCCAAAAAGCTGGTAAGGAGGAGAGGAGCGGTAGCCCATGCTGTACAGGGCCCATGATTTGCATTTGATCATTAATGGCTTGCAAATCATGTAACAATCGCCATTTCCCAGATTTTTTCTTTATAACAAAGATAGGTGTATTCCAAGGAGAAATAGAGGGTTTATATGTCCTAAAGAATATTGTCCTTGCACTAAAGTACGAGCAGCTTCCAATTTTTCAGAGGAGAGGAACTCACACTGAGTTCCTCTGAGGAACCCACACTGGCTCCTCTGTTTTCCATTGTATGGGGTTTCCCTCCACCGCAGCCCCTAGGAAAAACCCAAACCCTGTCTATAATTTCTCTGTTGTACTGTAATGGGGTCCTTCCTACCCTGTAAGAATTTTCCGAGCCCATAATTTGGGTGATATCCCATATTTTTCATCATATTAATATTTTCATCATATTAATTAATCATTGGTCAATTTAAAACCCATGTGCTTTAGTAGATCTCTGCCCCACAAGGATATAGGAAGGTCCAACACATAAGGTTGCAGTTCCAGAGTGCCCCTCCCTATCTTTCCACGATAACTGTCTAGCACTTGCATCTGGAGCCTGTGCATACCCAAGGCCCTGCAATGTCTGAGAAGAGGATTGGATGGGCCATCCTGTTGGCCAGTCTTTTTTAGCAATGATACTTTTGTCAGCCCCAGTGTCCAATAGCCCCAGGATATGTTTATTATCCACTGTGAGCTCTAACATTGGTCTTTGATCCATATCTAATGATAAAAATGTTAAATCTATTCCAGAGGACCCAAAACCTCCCTCTCCCATTTCTTTTGGCTGTGCTGCAAAATGGCCATGTAGGCTAGGCAAAATCAGTAACTGGGCAATCCTGTCACCTGGGGAAATAGCCGAGATTCCTCTTGACAACTCAACCATTGTCTTGACTATTCCTGTGTAATCCAGGTCAATCACTCCAGGATGAACTTTAAGACCTCGCAAGATCATGGAGGATCTTCCACTGTGCCAGGCTCAAGAGGTCCTTTAAAGTCTGTATTTATCAATTGGACTCCCATTTGTGGGGTTAGTACGAGCCTGGTAGTGGCATGGAGGTCCAGTCCTGCTGAGCCCGCAGTGGCTCTCTGCGGTTCTTGGGGTGTCTGAGGGATGGCCACTGTTCTTGGTTCCATCCCTTGTTCTGACTCTCGACTGCCCCATATATTTGTGGGCCCTGAGACTGGGGACCCCGCTGTCCGTTTTTTGAACGGGCTCCTAGGGAGGCCGGAACTAGCGGCTGATCATTTATGTCTTTTACTGATCGACATTCATTTGCCCAGTGTTTTCCTTTCTTACATCGAGGACACACCCCAGGTTGCATAGGGCGTTGTCCTTTTCCTGCCTCAGCTGTACTTCCTCTCTCAGGGCACTGTCGCTTCAAGTGCCCTGGCTTGCCGCATTTAAAGCAAGCACCTGAACTTCCTCATTTATTTTGAGTTAGCTGAACTACAGCTGCTGTTAGACCAGCATTAGTCAGGGGCTCCCCTAGTTCTCGGCAAGCCTTCATCCATACCTCTAGCCCCCTGTTCTTATTCGGGGTTATGGCAGCCCTGCATTCTTTTGTACATTGCTCATAAATAAGTTGCTTAATCAGGGGCATGGCTGTGTCAGGTTCCCCAAAAATTCTGCCTGCAGCCTCAACAATGCAAGCTACAAAATCTGAAAAAGGCTCTGTAGGGCCCTGTAAGATCTTAGTAAGATTGCCACTGACTTCACCTTTGTTTGGGAGTGACTTCCAGGCTTTAATACCAATCTTATTAATCTGTTCATAAACCTGTACTGGTACCCAGTCTACTGATTGGTGAATCTCCCCTGGCCCAGGAGCATATCCAAGCCCCAAGCTGACTGCCCTCTGGCTTGGTTAGCCACAGCCTCTTCATTGGCAAACCTAATAAAAAATGCCTTCCAATCGAGATATTGCCCAGGACTTAGGCAAGCCCGAGCCAACCCACCCAATCGCTAGGGGTCATGCAGTGCCTGCTCAATGCTTCAACTTGGGCCAAGGTAAAAGAGGCGGTAGTGCCGTAGGTCCTAACAGATTCTGCTAAAGACTTGATGACCTTAAAGTCAAGAGGTTCCTCATATCGATTCCCCTGTGGGTCTTGGAACACTGGATAAGCCAATCCAAGCTCTGTTCTCACTGTTCTCCAAACTCCCAGACTAAAAGTACGACCAGACCCTCCACTTCCTCCATCCATGTATGGAGGAGGGGCCAATGGCTGGGCTTGACAATTCCCATGCATACAGCTCTCTTCTCTCTCAACCTTATTGAGGCCCTTTTTCTCCTTCATTTTGTCTTTTCTGCTTAGGCCCACATTCTCCATCATTTCTATTACAGAAGTCATCTCCTCATCCGAATCGGACATCTCCAGTCCTTCAAGCTCAGAGAGGTCTGGGTACAATGGAATTGGGGCGCCCTTCTGTCCCTTACTTTTCCCTTCCCTACTTGCTCTTTCACTATTTGCCTTTTCCGATCTCTCCTCCTGCAAACTCTCTAAAGCTGCCTGTCCATTTTCTATGGCTTCATTGCATCGCTGGTCCTCTAGGCACCCGCGAACCAGCTTCCATACAGGCCTGACACCAGCTTTGAGTGTTCCTTGCTCAAAGGCGAAGTCTAAGTCCCTGCCAACTTTCTCCCAGGATGGGATGGTGAGGCTACCTGAAACTGCAAACCAGGGAGCTACGACGTCACACTCCTCTAGGAATCTCTCTAAGGTACTTTTCTTAACTTTTAAGTTCTTCGATCTGAGCAGCTCATTAAGAGCCAAAAAAATTGGGTGTGAAGAAGAGGTACCCATAATTAGTTCTAAAATTTATCTACCTTTTGGTTCGCTCATTCGTGACCTGTTTACTTTCGGTTCACCGCACCGTGAACTTTCTTCGCTCTCTCTTAGTCTACAGAGAAGAGCAATATCCCCGCTTTCATTGAGGATCCCCACCTTACCTGGGGACTTACCAGTGCACTGCCCTGACTGCGAAGAGTTCTGAGCCTTCAAGAGACAGGAGAGGCAAAGGCTCCCGGTATGGGCCACCACTAGTTGCGTCCGCCTCAACAAGCAAGAAAGACGCAACACCAGGCTCTTCTCCAAGCAGTTTATTCAGGTACCTTGAAACAATCTTCTGACCCCGGGGAGAGCCAACCCACAACTTAAATAGCCTCGGGGTAGCCTACCCCAGTCTGCCACGTGGGTACTGCGGATAGGTCAAGGTACACGGAAGCAAGCCAGATCCCAGCCTTAGCCAAATAAGGAGTTGTTTTTCAGAGAGCACTCACCGTCGGGAGGGTGGAAGGCGGAGGCCAGCGCCATCTTGGAGGCGTGGCTGCATGCAGCTCTCTACAAGTATGGACCTCCCAAAGATAGAATTCAGGTCCTCAGGCAATTCTCTGGCATTCAATTGTGGTTCTGAGACAATGTAATAAACAAATGCTTAGCACCCATATTCAATTTTGAAAAATATATGGTTGTATAAATATTTTAATATGCAAAGAAAATTTATTATTCAATTTGTCCTTTGTTCTTGTATCCTACCATGAAATTAAGTTTACAATCTGAAAATATGACAATAATTTAATGTTGTAGTATTTCTAATAATCTTATTTGAGCACCAGTGAGATGGCTTATTGGTAAGGTATTTGGTGTTCAAAGCTGAAAACTAGATGATGATCAACCTATTAAGAGGACCACAAAGCTGTCTTCTTGTCTTCACATATCTGCCATGAGCTTAAAACCCATAATCATATCACACACCACATAAATGTTTCTTAAAAGAGATATCTTAGTGATATTACATTACCTGGCATCTCTCGATAATTCTCTTGGAAGGAAGTACTTGAAGATGAAATGCCAAAAGGTTAACTCATGTGGATGGGACAATCATGGAACATCAAATTATATAAATATACATATATAACAAAGCAAGCTATGGGATGAGGTGCATGGTGGATTGCTTATTATCCTACTTTTCACATCTTTATCAGATAAATGAAAATAATGCTTTGAATAAACACATGAGGTATTTAATGTTTCTTTTATTCTCTTCCATTAAGCATTATAACATTAACATAGTTAAATTTTGTTGAAAAAAGCATACATGATGGGAGTACATCATCTACCTTTGGACATGTACTCAGAAGGTGGATACATGAGGAATCTAAGCTCAAATGTATCCCTGAATCATTACTAACATCCAAGCAAAAAAGAATTACAAGCACATATCTCAAGGGAATTCGTGAAAATCTGAAAAATAAAGCCAGCAACAAAAACCCATTACCATTTTACAGATAATCTTACTTGAAAAGTATGCTCACACACTGCCTGATATTTAAGTAAACAGTGGACCACTTAGATTATGGGTATACCATTCTATACACTACAGAAGGAAAATACCTATCACTATACAAAATGAACAAAAGTCATAGGAGAAATAAAAAGGCAACAAAATAAACATCACTAAATGTACTTGTCACATAGATAGAACACTTTAGTATCTACTTCAAAAGTTTCAAGATAGAAATCACAATGCAGTGATCTCCACCATTAACCCTGAGTGAACATGGTAATTTACTTCCTTCAAGTGTGTGATGAAAAATAAATGAAACATGATTTCATTTTCTTGAAGCCAAAGACAACTGTGATGTCTAAAGTCTTTACCAAATTGTTTACATGAGCAGGGTTTTTCTCTTGTGTTAGTTTGTCCTCATTTCCACACTTCAAAATGATATAAATAGACTTTAAAAAATTACAGCACTGGAGATATGACTGGGAAGTTAAGAAATGTTCATTCCCAGGACCAAGGTCTGATTTTTTACAACTTCCTGTCATTCATCTTCAAGATCCAATGGTCTAACATTTTCAGCAACCATATTGCATGATCACATACCCACACAAACACAGCGACATCACATAATTACAGGTACAACAACTGTTTAAAGAATCAATTTTACATGAAGGTTTTTCTTCCTTTAAGCATTAATTACTATAACAGGTGCTGAGGCATCCAACTGCTTTAAAAATTTTTCTTCAACATGAATTGATTCATGTAACAGAAAACTAGCCAGTAGGCTTGAAGCCAGGGTGATCAATCCTTCTAAGTTGGTGGTATCCTTTTGGAATTTTTAGGAAACGCTGCCCTGCTGGAGTAAATATGTGACTGAAGGGAAGGCTTTAAGAAATTACATCCAAGCACCATTTCCCAGTCCCATTCTCTGTTTCAGGCTGCAATTTAAGGATGTGAGTTCATAGCCTCCTGCTTTAGCTGCCATGTCTGACACTTATTTTCATGCCACTTTCATGCTGATATTGTATCCCTCTGGAACCAAGGGCCAAATTATACTCATTTATAAGTTGATCTGGACATTATATCTCAACAGAAAAGGAAATAATACAAATACATAAAATTTTATAACTGAATTAGATATTTCATGCAATTTAAGAGAAGTACAAAATCTAACACTGTTACATTACCATTTAAATCAGTAGTGCAAGTGCCAAAATTACACAAAGAAACCTTGTCACGAGAAATAAAAACAAATAAAAATAAAAATAAACAATAGTGCAAGTTATTACAGTTCTGGAGGGAAAGATACCCCAACTGTCAGAAGTTAGCTTTTACCTAGAACTATGAAGGGAAGATATCCAGGATGCCTACTGCTGTGGGGGAAAAGGTAACCTGAATATTGAGAAGTCAGGCTACACCTGATGCTGTGCTTCAGTGGGAAACAGTCTCCCTGCCAAAGGCATTAATCCTGCTCCTCTCCAAAAGTGAGCCCTTACAGTTGGACTCTGCTCCACACTGCTAAGAGAGTTTCCCAAGAGAGATGTCCATTGCTGCTGTCCTCCACTCCCCTGAGGATGTTTCTCAGCATAGCTGTCAATTCATTTTCTGTTCTGCTCTATTAGAGTTTATAGATGTCCATTTCTTCTCATCTAGAGCTCAAATTCTTACTTCTATGTTTCACTCAAGAAAGGGGTGAAATGCTGCAGAAATGTAGCAGTCTCTGGAGAAAAGTTGTTACTTCTGCTCTGACCTTTTCAGGACGTTTGCCAGCAAAAGGGTATGTTGCTTCTATAACCCAATCTTATAGCCGGATTTTCATCTACTCCAGTGAAAAGTCTTTACCTAAAATGCATTCAAGATATATATTTGGTAGGAAGGATTCTAGGAGAGTTACAGAATCTCCCAGGGAGGAAAAAGGCAGCTGCCAAAGAAACAGGCACAGGGCTTGAAAATGCTGAAATATTGGGTGGATTTCATGCTCAAGAATTGGTTGATTTCAGGGTCAGGGAATCTTTGGATTTCTGCTTAGTTGGTCAAAGTTAGAGTGTGTTTCTTTGGCTCTGGTTTCAGGTCCAAAGAGTGTTTGTTTTACTGCCCCCTTTTAAAATTTTGATTCTGGTTTCAGGATCAGGGTGTTTCTATAACTGGTTCTGGATTCAGGAACAAAGTGTGTTTCTTTGACTCTGGTTTCAGTGTCAGGATGTATTTCACTCTGATTTCAGGGCCAAAGGGTATGTCTTTCACTGACCCTATGTTCAGGGTCAGTGTTTATTTATGTGGCTCCCTCATTTACCCTATACAAAAGGTTCATAAATGCATAAATGTTCTTTTTCCATGAATGTGTTGCTGTAAACAATATAAAAGCAGACACCATAATGCTTCACCAATTTTGACACTGTAAAATACTTTTCTATTGAAGACATACTCTTCTGTAACTGATTATGTGCGTGTTGCCTAAAGATCTTACCAAACACTTCATAATAAGATGGCCACCTTAACTTTTTCATATAGTTGCATATTGAAGTTTCATATTGAAGACAATTGAGTTGTGCAGAGGCTCTACCACACTTATTACATTCATATGGTTTCTCTACAGTATGTGTTCTTTTATGAATTTGAAGATGTACTGGCATGCCAAGGCTTTACCACACTAATTGCATTAATAGGCTTTGTCTCCAGTATGTGTTCTTTTATGCCTTTGAAGAGTACTATTATGTGCAAAGGCTTTACCACACTGATTACATTCATAGGGTTTCTCTCCAGTATGTGTTCTTTTATGAATTTGAAGATTACTATGACATGCAAAGGCTTTACCACACTGATTACATTCATAGGGTTTCTCTCCAGTATGTGTTCTTTTATGCCTGTGAAGAGTACTATTACATACAAAGGCTTTACCACACTGATTACATTCATAGGGTTTCTCTCCAGTATGTCTTCTTTTATGCCTTTGAAGATTACTATGACATACAAAGGCTTTACCACACTGATTACATTCATAGGGTTTCTCTCCAGTATGTGTTCTTTTATGCCTTTGAAGCGTACCATGATATGCAAAGGCTTTACAACACTGATTACATTCATAGGGTTTCTGTCCAGTATGTGTTCTTGTATGTATTTGAAGACGACTGTGACTTACAAAGGCTTTACCACACTGATTACATTCATAGGGTTTCTCTCCAGTATGTGTTCTTTTATGCCTGTGAAGATTACTATGACATACAAAGGCTTTATCACACTGATTACATTCATAGGGTTTCTCTCCAGTATGTGTTCTTTTATGTCTATTAAGATTGTTATGACTTGCAAAGGCTTTACCACACTGATTACATTCATAGGGTTTCTCTCCAGTATGTGTTCTTTTATGCATTCGAAGACTGTTTTGACATGAAAAGGCTTTACCACATTCTTTACATTCATAGGGTTTCTCTCTAGAGTGGGTTCTTGTATGCCTTTGAAGATAACTGAACTGTGCACAAACTTTACCACACAAATTACATTGATAGGGTTTCTTTCCAGTATGTGTTCTTTTATGCATTTGAAGACTACTGTGCCATGTAAAGGCTCTACCACAGTGGTTACATTCATTGGGTTTCTCTCCAGAATGGGTTCTTTTAGGCCTTTGAAGACTACTGTATTGTATAAAGGCTTTACCACACAGATTACATTCATAGGGTTTCTCTCCAGTATGTGTTCTTTTATACACTTGAAGACTACATGGACATGAAAAGGCTTTACCACACTGATTACCTTCGCAGGGTTTCTCTCTGGTATGCTTTGTTTTAGGTTCTTGAAGACAGTTTTGAAATTCAAAGGCTTTACCACATTGATTATATTCATAGGGTTTCTCTCCAGTATGTGCTTTCTCATAAACTTGAAGAGTACTGGGATATGAAAGATCTTTAACACATTGAGTGTGTATAATATGTTTCCTTCCCGTTTGATTTTGTTCATGACTGCAAAAATAATGGGACATATAAAAGCATTATCACACTTAATACACTGTTTAATCTTTATATGTGTATGAATTAATTTTACAATTTGGCTCAATTGTAAAGAAGAACCAGATCTTAAGGTTTTATCTTTGTTTACCCTCATGTTATTCCACTTTATTAAGAGTTGGTTTGCATCTGTGAAGATACTTGTGATGGTAAGATATTTTATTAAATGGTTCACATATACAGAATATTTGTATATATGAGATTATTCATATATTTGTAGAGAACTGGAAAATGTCAGAGCTTTAATGTCTGCATTGCATTAATAAATATTCCTATACAGTAAGTCATCGTACATTTACTAAATGAGCTAGGACAACAAGAAAAATTTTCGAGTCCTAATACTGATAGAACTTTTCTGCACAGTGATTTTGTTGATGCATAAAAAATATACCTAGAAAACTAATTATTTGTATACTTGAATCAAATTCAACAAGCATATTAAATATGAGGACTGCTATATATCTTCTAATGCTTCTAAGAAACGAGTATGTTATGTCTTTCCATATCCCTATTGTCATATGACTTGTATCCAGAGAGACATATGACATATCTAGTAAAGGAAGCTTAACCAATAAAAGTTTTTTTACCATTCAATTCACAGTTTGACTTTCTGTATTCATGGACTTTTGGTATATGGATTAAGGTTTCTTCACAATAACTGCCTTTTGTCTCTTGACTCTAACTGCCTCCTCTCTTAGCAGCACAGTCACAGCAAGTATAGAAAGTACACTGCCAATACTATTCACTATTTGCTTATCAGAAAGATTAAAAATATAATTATCACCTCTTCACTATGTCTTCTTTTGTAATATGAGTAGGATAAAATGAATTAATTGGCAGTTCTGTAACATATTTCCCATGGTGCTATGATTCAAATAGTAATAGCTGCTAAGTCACTGTTCCCTTGTCTTTTTTTAAAAGAATGCTTTGCAAATTTAATAATCATTGATGTACTTTAATCTGTGTTATTTACACTGTTGCTTTTGTTTAAAACTTCCAGGACACATTTTAACTTCTTCAGAGGCACATTTGTATCAACTAGCACAAGAAAATTACCTTTCATCTCCTCTAGAACTTTGAGGATGCTCTTCAGTATTATGGTTTTCCCAATTGTATCCTAAAACATAGTACCAGAAAGTGTGTTATTTTCTTTAAAACTGTCGAAAATTTATGTTACTATCTTCAATGAATCTTAGAATATGACTAATTTATTCACCTAATATTATTTCTCAATCAAATGACAGAGCAGCATTCAAACCTAAGGACAGTTGTCCTCTTATTTTAAAATGTGAAGGAAAATACACTGTCTTACCTATAATAGTGAGGTTCCTGTAGGTCTCAATCATCACATCTTTGTAGAGATTCTTCTGGGAAGGATCCAGTAAAGTCCACTCTTCCCAAGTAAAGTCAACATGCACATCATCATAGGTCACTGCATTCTAAAATATCCCATGTATGTGTACAAGAGAAAACATAATACTGACAACATTGTAAATGTATACTTCTTTGAGAGTTGAGACAAATAATTCTGATGCTTGTCACACTTCTTTCATGACATACAAATTATAATGTAATCAACAAGTCACTTTAGAAGGAAACTGAATAGGAGGATCACTTCTGTCATTTCTGTACCCTTTGAATAGAATATCACCTTGCAAGAGAAATGCTTATTGACAAACATAGAGAGACAAATAAACAGATCAACAGTACAGAGTACATGTGAGAGAAATTGTATGAACAATTACTAACTATAGAGAATAAACTGGGTGTATTGGGTCATGCCTTTAACTGTAGGACTCAGAAGAGAAAGGCAGGTATATATATATATATATATATATATATATATATATATATATATATATATATATATATCTGCCTCTGAGTTGAATCCCAGCCTAGTGTATGCAATTAAGTCTAGGAAAGCCAACTGTACATGTTAAGACTCTGTCTACCAAGCAAAAGTCAGTAGAAAAAGAAAGAACTAAGAAGTCTTTACTGAAGTTCCTACAAAGTGTTATGTATTTATTTTAGTTCTGTAGTTGTCAAGAATCCTGAAGTGTCCCAATTCAAACAAAGCATAAATATGAATTTACTAAAAGGTACTGAATATTTAAATAGTTATAAATGGAAAGATGAAAGCATTAGCCATATAAATGTTGATCATAAATAATCAACACATGGCAAAAGAGATGGAAAGTAAAAAGTAGTAAAAAGCTCTTGCTTGTCTTGGGTAGAGGTGGGTTCAATTTCCAGTACTTTTATGAGGGAACAAAACTATCCATTATTCCAAGTTCAGGGTTACTGAGACTATCTTTTGATCACTATGAGGGCCCAGTACCCACATATTGCAAATCCATGCATTCAGATAAATTACTCATATTCATTTAAAAATTCAAAATAAATGTAACAGGCAGGAGGAAGTTCATGTACCTGCAATGCAATGATTCAGATGGCTCAATCAATATTAATATTATGAATACATGCCAAATAGAGAAATAGAATGACAACCTGTGCCAAATTTTAAAATTCAAGATATGTGTGAAGCTCAGTACAACAGCATATGCTTGACATGTACAAAAACTTACATCCCAGGACCATCACCCAATAATATAAGAATAAAACAGCCAGGAATGTTCACCCACTTTAATACATGGAAGTGAGAGCCAGAATCAGGGGGATTTCTGAGTTCCAGGCCAGCCTGGTGTATAGACCTCCTTTCAGGCCATGAAGCACTACACTGACAAGCCTTGTATTCAGAAAAAATAACCAACATAATTAAAAGACCAGTTTAAAAAACTCCCTTAGCACTGTATAGCAATAGCTTCTACTCTATCTTCTGTGATTTAGAGATAGATTCTCTAATGGTGAAGGCATGACAATACCAGGAAGCTGGCTGATTAGTTTCAAGCACAACTCAGTATAAACAAAGAAGAGGAACTCTGTTGAGGCTATAGAGATGCATATCACACACCTAGTGAGGAGTTTGCTCCCAAAAGGCTCCTCCTACTAAGGAAGCAATCAAAAGAAAGTCACCAAGGAGAGACACATGTTCCCATATATAATTGTGTCAGAGGTTGCTGCAGGCCACAGGAATATATCATAAGAACTCAGCTGGTTATGGCCAAGTCACTACCTGGAGGAATTAGGGAATTCCTCTCATAGTTTTCCCAATTGACTTTTCCCTAAGAAGGGCTAACAGTATGGAGTGATCACTCTTTGGACATACACATTCCAGGTATTTGGAGAACAGCCTCAGGAAAGGCTTTCACTGCAATCAGATATGTCCCTTGGCCCCTTTCAAGGACTAGCAGTAATTACAGTCCACATGAATGTCTCCTGATTTAAGGTAAATTCTACAAGGAGACACCACCAAGGTCAGGTGGACATTAAATAATAGCTTTACACAATTCAGCTTGTACCCTCCTTTCTTATGACCTTACTAACTTTATAAACCTCTAACTCCTTACCTAATCACTTCTAGGAATATTTAGATAACCCTCTGCACTGATAGCTATGCTCAGCTCGAACCCCAGTTCAAGCCTCCCTGTAATTATCATCATTGGCAGCATCCAGCCAGGTCCATCCCCAGATGGAAGAAAGTACTTATCAGAGATACCTCTGTACTCTCTAAGAACAGACTGAAGCATCCAGACTACCTGTTTGAGAAGGCCTGGCAGACGTGCCAATTAAACTTTACTTCCTCCTTACCCAAATCTTACCTCTGGTTCCACATCTCCCTTTAACTATCTCCAAAGGCATCTAGCTGTGCACAGGTTGCCTAGCGACTGAGAACACTTTCCTGAACCCTGCAGAAAAATGGTAGATAGCTTGGACAGATAGGAGCCACAGGAAAAAAGAAGATAGCTTGATTTTCGAGCAATGACCTAGCAACATAGATTCTTAACATTTTCTACCAATCACATTTAAGATTATAGTTGAGCACATAAGATCCCTCTTCTTAAATATTACCTGAATTCAGCCTTTAGTTAATTCATTTCCCCATTGGTCACTTCCCTTTGGGGTTACAAATGATAATTAAAAGTTATTGCCTCTCAATGTGATTCTTATCATTCCTCCATTTGGCCCTGGAATCCTGGCTTTATTGACCAAGACTTCCAGGGCAAAGAGGAGAGAGAAGAGAAAAGAGAATGGAAGAACTAGATGGGTAAGAACTTGAGAGGAACAAACTGAGATGGGGAAGAAGTAAATTGAAGAGCTAGAAGAGAGTACTAGAGGAACGAGATGGAAGATGAGAGAGAGCCAGATGGGGAAGAACAAGATGAGGAGAGAGAAGGAGATGGGAGAGGAGATGATATGGGAAGGAACGAGATGGATGAGAACCTAGAAGGGACAGAACTAGATGAAGGAATTAAGATAGAACCTAGAGGGGACCGCAGACAAGTATAGAGAGAAATCAGGCTAGGAATGAGCTAAATATGAGAGCAGAATATAAGCTTGTAACTGACACAGAATAATAAAGTATATGGACTAAGGAGTTCGTGTACATAGATTCATTTCTTCTCATCAAAGATTATTTATCAGCTGGTTGTAGATGCTTCCTGGACCCTGGGAGGGGACTATCGAGGACCTGGGCCCCCTTAGTCCCCCTTAAGAAGTTTTTCATTCAATCAACTATGTTCTAAACCAGGTACCTATAGGCTCATGATCATCTATGAATCTGGTTCCAGATCTCCCTTGATCTATCACCAGAGGCATCTAGCTGTACACAGGTTGCCTAGTGACTGAGCACACTTCCCCCACCCTGCAGAAAAATGGCAGATAGCTTAGACAGACAGGAGCCACAGCCCTGAATAGCAATTGCTTCTACTCTGTTATATGGAATTTAGAGATGGAGTCTATAATGGTGGTGAAGACATGACAATACAAAGAACCTGGCTGATTAGTTTCAACCACAACTCAGTACACACAAAGAACAGGAAATCAGTTGAGGCTATAGAGATGCATATCCCACACCTAGTGAGGAATTTTCTCCAAAAGGTTCCTCATACTGAAAGAAGAAATCAAAAGAAAGTCACCAAGGAGAAACACATGTTCCCATATATCATTGAGTCTGAGAGTTTTTTCATTCAATCAACTCTGTTCTAAACTAGGTACCCATAGGCTCATGATCATCTTTGAAGAAAATGCACTTAGTCACTTCAAGGATCCTCATAGTCTGCAACAGCCCCTACACTGTTTCACATGTTCAAGTCTCTTCTGACACTCAAGACAGTCTCTTGATGGTGACATTTGTAAAATCCAAAAATGGATTATAACTTTCCAACATACAGTGGCACAGAATGCCATTCAAATTCTAAAATAGAGAAATGGAGACATAGCAAGGGAAGATTAGGCAAAGACAAGACTGAAGTAGAGCAGGACAGACATCAAATTCTCTATCTCTGTCTCAGATGCCTGAGGATTCAGTATCAGCAGGCTCAGATGGCCCTATCCATGCAATTTCTCATACATTTCTTTGTTTACTTTATCTCAGCTAGGGCTCTATGGGAGATGTCTCATACTTTAGATATCTCAATATCATGTGGTCACAAAATGCAATCCAGGCTGTTGTGGAATATTATTTTAAGATGTGTTATATTTGTCTATGCTGTAGAACAATTGTCTTAAAGATGCAAAGATATGTTGTATTCTTTTATGTTGCATATGTTTGACTCTGTGAGGCTGTGATGCTTTGCCTAAAATACCAACTGGTCTAATAAAGAGTTGAACAGTCAATAGCTTAGCAGAAAAGGTAAGGCAGGGCTGGCAGGCAGAGAGAACAAATGGGAGGAGAAAACTGAAAAGAAAAAAGAAAGGAGCAAGAAAAGGAGAGGACTCCAGGGCCCAGCCACCCAGCTACACAGCAAACCATGGAGTAAAAAGTAAAGAGAGGTATACAGAATAGAGAAAGATAAAAGCCCAGAGTCATAAGGTAGATGAGATAACTTAAGTTAGGAAAAGATGGCTAGATACAAGCCAAACTAAGTCCAGGCACTTATAAGAAAGAGTAAGCTTCCTAGTGTGTGATTTATTTGAGAGCTGAGTGGCAGGTCCCCAAAAGAGTAAAGAGTTAATAAACAAAAAGAAGCAACACCAGGCTTCATCCTCACAGCTTCATGCAATGGACTCTCACAGTCTCCTCACTGGGTTTCTGACTCTCAAACATAGAAGTCTACAACAATGCTGAACTGAACCCCCAGACTAAGAATCCATGACCTTAAATATTCTTTCTTGTTTCCAGGACCAGTAGATGATGGGTGATCCTGCCAAGTTTGACTTCTTAATTCAGATGGACACTGACATGCTTGGACCACAGGTGCAGCAGGTTTTGTATGAAATTGCTTTCTAGGAGTAGGAATTACCTTGTTTAATCCTTCCATGAGTAAAAGCCAAATAAAATTTTGTAGTCAAAATATCATACAAATGACCTCTAGCTTAATTTTTTTTGGTTTTTCAGGACAGGGCTTCTCTGTGTAGCTTTATGCCTTTTCTGGAGCTCACTTGGTAGCACAGGCTGGGCTCAAATTCACACAGATACACCCGACTCTGCCTCCTGAGTGCTGGAATTAAAGGTGTACACCTACACAGCCTAGCTTAATAATTTATGGGTTTTTTTTTGTTTTTTTTTTTGTTTTTTGAGACAGTGTTTCTCTGTGTAGCTTTAGAGCCTATCTTGGAACTCACTCTGTAGCCTAGCCTGGCCTCAAACTCACAGAGGTCCACTTGCCTCCACCTCCCAAGTGCTGTGCTTAAAGGTATATGCCACCACTGACTGGCTGCTTAATTTTTAATGATTCTATTTCCTACTGAAATCCTATACTCTCCATCTCCACTTTCTGCTATTCCTCTTAACATTCCTATCTTCCTGGTCATACAAGACAGGTCAGTAAAGTTCTCTGTGAAACTTTCCATGATTTTTGCCACCTAAAGTCCTGACATCTTCCACATTCTTTCAAAAGACAACATTCTTAGGTTCTACCTACCAACAAAATCACCTTTGGTGTTCCATTTTTTGTTCTAACTTGCTTTTATCCTGCGGTGATTAAATTTTGCATTCCACATATTCTATGAACCTTGTGACATTTAGGTTCAGGCTCCAGGTTGCTCATTGAACAACTTAAATAGGGACAGAAGACTGCAAGTCTACCTCTTTGGACAGATGGGAAACTTACATAGTAAAGACATTTCCAAAATTATTACTTAAGTACCCCAGTGATGTGAAACAGCCGGACCTTCTTCAGTGACAGGGTCCTGAGGTGAAGATCACAAGGGATGAATTTTCCTAATCACTGCCTGAGGGCCTAAGGGAAAACATTGCTTGATCAGTACAGAACTTAGTATAAGAGTGTTCTATTTTTCTTTTTTCTTTGCTTTTTTATTTCATTGAGACAGGTTTTCACTCTGTAGCTTTGGAGCCTGTCCTGGACATAACTGTAGACCAGGCTGGCCCCAAACTCACAGAGATGAACCTATCTCTGCCTCTTGAGTGAGTGCTGGGCAAAGTTATTCACCACCACTTAACTGCTAGTGTTTTAATTTTCAAATAGTTGTCACCTGGTATCATAATTCCCATATGGCAGACCTAGGTTTTTCTTAAGAAGAAAAGTGGAATTTTTTGGCATGTGAGGACTTAAGGTTGGTTATGACCCTGTAATTCCTCAATTAGCAGCTTGTTAGAGTCCCATTCTTTGATACAGTGTTAGGCCTGGTGGCTTGTTGTAAATCAGGGGTGGCTCCTTTGTAATCATTTGGTTGCAGCCAAAATTCTGGACAATCCTGGTGAACAAATGTGTATCCTATTGTCCTAATCTCTAACAAGCCTGGCTACAATACTCTTAACTTTGAGTGATTTTCTTTTCTTTCTTTCTTTTTTTTAACATGGAGTTTCTCCATATAGTTTTGGTACCTGTCCTGGATCTTGCTATGCAGACCAGGATGGTCTAAAACTCACAGAGATCTGCCTGGCTCTGCCTTCTGAGTCCTGGCATTTAAGGTGTGTGCAACCACTGCCTGGCAGGGTTTTTTTTCCAGGCAGTACTCCCTCAGTTAAATTCTATTTTGTGAGACTTACTATCTCCTAAGAATTAATAAATCCTTTATATCACCATTTCAAATCTTCTCTCCCACACCTTAGTTGTAGAGTGCTACCTAACACATGAGATGTCTTTTACAACCTCCACAAAATTGACTATAAATGGATCTTACACATGAAAGTTAAATACAAATTGCTGAACCTCTAGAAGGTACTGGACAAAGTAGGCCTGCTTTCAATGAGCACACCAAAAGCATGTTAAAGTTCACTACAAAGAGGTTTCTATACACACCTCCCTACTCCCAATTCTGTGAACAGATTCGGCCCACAGAGCAAAGTTATCCAGAGGCCTGCCCTGGGAATAGGAAGTTTCAAGGACCATAGGGGACCTCACAGGACAGGGATTCTGGCTGAAGTTTCCCACCCAGATCTGAGAAGGACCCACCACTCTGGTTCCTGAACCTTCCTCACAATGTTGTGGCTTTCCAGCTCACCCAGGTTCTCTGCTCAGCTCTCTGCACCAGCACACAGCACAGCACACAACACAAAACTGCTGCTGCCAGTTTCTCTTCAAAGTCAAGCTTGAAGTTAGCAGCTGGAAGAACCCTGTACCACTTCTGAATGGCAGGTCACCTGGAGGGCCTGATTGGCTAGTGAGGCCTGAGTGACTAGAGCACTTCCCATAGGGTTACACTGTGCTTAAAGTCACAGAGCAATGGTTCCTGATCCTGCCTTCCACCACAGACCCAGACCTTTTCTAAACATTTGCATTTCAATAGCACTTGCCCCTGGTTCCAATAGCAGACTCTGCAATCTTTCTGCTCTTGGTAGGCACTTCCCCTTCTTCATCCTGGACACACTGTGGCTAGCATGTACAGCCCACTATACTATGTGGGGTGGAGTGATTCCATGTCACACAGGTAGAAGGGTGCCCAGAATATTTACAACTAAAGAGAAATTAAAAGACAAAAAAGGAGGTGTTTGTTTTGTGACTTCAAGATGAGGTCAGGTGAACTGAACCCACTTTTTACCTAGTTGTCACAGGGACTTCATATAACCAGGAAAGAAATACAGGAAGTGGATTATAAACAAGGTAATAGGTCTTTCTCCCATCAGAAATGGCTTCATTGCTTTAGGATTTTTATTCCTGAAAATCAGAGCACACTGTTGGCAAATGAATAATAATAAAGGGTAAGCTTCAAGGAAAGTTGAATATTTAAAGCATAATGGAGCTAAGAAGAATATGTTTACAAGCACTGTTATTAATCGGCATATCTTTCTCCTAGGGCAGGTGAAATAAACAAAACAAAAAAACCACTGCATTATTCAAGCTTCTGTATATGAACCGTGTTATGAACTGTATAAAGAAGGCTCTGGCAGGTAGAGAGCCAAGGTGCCCTGCTGCTGGTGACAGACAAAGATGACATTCAGACAGCACTCGGTGAAGAGGTCTATTTAGTGGAGAAAGAGAGAAGGGGAAGAGAAAGTGGGAAAAGGGGGGAGGGGGAGGAATCAAAATGTGCTCACACTTCCTTGGAGAAAATTAGGAGAGAGAGAGAGGGTAGTGGGTGGAAATATCCCTTAAGAATAAGCTTTTACGTCAGGACATTGAGTGCCACCAAGGGCCAGGATCAGAATATTAATACTCAGGACTAGTAGAATGAATCTCTCCATGTGTGTACAAAGTGGATTTATTAGAATGTCTCACAAACTGTAGCAAAGCTAGTCTAACAATGGCTGTCTACCAATGGAAATTTGAAAAATCCAGTAGTTATTGAGTACATGAGGCTGGACATCTCAGCTGGTCTTCAGTATACACCACAATTTTAAGGAAGTAGGCACTAATACTAGTAAAGTAAAAAACTTGGCAACAGGAGCTAGGGCAAGCAGGCGAAAAGAGAACTTCCATCTTTAACATCCTTTATATATGTAGGCTGACACCAAGAGTTGCTACCCAGATTAAAGTTGGATCTTATTCTTTGTTGATTGATTTTTTTGGTGATTTCAAGAAAGGTTTTATCATTGTAGCCCTGAAACTCATTCTGTTGAGCAGGCTGGCCTCAAACTAAGAAAATCCAAATGTTTCTGCTTCCTGGGGTTAAAGGTGTGCACTGCCACCAAGCAGCTAAAAGTGGATCTTATCACCTAAAATGATCCATATGAAAGATGTGTCTTTAACTTTAAAACTTTAATTAAAATCCCTCTCAGGAGTACACAAATCTTTTGGGTTTTAATTAATAAAGAGGTAGTTGGCCTGACTATTAAGAATAGCCATCGCAACAGACAAGACAGTTGAAATGAGAAAGATTTCTTAACTGCAGGAGACAAGGAGAGCATGGGAGTTATTTCCAAAACAATGCTTTTCCTAAACAAAGGAAGAATGTGGATTTAGTAGGGAGTCTGGACACATTCATGTAGCACTCTGCATATTCTTAAGTTTGCCAAGTAAACTAATCCACTTCTGATAATGATCACAATGTAAAATAGGGACATTTATGGATATTCTTAACCCAATGTTATGCAGGAACACATATAAATTATAAAAATGATGGAAAGAAATGTCTCTGGCATGTTCATCTTGTACCACAAGGTCTTAGCTGAAAATCAAGGAAATGACCCTGTAAAAAGTAGATTGTGCTGGGTGGTGGTGGCTCACACCTTTAATCTCAGCACTCGGGAGGCAGAGCCAGGCAGATCTCTGTGAGTTCTAGGTCGACCTGCTCTACAGAGCAAGATCCAGGACAGCCAGGACAGTTTCACAGAGAAACCCTGTCTTCAAAAAAAAATAGATTGCTTTGGGCCCTATGTGACCTGGCAACCTTGATGTTTGATCTAAAAGATAACTATACCATTGCCACAATTTTCACAGATACAAATGATAGAGAACACAAAATACAGAGGTATCAAGGAAAACTCACCTAACAGCATTGCTTACTTTGCTCCTAGATAGATGGTTATAATGAACTCTATGAACTTCAGAACAAAACTGCTTTTCCCTTTGACTAGGCTGGCTTAGCAGTGGGTCACAGCTGCTTCCATGCAACACCAGCAGGAGTTCATTTGAACAAGCCCTGGCTTGTTATATGGCTAAGGACTATGATATCACTGTAAAAAATGTTATTCTTTCCTTTTTGTAACTTTTTAAAAAATTATGTATACAATGTTTTGCCTGTATGTGTCTGTGTGTAGTGCCTAACAAGGCCAGAGGAAGGCAGGAGATGCCTAAGTCTAAAGTACAACAAATGGTTAGCTACCAAGTGGGTTCTGGGAATGGAACCTGGGTCCTCTATAAAAATACCCAGTTCTCTTAATTGCTGAGCTGTCAATCTAGTCCCCTTTTCATTTAAAATTTCCACAAATTGTTAAGCAAGAGATATTACATCACTTTCCCCTTTTATCTCTTCATTCTATCCCTTCCCAAATCCTTTCTAACTTCTAAATTATTAACTATAGGTGAATAAGTATGCTGAAATAAATTAATAAACCCCACTTCATCTGTTTTTGTTGGAGATAGATAGATAGATAGATAGATAGATAGATAGATAGATAGATAGATGATAGATAGATAGACAGACAGACAGACAGATAGAGATAATGGGCTGACCATGCTGTATTGAATAAACAATTAGGGATCTCATCTTTGCCTGAGGTTAATCCTCTCTGGAGAATTCACATTTTAATCAGCATCTGGTGTCTAACCATGACTGGATTACCTTGCACCAGAAACATAATTAAGAATAGAAAACATAAGTAGGAAAATAAATCACCAGTTAAGAGCACTGAGGATTCTTTCAGAGAATCCAGCTTCCATTCCCAATACATTTAGATGGTTACTAATATCTTTAACTCCACTATCAGGGGTCCTGACACCATCTCCTTGCCTCCCTGTCCACCATAAGAAGAGGACACTTAGAACATAATTAATTTTCAAGCTGAAAGTGGCAGTGAATTCTTATAGTGCCAGCAAACTGGACACAGAGGAAGCAAGATCATTGTGAGTTTTAAAGCCTATGCCACAGTCTGCACAAACACATGCACATACACACACACATATACACACTCACATACACACATGAAAAGAAGAAAATTGAAATACATATAAGAAAAAGAGCACTGGAGAATTAGAACAATACAACACCTCTTAAAGTCATTTCAAGTGTCTGCCACTGGTCCCATAGAATCATTTTCAAAACTAATTATGGCTAAGTTCAAAAACACTGAAGACAGCTTACGTTGGAGAGAATGTGGAACAAGGGGAACACTCCTTCACTGTTGGTGGGAGTGAAAACTTGTACAGCTCCTTTGGAAATCAGTATGGTGCTTTCTCAGAAAATTGGAAATCAATCTCCCTAAAGACCCATCTATACCACTCTTGGGCATGTACCCAAGGAATGCTCAATCATACCACAAGGACACATGCTCAGCGATGATCATAGCAGCATTATTTGTAGTAACTAGAACCTGGAAACAACCTAGATGCCCTTCAACTGAAGAATGGATAAAGAAAATGCGGTACATATACACAGTGGTGTACTTCTCAGCAGAAAAAAAACAATGACATCATAAGGTTTACAAGCATGTGGATGGAACTAGAAAATATCATTCTGAGTGAGGTAACCCAGCCTCAGAAAGACAAACATGGTATGTACTCACTCATAAGTGGATATTAGATGTAAACCAAAGGATAACCAGACTGCAAATCACAGCTCCAGGGAGGCTAGCTAGTAAAGAGGACCCTAGGAAAAAATTTCATTTCCAGCATCCACATAAAAGCTCACAGTCATCTTTAATTTCAGTTGCAGGGATTCTGACATCCACTCCTGGCTTCAATAGGCACCAGAAATGCAAGTGATAACCACACATACATGTAGACAAAGTACAAACATAGGAAACCTTAAATTAAAGCTACTATATTCTTGTAAGAAAAAATGTGGGGCAGGAGTGGCTACATGTGGTGTGGGCTATAAACATAAAAATGCAATAATGTATAAATAAGCACCAGGATTTCATACATAGTTTCACTTGGCTGAATTAGAGACAAGGAGATCTCTTGGATTCTGGGAAGGCTTAATTTTTTGTTCACCTCCTTCTAAAGCCAGGGCCCCTACATTCACAGAAAACACCAAACTGATCCTAATAGTCAAACTGGCTAAGCAGGTCTAGTACTGTGACAGAGAAAGGCACTGAGTTTCCCTACAAGGAGCACAACCTGTTCTCAGGGGCCTAGAAGAACATAATCCAGGACTGCAGGAAAATTTTAATTCTTAATTTGTATTTGTCTGGACCATCCTCGTATATTGTTTCTCTTATAGAAAAGTAAGAAAACATCACTTAAACACACATAATGTCTCCACATTCCATAGAACTAAAAACATATCCTGAATTTAAGTAATTGAACTCAAAAATGCCAATTTTCCACTTTTCCGCGCTACTCTGGGACGGGTCCATACGACGTCGTTCCTGATTCCCGTCGTAACTTAAAGGCAAGTCCAGAGCTCTTGATGTCCTGCAGATGAAGGAGGAGGATGTCCTCAAGTTCCCTGCTGCAGGAACCCACTTATGTGGCACCAACCTTGTCTTTCAGATGAAGCAGTACATCTACAAAAGGAAAAGTGATGGTATCTACACCATAAATCTGAAGAGGACCTGGGAGAAGCTGTTGCTTGCAGCCCATGCTATTGTTGCCATTGAGAACCCTGCTGATGTCAGCGTCATCTCCTCCAGGAACACCAGGCAGTGAGCTGTGCTGAAGTTTGCTGCCGCCACTGGAGCCACTCTGATTGCTGGCCGCTTCACCCCTGGGACCTTCACTAACCAGATCCAAGCAGCCTTCAGGGAGCCGCAGCTTCTAGTGGTGACTGATCCCAGAGCTGACCACCAGCCCCTCACAGGGGTGTCTTATGTCAACCTGCCCACCATTACTCTGTGTAACACAGACTCTCCTCTGCGCTATGTGGACATTGCCTTCCCATTCATCAATAAGGGAGCACACTCAGTGGGTCTGATGTGGTGAATGCTGGCTCAGGAAGTACTCCGCATGCGTGGCACTATCTCCCGTGAGCACCCATGGGAAGTTATGCCTGATCTTTACTTCTACAGAAACCCAGGGGAGATTTAGAAGGAGGAACAGGCCGCTACTGAGAAGGCTGTGACCAAGGAGGAATTCCAGGGTGAATGAACTACACCAGCTCCTGAGTTCACTGCTGCTCAGCCAGAGGTGGCAGACTGGTCTGAGGGTGTGCAGGTGCCCTCTGTACTCATCCAGCAGTTCCCTACTGAAAACTGGAGTGCCCAGCCAGCCACTGAGGACTGGTCACCAATGATTATCTACTTGTAAGAGCTACATTATTTAGCATATTTCACATTTGCTGGAATACATAATCATTTATTTAGACATTTATGAGGGGAGAAAATAACTGGAAGATAAATGATAGATTACTGGACACACACTTCTAATCCCAGCTCCCAGAATGTAGCAGGATTACCCCAAATGTGAGACCAGCCTGGTCTATATAGATGAATTCAAGGAAAGCCACCCAGCAAAATTAGCTCAGATATATTGATTAACTCATTAATTATAATTTTAAAAACAGGGAAAATGTAATGTAGCTACAACAGTTTTTAGGTTTTGTGACAAGATGATTGACACTTTCTTATGCACAGTCTCAACATTATCCACAAGAAAAGCATGAGTCTTTTTTCAAAAATAGGATATATGAAACAAAAAGCCTTAAAAACCAAGAAATGAAGTCATGATACATCACAATTATCTTAATGTAAGAAAAGTAGATGAAGTGAAAACTAATCCACAAGATTCATTAAGCAAAGGACAAGATCTGTTCATTGAGACTTGCATGGAAGTGCATTGATATGTTCATTGATCTTGCATGGAAGGAGCTGTGGCCTTCCACTGATCCAGCCTGCTCAGAGGCAAAAGCAGCTTCATTCTGAGGTTAATATAGTTCATCATAACCATTAATTTAAGAGCAGAGTATACACTGCTGTTAAGTGTCTTTTTCTTGAAGTTTCCTTTATTTGTGTTCTTTATCTTTTCTATTGTTGAGAATAGCATTGGTACAGTTATCTTATAGATTGAACATCAAGATTGACAGGTTGCATAAGCCTCAGAGCAATATTTATTTTATTGTGTGATTTATTGATTTTCAGCATGCCAGAGACAATTTTTTCCAATCATTTTTATAATTTACATACATTTCTGCATGACATGGGAGAAAGAATACCCCTAAATGTCTCTGGTTGTACATTGTTATCATATTCAGAAATGGATTTGTTAACTTGCCTGCTTAGGAATAGGGAGAATTCTATGTGAATATGTCCAGCTTTCCTAAGTAAAATCCACATACTTCCTTTGTTTAGGAAAAGCATGTTTTCCCTGCCTCCTGCAGGTAATAACTTTTCTTATTTCTTCTTTCTTGGCTGTTGTGAGGGCTATTCTTGGTAGTCACACCTACTCCTTGTGGAGTTAACTAAAACCCTAAGAGTTGGTATACCTGTGATGGATTTTTTTGAATGTTTTGAAAAAAGATCCATCTTTTAACTGGATCATTTGAGGTGAAATCCATGTTCAGCTGCTTGGTGTCTATGTACTCTTTAACCAAAAGCACTCAGGAGGTAGAAACAGTTGGATTTACCCAAGTTTGAGGCTGACCTGGCCTACAGAAGGAGTTCCCAGGCTACACAGTAAACCTAGTCTCAAAACACCAAAAAAGTTTTTTCTGTCTGAGTCCTTTGAACTCTGCTCACAGTAGGGAAACTGCTAATGTCCTGAAACCCAGCCATGTGGTCTTAGCTGATGAGGGATTCTGGGGAGTGTTAGCAATCAGGAGCAGCAGCAGGAGGTAGCTTCCAGGTTCTTTCCAGGATTCTCCTCTTGTTCTGCTAAAGAGAGCTGTAAGGAAGTCCATAAGCCATGCCATGGTGAGTGTAGCATGTTCAGAGCAGGTCTGCTGAGCTGTCATTTCTGTTGGGACTTGGATGAACCATGATCCAGACTGTGGTTTTGTTGGTCCATGTGGTGACATGGGCTGTAGTCCTTGTCCTCTGAGCCTTCCTGTGTATGGATTTCCTGGGTATATAGAGACTTTGCAGCCCTATATGGGAAGATATGCTTATAACATCACTGTCCAGTGTGCATACATGGCCAAATTCTTAGTGTGTAGTGGGAAGACAAATTGGAAAACTGAAGGTCTGGTGTCTAGAAGTTCTTAACATTGCACTACACTTTCAGGTTGGCCTTATAAATATTACAAATGGATTGGAAACTGGTTAAAATTGGTGATATGGATTGTCTTTCAGCAATAAATGATTAGAATTCTTCTAACTTTGCTATAACCAGCTATAATGGTATTATTTGGTAAAGTTTAGTTCCCAGGACAAATGCAGTTTCTGATCTGCAGAAATTTCTCTGGTGTGCATGGTGTTGGGTGGGTGGATAGAGCACAATTCACATCTTGCACCATAATCCATGTGACAGGAAGCATTCATATCTAATAAGAAGTCTTTTTGTAATGATTTAGGAGCTGGTTGTTGGCCTAAATTAAAGCCTGCTACATTCCCCTACTCACTCTGTCTCAAACTGGTTTTCTCTTTAGATATTACTATTGCATATATATTTATATGTCTATACACAAAAATAAATATGAGCTGCTGAGTCCATTTGGTATTTATTCTATTTACATGATTTTAGTGCAGTCCACTTTGTTTTGGATAACCAACTAGGAGGCTCATCCATGGGAAAAACAATTCTCCCTCTCAATAGTCATTAGTTTCCCATAGTTCTTGGTCTAGGGAGAAGATTCATTAGATCCCCTCAAACCTTCTCTTAGTCTATCTACTGGCCATGTTTTCTCTTCCACATGAGATCTTCTTGCAGGGCTCAGGGTCTGTCTACTTTGTCAGCTGTGGCTTTAGGTTCCCAGCTCCTGTATGAATGCAGCTCTGGAGGTCCAGGTCTCCTCTTCCAGAGCCCTGTGTTTGTAGTGGATGGGCTGCTCTGCTGTCTCCTCTGGCCTTGATCTTAGAGCAGCTCTCCATTTTAGCTGCCATGTACTCCCCATTCTGCTACTTTCCCAAAAACTAAGGTCACTACAGGATTCGAATATACTCTGAGTCAGGCTAAAAATAGCAAGTGTCTGGAAGGTTATTTCCAGGGAGGAGGAATGTCTGTGAGCATGTTCTGTGGGTGTGTCTGTGAGGGACTTGCCTCAGGGTGCAAATGGAGATTGCTGTGCTTGTGAGGGGAGGACTGGAGGAATTTCTGTTGAGTTTGCCTCAGGGAGAGGGTGTGTTTAGTAAGTGATTTGTGGGCTTGGCCCAGGGAAGTAGGAATGCAGGGCTGCAAAAGCTCACAGACCTTGTGCACCACCACTGCTCTTCTCTTGCCTATCTCAAATATCTGTGGAGCTGAAGGAGGTATTCATGGAGTGTCACCTGGCCTGATCATTTGCAGCCCTGAAACTAGTTCCGGGGAAACAGCACACCTGGATCTAGCTGCACAAGGCCTCAACCAAGGCTAATGATGAAACCCAGAGAAGTGGAGCTCACAGTGCTGCTGCTGTTCACATTTCAATCTTTCTTTTTTATTTTTTTTAATTCTTTTGTCCTACAATACTCCCCAATTGCAGTTTTCCCTCCCTCTACTCCTCTGCATCCTCTCCATTTCTTCCTTTTTTCATCAGATCCACTCCTCCTCCTTTTCCCTTCAGAATAGAGCAGATATCCCAGAGTTATCAATAAAACCCTGCATAACAAGTGACAAAAAGACTAGGCAGGAACCCCCATATCAAAGCTGGATGAAACAATCTAGTAGGAGTTAAAGGATTTCAAGAGCAGGCAAAGATGTCAGAGACACATCACCCACTTCTACTGTGAGGAGTTGCACTAAAACACCAAGCTATACAAGGGTAACACATATGTAGAGGAACTGGTGTGGACACATGTAGGTAGTAAATGCTGTTTCAGTCTCTGTGAGCCCCTGTGAGCTCTGCTTAGTAGATTATCTAGGCTATGTTCTCTTCTGTTCTTTTATTTAAGAATTTTTTTTTGAAAATTCTTTCTGGGATTTGAGCTGAGATTTTCCTCCTTCTATTTCTATTATTCTTAGGTTTGGTCTTTTAATAGTGTTGCAGATTTCCTGGTCTTATGTTTCAGGAAATCTTTCAATTTAACATTTTCTTTCATCAATATAGCCATACTTTCTATCATAACTTTAAAACCTGTAATTCTGTATTCTATGTCTTGTATTCCTTTGGTGAAGCTTGCCTCTGTAGTTTCTGTTTGAATACCTAGATTTTCATTTCTAGAATTTCTTTAGTTTGCATTTTTTAATTGCTTCTATTTTTATTGTCATTTCTTGAAGAGATCATTTATTACCATAACTGTTTGTTTGTCTTTGATTTTCTTTAAGGGATTTGTTAATTTTTTCCAATATTAAATTTATCCTTTCTCTGCTTTCTTTAAACACATTCATTCACTTCCTCTTTAAGAACTCCTATCAACTTTATAAAGTTTGTCTTAATTGTCCTTCACCTGTGATGGAATATCCAGGGCTTGCTGTAGTAGGATAACAGGTATCTGGTAGTGAAATATTGTTCCAGCTGATATTGATTATGTTCTTATGGTGGTGTCCAGGTATCTGGATTTGAGGTGATTGTGGCTGTGGGTGCTGATTTCTCAGTTTGTCTTTTTTTTTTTTTTTGGTTTTTCGAGACAGGGTTTCTCTGTGTAGCTTTGCGCCTTTTCCTGGAACTCACTTGGTAGCCCAGGCTGGCCTCAAACTCACAGAGATCCGCCTGGCTCTGCCTCCCGAGTGCTGGGATTAAAGGCGTGCGCCACCACCGCCCGGCCCTCAGTTTGTCTTTTTTGTTTGGGTGTTTCAGTTCTTGGTTTCTATTTGCTCTTTGTTCTTCTCTTCTTTGTGGTCTATGATTGAACAGGGGTTCTCATCCCAAGTTGGGGCCGTGAAATCTTGCAGTGTTACCTTTGTTCCAGCAGAGAGTATCTGCCCAAGTTTGGGGATGACCAAAGGGAGGAGAAGAGGAAGTTTGGGGATAGGGTTGAGGGGGCATTGTGGAAGTAGAGGAGGTCTATGGGCAGGTGGCCTACATAGACATCTGGCAGATTGTGTATCCTTTGTTAGAGAAAGGATTCAACCCAATTTTGAGGCAACAACACAGAGATTAAGAGAGAAGTGGGATTGAGGATATTGTTAAGGGATTATTGAAAGACTGCAGGATGTCCAAAAGTGAACAGGTTACATGGATTTCTGGTGGCTGGCATTGCCTCTGGTCCAGCAGGGCATCTCTACCTCAGGTTGTCTACCTGTTCTTCTGGCTGGTGTGGCTTGCCTTTGAGCAGATGATAGCCATCCAATTTTGCATGGGAACATGAATTTGGGAGTGACAGCTATATGATTAGTGGAGGATTATGTCTGTGGGTATGTGGGGATGGTGGAAATTATATGCACTGGTGGCCTGGCTATCTAACCTTCTGGCTGGTGTGACATGCACATGAACTAGGGATGTCTGCTTGTGTTGGGTCCAGGAACACAGTCACATTCCTTTTTTTCTGAATGGGAATATATACTGTGCCATTATTTGTTGGAAATCCTTGTCTCTTGATTTGTACAAGATGTGCCAGGCAAGAGATTATCTTGAGTGTCAAAAGAAACTGGACATTTGAACTGTTTGGGGATGTTACAGACTATGAGGATCATTGTACTAAGATTAAATGCATTTCCCTTTTTCTTTTTCTCTTGGTATTTATTCTTCTCTCATACAATACATCCTAACTTGCAGCTTCCTTCTCCTTTCTCCACTCTTTCTAGTCACCACCCTGAAATCCTCATTGCTCCAAATCCACTGCTACCCAGTTTTCCTTCAGAAAATAGTAGGTTTCCCAGGGATATCAACCAAACATATCATAAGGAGGTGCAATAAGGCTAGGAACAAACCCTCATATCAAGGCTGGGCAATGTAACCCAATAGGAGGAAAGGGGTCCCAAGAGCTAGCAAAAGAGCCAGACATCAGGACTCCTACAGTTATAAGTCCCACAAACACACCAAGCTAAACAACTATAGAATGTATGCAGATGACCTGGCACAGAACCATACAGGCTTCATGATTGCCATTTGAATTTCTCTGAACCCCTATGCACCCTGCTTTGTTGATTCTAGGGGCCAAGATCTCCTTGTTTCCACAACCCTTCTGTATCCTACAAGATTCATTCCCTCCTTCCACAGGATTCTTAGCGCTCATCCTCATGTTTGGGTAGGGATCTCTGCATGTGCTCCCATCATCTACTGAAAGAAGCCTCTCTGATGACAATTGGGCTAGGCACAAATCTTTGATTATAGCAGAATATAGTTATACATCATTTCATTTTATTTTCCTTGGTCAGTTGTACTTGGTCCTTTCCTAGTTTTCTGGACCATCCTATTGCAGTTCCTATCCATCTAGGCTTTGTAAGGCATGAGCCTCCTTTCATAGTTTGGGCATCAATTTAGACTAGTCATTCATTGGTTAGACACTCTGAGCCACCATTGCTCCAGCATATCTTTCAGGCAGGACAAGTGTTAGCTGAGTGTTTTGTGTCTAGCTTGGTGTCCCAATCCTACCACTGGGAGTGTTGTGTGGTTACAGAAGATGATTGGTTTAGCCTCTGTATTCTTTTTGTTTGTTTGTGTGTTTTTTCTCTGTGTAGCTTTTGGAGTCTGTCCTAGAAGTCACTTTTTACAGAAAGCTGGCCTCAAACTCACAGAGATCTGCTTGCCTCTGCCTTCTGAGTACTGGGATTAAAGGCATGTGCTATCACTACCCAGCCAGCCTCTGAATTCTTGATAACTAGGACTCCTCACTAGGGTCACCCTATTAGGTTCCATGAAGTTTGCACTGCACTGTGTCCATGTCTCCTGCTAAAATCTCCCCTAATCCACTTATCTCTCCCTGTCTTCTCCTCTGTCCCTTCCTTACTCACCTGACCAATCCTGTTCCCATGTCCAACTGCCTCCATTGCACCCACAAAATCTATTCTATATACTTCTCCCAGTGAGATTCATGCATATACCCTAGAGCTGCTCTTCTTACTTAGCCTCTATGCATCTGTGGATTGTACTGTGATTAACTATGTTTATTGTGAGTGTACTTTATTTAACACCTAATTTTCATGAGTGAGTACAACATGTTTGTCTATGTGCTTCTGGGTTTTCTAACAAAAGATAATAAAGAACTCTAGAAACTAATCACCAAACCAAATAATGCAATTATAATGGGTTATACCTGTAAATAGAATTCTCAGAAGAATCTAAAGTGCCTGAGAAACACTTGAAAAAATGTTCAACATCCTTAGCCATCAGGCAAATGCATATTGAAACTACTTTGAGCTTTTGTCTTACACTTGTAAGAATGGTTAAGATCAAGAACAGAAGTGGCAGCTAATGTTGGAAAGGATATGGAGCAAGGGAATTCACTGCTGTCACAGGTTCAAATTTATACAGGCACTGTGGAAATCAATATGATATCCTCAGATAATTGGGAGTCAATCTACCTCAAGATCCAGTTATACCTCTTTTGTGCATATACCCAATGTTACTCTTCCATCTTACCACAAGGACAATTGTTCATCTAGGTTCTCTCTGACTTGGACCTGATTACACACTTGTCTATCTTATTTCTTCTTTGTAGTTGGTTCATACAATTTCTCTCATGTGTACTCTGTACTGTTGTTTTGTTTACTTGTCTGTGTATGTTTGTTAATTGGCATTTTTCTTGTAAGGTGATTCCCATTTCAAAGAGTACAGAATTGAGAGAGGTGAACACCCTCTTCAGTTTTCTTCTAAAGTGACTTGGTGATTACATTATAACAACTATGTAATGGAGTAAGATAGTAGGCACCAGAATTGTATGAATATACTGTCAAAGAATTATACATTTACAATGTTATCAGTATCATGCTTTCTGTTGTTCACATGTATGGATTGTTTTAGAATGCAGTGACCTATGATGATGTGCATGTCAAGCTCACTTGGGAAGAGTGGACTTTGCTGGATCCTTCCCAGAAGAATTCTACAAAGAGATGATGATTGAGACCTACAGGAACATCACTACTATAGGTAAGACAGTGTATTTTCCTTCACATTTTAAAATATACGGACAACTCTTTCTTGGTTTTGGATGTTCCTGTGTAATTTGATTGAGAAAGAAGAGTGAGGTAAATAAATCAGGGAAAATCATAATATTGAAGAACATTTTCAAAATTCTAGAAGACATGCAAGGTAATTTTCTTATGCAAGCTGATAAAAACATGCTTGTGAAGAAATTATATTGTGTCCTGGAAATTTAAAACAAAAGCAACAGTGTAAATAAGTACCACTTAAAGTGCATTGATGATTATTAAATTCTCACAAAAACATAAATCTCAATTTCAGGTTGGTGAATTACATTTGCAGGGCATTCTTTTAAGAAAAACGTCAAAGAAACAATTCCCAGAAAGATAACACAATTAAAATCGTAACACCATGAGAGCTATGTGGTAGAACTGTCAGTCTTTTTATTTCATAACATTCATATTACAAAAGTTACACACAGTGAAGAGGTGATGAGTATATTGTCAAAGCTTTCTATTAAGCAAATAGTCCCTAGTAAAGCTAGTGTAACTCATATACTTGTTGTGACTGTGCTGTTTAGTGAGTGGGGCAGTTAGAGTCAAAATTCAAGGGATGTTGTCGAGGAGAAACCTTAATTCCCTAGTCTACAAGTCTAGGAGGAGAGAAAGTCAAACAGAATTAAATGGGGAAATCTATTATCTGCTATTCTTCCTTTACTAGCTATATCACATGTCCTTATGGAAACAAGCCATGTGAGCATAGGAATAAGGAAGACATAAGATACCTCATTCTTATAAAATCAGAAGATATGTGGCAGTCTCCACATTGAGTATACTTGTTGAATTTGATTAAAGTATACAAGTAATTGATTTTCTATCTTCATTGTTAATATATTAACAAAATCACAGTACAGGAAGCCTTATGAGTACTAGGACTACTTAAATAAAACATGGGTGTAAAAACAATGATGAAATCTTAAGAACTTATTCCTCTTTACAATTAGACCAAATTTAAATTTAATTCATATAGATATAAAGAGTCAACAGTATAATGATTATGGTAAAGATTTTACAGGTGCTTGCAGGCATGAAAGAAGTCAAACTGGAGAGAAGAAACCTTTCATATATACTGAATGTGGTAAAACTGTTGTATATGAGAGTCATCTTCAAAGGCATGAAAGTGCACCTATGGGAAAGAAACGATTTCAGTGTAATCAGTGTGTTAAAGCCTTTGCACATCACAATAATCTTCAAAGGCATAAAAGAACACATACTGGAGAGAAACCCTATGAATGTAATCAATGTGGTAAAGCCTTTGAACGACATGATAATCTTCAAAATCATAAAAGAGCACATACAGGAGAGAAAACTGATGAATGTAATCAGTGTGGTAAAGCCTTTGCCCATCACCAAACTCTTCAAATGCATAAAAGAAGGCATACTGGAGATAAACTATGAATGTAATCAATGTATTAAGGCCTATGCTCATCACAGTACTCTTCAAATACATAAAAGAAGACATCCTGGAGAGAAACCCTATGAATGTAATCAATGTGGGAAAGTCTATGCTCATCACATTACTCTTCAAATACATACAAGAAGACATGCTGGAGCAAAAGCCTATGACCATAATTAACGTGGTAATGCTTTTCGTCTTCATAGTCATCTTCAAATGCATGAAAGATCACATACTAGAGAGAAACCCCATGAATTTAAAAAATGTGGCAAGGACTTTCTTCACACACAGTACTCTTCAAATGCATGAAACAACACCTACTGGAGAGAAACCCTATGAATGTAATCTGTGTGATAAAGCCTTAGTATGTATCAGTAGTCCTTGAAATCATTAGAAAAAGTCATACTGCAGAGAAACCCTAAAAATATAGTCAGAGTCTTACAGGTTTGCTCTTTATACACGAATAAACCTTTTTCTGTGCAGTCAATGTCTTAAAGTCTTTGCATATTACAATAGTCTTTGAGTACCTGCAAAATGTACTGAGGGCTTATTATTATAAAGTATTTGGCAAGATCCTTATCCAAAACACTTGCATTCTTTTACACAATGGTGTTCTTTTCATAAAGAACAATTTGACAGTCTCAGCAATCTTTTCATGTATCATGCTGTCCATTTTCACAATGTTTGCACCTGTAAAACCATGGAATAATTGAATTTAATAGTTTATAAAGTCCTCTGTGTAGGGTAAAAAGTCAGCCAAAGAAACACACCTGGAAATTAAAACCAGAGCCAGTGAAAAACATTCAATTTGGTACTGAAACCAGAGCCAAAGAAATACACTCTACCTCTGACCAATTGAGCACAAAGCCATCCAATCCATGAGCAGAAAAACCAACCAATCCCTGAGCACAAAACCAACCAATCACTGCACATGAAAGCCTCCCAATCTCTGAGCTTGAGCCTGAAATCCAATCAATACCTGTCCTCTAACTCTTTTCCCTGGAAATCTCCACCACTATCAAGCCCCATATAAGTCATGTGTCTGTTCAGCTGGCAGCTACCCTGTTTCACATTGACACAGGCAGCCACTATTCTGGATTCCTCTCTCCTATATAAATCTATTGATTTAGATTTTGGTGAAGATCTTTTGCCAGAGCACAGCAGAATCTCTGCTGGGAAACTCCCTAGTGGAGTCGAGCAGAGAAGCAATTGACATCTCTGCTGGGAAACTCACTAGTGGAGTGGAACAGAGAAATAATGGACATTTCTGCAGTAAAATTCTCTTCGGGGAGTGGAGCTGAGTGGCAAACGACATCTCTGCTGAAGATCTCTCTTAGCTGAGTGTAGCACAGCTAAGCTATAATGGCTCATTTTTGGAGAGGGGCAGGTTTGCCACATCCTTCAGGTAAACCATCCCACACTGGGACAAACGTTCAGGACTAGTCTGACTTTCTAACATCCAGTATTCCTATCTCCTCACAGCTTTAGGTATCTAGTTTCCTTTCACTGCTTTTCTTTTTTTTGAGAGCTGTAGGTATCCTGGAAACCTTTCCTGCACAGCTTCAGGTAGAGCCTGACAACCAACAGCCAGGATATCTTTCCCCTCTCAATTGTGTATATCCAGGATACCTTCCACTCCCAACTATAGGCATAGCCTAACTTTTGATACTCAGGGAACTTTTCCTTCCGGAGCTAAACACTTCCACTATGAATTTAAATAATAAAGTAGTATTTTTAGATTTTAAACTCCTCATTAATTACATTAAATAACTGATTCAGGTATAAAACTTTATGGATTTGTATTAGTTCCTTTTCTGTTCTTGTTATGTAATGTCTATGTTAACTTAATGAGTTTTATTTAGCCCCAGGACCAACATGTAAGTGGCATGGCATCAAGTGTCAGACATGGCAGCTAAATTGAGAGCTCACATACTTAGCTGGCAGTATGAAGCAGTGAGTGGGAACTGAAAATGATGTGTGGATGTAATTGATCAAAGCGTACCCCCAGTGACATATTTCCTCAGCAGAACAGCATTTCCTAAACCTTCACAAATTATACTGCCAACTGAAAAGGATTTCTCTGACTTCAAGCACCATGCTTGCTTTCTGTTACATGAACCAATTAACAATGAAGAAAATCTCTGTAAACCTTTAAATGTCTCAATACCTGTGTTATAGGAATGCATGCTTACAAATGAAAAAGATTCATTAGTGAAAAATTGTTTTTTAAAGAGTTTTTTTTTCAGTTTTAATAATCTGATGTCAGTACATGTTTTGAGGGTATGTGAATTTGCATGGTAGTGTCTGAAAATGTTAGGCTCTTGAATCTTCTTGTAGCAAGGACTAATAGAAGTTGTCAAAATCAAGTCTTATTCCTGGGAATGAACTTTCCTTAACTGCTCAACCATGTCTCTAGCCATGAAAATATTTTAAAGCCTATTTATATCATGTTAAAATCAGAAAATAGGGACAAACACATACAAGAGAAAAATTTTATTCATGTAAACAATTTGGTACAGATTTTAGATATCACAGTTGTCTTCAGCTTAAAGGAAAAGATCTTCATTTTCTTTTCATCATAGGCTTGAAGGAAGTAAATTAGTTGCTATGTGTCGTCAAGACTGATGGGGGAGATCAATGCATTTTCATTTCTATTTTGAAACATTTGAGGTAGATACCAAAGTGTGCTAAAAGTGTGGCAAATTCATTTAGTTAAATTAACTTTTGTGGTCTTTATATTCCTTCTGTGGCTTTTGCTCATCTTCCATTGTGTTTTTACTTAGTGATATGTATTTTTCTGCTGTAATACATAAAATGGGAAGCCCATCATCTTACTAGTCTATTGTTTATTTAAACATCAGGCAGTGTATGATCATACTTTCTGAGTAAGAGTGTCTGTGAAAGGGTGGTGGGTTGTGGTGTTTGGTTTTCATTTCATGTTTTCACAATTTCCCTTGAGATTATGTTGTTTATGTAAAGCCTGGCATGGATTTCAGTAATGATTGAAGGATACATTTGAGCTCATGATCCTCATGTGTCTACCTCCAGTGTACAAGTCCAAGAGTAGATAATCTACTAATGTGTGCTGTTTTGTCAACAAAACAATGTTAATTTTAAAATGCTTAACAGAAAAGATTATAAGAAACATTAAATACTGTATGTGTGTATTCTAAGAGATATTTTCATGTGTCTGGTAGAAATGTAATTAAGTAGGATAATCAGCAATCAGTTGTTTATCTTATATCATAGCTTCATTGTATATATATATATATATGTATATATACATATATATGTATATGTATATATAATTTGAAGTTCTGTTCATCTTCCTTTCCCCATCAGTTATTCATTTGGCACATCATATTGAAGTATTGCCCTGTAAGGGAATTTTCCAGAGATGCCAGATAATGTAATGGCATTAAGATTTTTTTTTAATTGAGAAAATTTCTATTCATTTTACATACCAACCACAGATTTCCCTGTCCTCCCTTCTCCCACCTCCCAGCCTTCAACCCAACCCATTCCCATTCCTACCTCCTCCAAGGCAAGGTCTCCTATGGGGAGTCAGCAGAGCATGGTACATTCAGTTGAAGCAGGTCCAAGCCCCTCCTCCCTGCACCAAGGCTTCTCAAAGTGTGTCACCATAGGAACTAGGCTCCAAAAAGCTGGCTAATGCACTAGGGACAGGTCCTGATCCCACTGCCTGGGTTCCCCCTAAACAATTCAAACTAAACAACTTTCTCACCTTTCAAGAGGGCCTAGTCCAGTACCATGGGGTCTCTTTAGCTGTTGGTCCACTATTCATGCATTTCCACTACTTTGGCTAGTTGTCTCTGTACTTTTTTCCATCATGGTCATAGAATTCCTTGTCTCTCTCATCAATTGGACACCTGGAAATTGGCCTGGCACCTGGTTGTGGATCTGTTCATCTGCTTCCATGACTCACTGGATGAAGGTTCTTTGATGATTGTTAGAGTATTTAACCATCCAATCACTGAGTAGGCCAGCTTAGGCACCCTCTTGACTATTGCCAGTACTCTAAGGTGAGATCTTCCTTGTGGGTTCCTGAGAACTTTCCTAGCACCCTGTTTCTCCATATTCCCATGATGTCTTCATTTATCATAGTATCTCTTTCCTTGCTCTCCCATTCTGTCTCTGTTTCAGCTTGACCATCCCATTTCCCTGTGTTCTCAACCCCATTCCTTGCCCTCCATTACCCCTATTAATACCAGTTTGCTCATGTAGATCTCATCTATTTCTTCTTTGCCGGACTATCTATGTGTCTCTCTTAGGGTCCTTCTTCTTAGCTAGCTTCTCTGCAGCTGTGGGTTGTAGTCTGGTTATCCTTTGCTTTACATCATGACTGGAGACATGAGATCCTCCCTCTTTACTAAACTAGGTCTTGGAATCCCTTTTGTTGCTGACAAATCTTCTTTATTCATGAGGGTAAGCTGTAAGGTATAAAAAGGAGCTTGTTATATAATTCAAATCTCTGAGAATCTAATTTTAACCTTTTGAGCCATCAGTCTTACCTCTTCTCTCAAAAGAATAAATAATTACCCTGAGAAAGGTAGGTATGTGTCTTTTCTCATCACTGGACTATAACCTGCTATAACTTCAGCTACTCTTGAACCTTGTGGTTTTATGTGGCTTTCACCAAAAACCCCAATTTTGTTCATATTATAAACTTGTATAATGCTAACAGTAGATATGGTATTCTGTACCTACTGCATATAAGAATCACTCTGTGATGTCTTCTGAATCTTTTGAAGATTGCCTTAATTTCTATAGTATATAGAATGTTATCTTCTTTGCCAATTCATGGTCTCTCTGAGTTCAAACCAATCTTAGATTATAAGTAGGCCTTATGCTCCTCATTATTGCACCTGTGATCATACAATATGTTAAATAGACAGTATCTCTATGTATGGAAGAGCATGGATGGAAGACTTTTTAAATTTTGACCCTGAAAGACCCGTATGGGATTTTTAGCATGTTGCTATATAATGCCATCAAAGTTAAAATGAATCAATCATTTCAAGGTGCATCTTCACTGGTAAGCCACAAAGGCAAGGAAAAGGGGACAAAGGAAGCTATTCTTATTTCACTGGTTTGAAACAACATTCCATTATAGCATACACATCTCCTAATAATGTTCACCCAGAGAAAAGACACTGCCTTCTGCTCATTGATACCACAAATCCACTAGCAAAACCAGATGCCAGCAAGCAAAGCAAGCTACAATTTTTCCACCATCTCCTATTCATAATGTGTATGAGGTTCACTTGTAATTTTTTCTGACATGAGGTTAGTCTATGAACTAAATCTTCAGCTCTTGTAAATAAGGACATTTCATAGAAGAAAAATGAAAGAAAGGAAAAAAAGGAAGGAAGAATGAAAGAATAAAGGAAGGAAGAAGGATATAAAGTAAAAAGAAAGAAAAGTATATAAAGTAAAATAAATTGAATATGAGTATAATGAGTAATAATAAAAGATAAAGGATGAAAAGTGGATGAGGGAAAGTAGGTAGGAAAGAAGAATCAAGGAAGGAGAAAGGAAAGGCAGCTAGAATAGATAACTGGGAAGATAATATTTATGATATTAGAAATGTATGTCCTTATAAATGATTTAGATTTTATAAAAAAATTACTGATAGAAGAAGCCCTGAATGTGTAAACAAAGGAAAATATGTGGTATTGTTCACACATTGAAAGTGGATTTTAATATAGCATAATTCAATCTAAAAAAAGAACTATATTAGGTAACATATAGTCCTATTCCATTGGAAAGACAATTTCTCCCATGCCCAACATCCCTGATTTTCTGCTAGATTGTTATGCAGGATTGCAGCCTCCTGGGTTTTTTATCATGCAAATTGGCACAGCAATTGTTGGATTATTTAGCTCATGTTTGGGTATTTATATTGTTAAAACTTTATCAAATGGATAGAACATAAAACATAAATGGGATGTTTGTGAGTCCACACATCAAGGGAAATAACATAATCATATTATAATCCCAATGGCCAAACAAAAACAAACACTAGGAGAAATACCAGTATTCTTCCAACTTCATGGGAGGAGAGAAGGACAACCTGGATAAGTTGGGTTCTCTGGAAAGGTGGAATGGTTTAGTTTAAAGAACCAAAGAACAGCTAGGGACACTGAGTGTGGCTCTGTAGAATTTGTATCTAAATTTTCTATCAAGTATGAAGAAAGAAAGCCCAGGCAACTTCTCTTCTTACCTAAGCTCCATTTGTAGACTCCTCGTGTGATAGTTTTTATTTTCCTGCTAAATACAACAACTATTGTAACTGTAAGACTATTTTTCTCTTTCTGTTTGGTCAAGAATTCAAGAGCCCTGCATGCTTTGGGAATGTACAGTGTCCACCAGATCCACAGATCTTAAATCACCTTGGATGTCCTGGAGAATTACCTCCATTACTTGAAATCTCTCACATGAAACCAAAGAAAAAACTGAGAGTATCACTTTGATAATTCAGTTTCAGCATAGAATTAACATAGGTTTACTCACTTGATTCTAAGACCAGAGTCACTCTTCTAGTGTCAATGGCACCTCCACAATTTACAGTAACTATAAATACTGAAAATTTAATTTAACCCCATTATTAGCAGTAAGAAAGTCCAGAAGCATCAGAGTATATAATATTATCAGCATTGGCCTAGAGCCAGAGATGGAGAATTCTCAATAAGTAACAATAATATCCTAGCTTGAACAGTGTGGCAGGAACCTCACCTGTCTTTAGACCCCAAGTTCAAAAGTGACACACAATGCCCTCAATTTTCATAGATGGTACTGTCCCCAGATGGTTTTAGCGTGCATCAGATAGGTTAAGTTGGGCACCTATCTCAGAGAAAAGCAACTCCCACTTCAACCTCAATCTAGTATAAGAAATGGCTTAAAACCTTGCAGAAAGAAGGTAACAACAGAATAACTGTTACCCTGGAAGAAAACTCTGAGGCTTTTATTTCCTATTCCATAGTTTACTTCTTAGTTAATGGGACATCCACCCAGAATAGGCTCTGAACATCTTTTGCTCAGGCAGTATTCAGTGGGATTAGGTACCCTTTATTAAGTAATAGTGCCAGGTGCAAGGTTAATGTCCAAGGCTCTTCCATGGCCTGATTGGAATGACCTCCCACTTTGTGCACAATAAAGGTTATATGGTACACATATTTTGGATAATAAAGTGTCCTAAGAAAACACTGCATCTCAGCTGCTCCATGCTTGTTGGTCCCATGACATGGGCAGAGAGAATCCCACTTGGGTTGCCAGGCAACAATATTGATCTCACAGTCTGTCACAATAGCCCCATGGCAAATCAACCCCACCCAATCATGACCTCAATTTAGATCCTCATTTTTCTACTCCTGAATACACAAGTCTCTCTGTGAGTTGTAAGTATTTTTCCTTCTACCTTTAATATACTAAACCAAACTTTATTGAAGGCATCATTTTTTATCCCAGTAGATTGTTAGACATTAAATCATGGTCCATATAATCTACTTCTCATATCAGGAGAATGGAAATAAGCCTACTCTTGTGCCCATTGTTTACTCAGGCCCTTGTTACTTTACCCCTTTTAAATGTTAATATTTTCCACCTGAGGCTGTATGTCTATTATGAATAAATTAATTTTTTAAAAATCAATGATAAATCCAACAATTTGTCATATGAGGTTACTGGTGATTAAAAGAGAATCTTTTAGGGTACGTTTTACTATTACATCAGTCATTCAAATACTATCAATAGTTTGGGTAACTTATAATGTCATTGTGCCACAAATAAATTATGCAATACTATCAAAAGGCTTTGCAGAAAAAGGACACAACTAGAATTTTACAAGCTTGGATATAGCAGCTTAAATTATCTAATACCCTTCGGTTTTGCCTATCATAGCCTACAATCATGTCATTTTCTCTTTGGGTGAAATTGAGTAGTGCTGTCTTGAAAACTCTATTTATTAAAAATTGTTGTATTGAATAATATAAAAGAAAACTTACATTCAGAATGTATTCATCTTTGGTGCATTTAAGGTAGCTAAAGACAAAGATTGCAATGAATCCTATAAGTGTATCCTATAAAAACAGACAAAAATAATAAGTTAGATGAAAGCACTCCCAAAACTAAAGCAAGAAGAAGAGAACTGGGAAGATTGAGTATAAATGAATGTGAGAGAGTCCAAATACATCATTAGACTAAAAATATTTAAGTAAAAACTATCTTTAAAAATTAAAACATATAGTAAAAGACATATAAGAAAATGACAGTAATAATTTTACAACTTGAGATAATTCTGACTTTTAAGTGTCTCACATTCCAATTAGAAGAAATAGCCTGACAGAATAGACCACATAAATGAAAGAGAGCTGTTATTGGAGGTTATTACTCTTTTGACGGCCATCCATCCAGCTCCCAAGTAAACCGTACACAAAGGCTTATTCTTTCTTATGAGTGTCCAGTCCTTAGTTTGGCTTAATTTCCAACCAGCTTTTCTTAAATTAACCCTTTTATCTTTTGCCTCTGGCTTTTCTTAATCTCTAAATTCTGTAAATCTTACTCTTACTCTGTGGCTTGCTGTGTAGCTGGATGCCTGGCTCCTGGACCCCTCCTCCTTTCCTGACTCTTTGATTTTAGAGCTTTACACCCAGTTTTCTCCTTCTATAGATACTCTAAGCCTGCCAGCCCCACCTATCATTTCTCCTTTCTTGCTATTGGCCTGTTCTTTATTAAATCATCAGGTGTTTTACACAGGCACAGTAACATATCTACACAGAGTTAAAAAATTCAACATAAACAAAAGCAGTACACCTTAAAGTAATATTCTACTACATAGAGCTATTTGGTACCTGCAACCAATGAACTTCAGTGCCAAAGTATTAGGCAGAAAATCACATGTGGAAACAAACAAGTATAACCATACTGATAGTTCACAATGTACACTTTAAAGTTAAATTAGTGAATGAGAAAATGAAGGTCACTACATATTGATAAAGTGAGAAATTCAACAAGATTCCATAAACGTATGTTCTTGTGACACTGATATTCCCAATTTTATAAAGCACACACTACTAAATATGAGCTAACAGATAGAACTCAACAATATTTTGGGTGAATTTAATACATGATTATATCAGTTATCAAAACAAAAGCAAACCTGTGAACAACCTATATACAAATAAAGGGACTGAGTTAACATTTACAGAACTTTCCATGGAATAGTAGCAGAATGTATTTTTAACAGCAGCCTAAGCAATTACTTTTCAAAATGGTTTTATGCAAAGCAAAATGGGTTTAAGCAAAACAAATCATCTCAAAAACACAGTATTTGAAATAACTTTTATTTTTATAAGATTACAGTATGAAAAAATACAAAATAGAACAGAAATAAACTATAGAAAATATACAAACACATGGAGACTAGAAAATAAAACACTGAACAATCAGTGAGATGCTAAAGAAATTGGGAGTGGATTCCAAAGTTCTTACACAAAAATGGTGGTAGGAATAGGGCATAACATTCTTGAAATGTGCAAAAATAACAGTATTGGAAACTACAAAAAAAAAGGTGTTGCAAGAGGGAAGTCAAAGTCTATTGGTATAAAGGTATACATTTAAGAAGTTAGGGACCAGTACATGGTTCAGCAAGTAAAGGTACATGCCAACACGTCTGAAAATGGGAAACATCAGCAAGTAGAGGACAAATCCCCTCTGAGTGAGGGTAGGACACACTAGTGGTGTAGCAGTCCTATGGCAATAGAACCCTGCCCAAGACCATGCAAAATACCTATCTTGTGTTGCAAACTGGACTTCTAAATGTCATGACTCATTTAATGATGGAATTACTCTTTCACAGGGGAGGCATCTCAGATACTCTGCATAACAGATATTTACATTATGATTGATAACAGTAATGTTTACAATTATGAAGTAGCAAGAAAAATAATTTTATGGTGGAATGTCACAACATGAGGAATTGTACTTCAATGGTCATGGCATTAGGAAGGTTAAAAATAGTTGTTCTGGAGCTATAAAGTATGACAATATGGGGTTGGGATTAGCTAACAGTCCCTTTCACTATTGGCAAAGCTGAGAATGAGAAGCATAAGACAAAGCACTACCTGCTAAGGAAGCTTGCTAAGAAGAAGAAGGGCTGGAACCAGAGCTTCAGACTCTGCAGTACAGCAACAAGGAAAGCCAGAGATGGCCATTGCACAATGTTGTGGTCCCCTTAACAACAGGCACTTAACAATGGAAGACTGACTCCTTGGCCAGACCATTTAATTTCTCTGCGGCCTTGGTGTTCTCAATCTTTAAGCTCTGCATGTGTGACATGACCTGCTTATGTTCCATCTTGAGCTTTTTATAGAAAGGATTTGTTTGGTGGTAGGTCCTGGACCTAGAGGTCAAGAATTCCATAAACATAGGCCTCAAGTATCACAGAAATTCTGGGTATATTCTAGACTACTGGACATCAGGGGTGCCACATCCTGTCTCCTAAGTACTGGGAACTTCTGGCATTTATTAAACTTGCTATTGTAGGGACAAGGGGCTGGAAAAAGAAACCCATCCTGACCCTGGAGACCAGAACTAGGGAATGAAGACTCAGATCAGGGCAGAAACAAACACAGTTTGGCTCAGTCAGATCAGAGCTGTCTCTGCCCCTGGCAAACTGACTTGTGAAATCAACGAATCATAGAGCAGAACAGTAGAACCCTGGGCCCCAAGTCAACCTGTGGTTGACTGCATCCCCAAATCATCCAGTGTAAACCGTCCTGCCTGGTCAGTTTAAAAAAGAGGCTGTTCTGTCCACCCTGGTAGAGTCAGCTAGTCTCCTGGACTCCTCCTTCTCAAATAAATCTCTTTCTCAAAAGAGTTTTGCCTGTGAACTCTTCATTCACTGGCATAGAGAAGATCCTTGTTGAGATATCCCTCCATGGAGAAATCAAGATACCTGAAAGAGCACAACACGGAGGAGCTGGGCAGAAGACCTTTGCAGAGACATCACTCAGTGGACAGAGAATACAAAGCTAAAAAGTAACACTATTTTCCAGAGCCGGAGGACATAGCTACATTTCTGCAGGCATTTTCCCTTTTGCAGAGTGAAGCAAAAGAACCAACCTCTTGGGCCAGAGAAGCAGAGCTCTGCTAGGAAGCCACCTTAAGAGGGGCCTGAGCAAAACTCAGCTGTAGCAGCTCTCCAGGAGAAGAGCAGGATTGTTGTATCCTGCAGGGAGATCATCCCCTATCAGTTCCAGGCCTGAATTTTGCAAGAAGTCAGAAAATTGTCCCTTCCAGGGTCTAGCTGCTTCTTTGCAGTTCTAGCCATCAGAGATGTGCACAACAGCTCCAGGTCTCTGGGACACCTTCAGGGCAGAGCTGTTGTGAGCAGCTGGAGGTGTACAGGGTACCTCACCCTCCAGGGCTGAACTGTCTCCTTGAAGTTCCAGCCATCAGAGCTGTGCTAAACAACTCCAGGTGTCCAGGACACTTTCAGGGCACAGCTGCTGTTCTGAGAAGCTCAAGGTGAGTGGGATATCTTGCCCTCCAGGGCTAAACTGTCTTCTTGCAGTTCCATCTATCAGAGTTGTCCTAAGCAGCTCAAGGTATTGCCTGACTCCCCAGGTAGTCAGGACACCTTTCCCCAGAGTTGTTGCAAGAAATTTACTTATATTGTTTGTGCCAAAACCCGGGACCAATCCTACAGAGTTGCAAACAATTTACTTACAGCTATTCTGACCCTAGGCCAGCAGAGGTAGGCTGTTTAGATGATGGGAGGTGGAGCTACATGAGCTCTCTCAGGAGGCTTGCTGAAATAGCTGTCTAAGAATTTCCCTGGTGTCCTCTCAACAAGTGTGTACCCTCCAGAGTCTGTGACGATGTTTCTCCTGTCTTCAAAAAGAAATTCTCAATGATGGTACCTTTCACAATGGAGACCAAAATAACATCATGAACAGTTTTGAGGATGGGACTCAACATCATGACAGATTTATAAACTCCCCAAGGGTATATCTATGTGTCACTAAAGAAAGTACACTGTCAGAACTATAATACTCAAATTGGTGCTCCCAATTTTCACCAAGGTATCACCTGGGAACTTTGAGATAGGGAACTGCTCATGCCCAACTACAGATCCTGATTGCAGGAACTAGAGGGAGATACATGCACAAACACATAGAAAAATACACAACATATACACATGTGTGTGAGAGACAGAGAGACAGAGAGACAGAGAAAGAGAGACTGAGTGAGAGTGGGAGAACTCCACCAATTGGAGCTGAACAAATGCATGCAGGTGTGTCCTCTCAGAGGGGAACAAAAGGAGGAGGGATCAGTCTCAGATCCTGTATCCACACATTTAGATGTGTGACCAGGCCTCTCCAATTTCTGCTTGGAGAATCAAACACACAAGGCCTTTTAAAGCAAGTAACAAAACAATCAATTCAATCTCACAGCAACCAACTTATCACACTAGCCAGCACTTGATAGAATCTCTTCAAATGCATGCTGGGAACTCACATACTACTGCCTCAGTCCATGAGTACTATGACTCATGCCACAGGCTCTGTTTTTGTTTCTTTTTAGAGGAAGCAGAATAGTCTATGTCCTCATGACTTTCCTGTCCACATTTGAGGTTCTGCCTTTGGGAGGAGTTCAGAGACATGATTGTGGCATACCCTGAAGGCATACCCTGAACATGCAGCCTTCCAGAAACACAGACCTTATATAAAATGAATTAATGATGACAGAGTGGACCTGAGATTGAAACCACAGGGTTTGAAAGAATGAATACCTATTCTTCATGCTCTCTTCTGTGATAGAGATCAGGCGATCTCACTGTTACTTTCTTTCAATGGTCATTTCCTGTAGCTGAGTGGTCAGTCTGCACCTTCTGCTTCACCTGCATCTTGGTGAGGAAGGTTTGGTGGGATGGTGGCTCTCTGGTGCTCCTTGTGGGTAGATGAACATAAATTACCTTGCAGTATCACAAGGCAAAGATAATGGACAGACCACCCTGAGTCCTAATCAAATGTTTGAGAAAGCTTGTTTACCAGTGACTCGGTGACACTGCAAATTATTTTGTCCTGTGTTTCAGATTCCCCTCTGGGTAACTCAGCTGTCTCCTCTATTTGAAGGAAAGTGGTTATCCCAGCTATCTGGTTTTCTCTGCCCTCATAGCACATGCTCCAAGTAACCAAGGAGATAGCCTCTTCAGGCTCATTCACAGCTGCAGACACAGAATTCAACTTGGCTGTAGAGTCCACAAGCCTGTGGGTTTACAAGTCAGGAAAAATTGTCATAGTTCACAATCACCCCAGTCATTTAGAGGTTCCCCAAATATCTTGACAAGTCACTCTAACTATATAACTATTGATGGAGAAGACATATAAGGGCAGAACATGGTCACCAGACTCAACAAGGCACCTTACTGACAACTCAGGAACACAGAGCAGCTGGGAAGTACCTAAAGTTAGCCAGTGCGGTTGAAGTAGAGTGATGTCCTGCCATGAAATGGGCACAGCTCATTAATCCCTCCCACTTTAATGTCAGTCTCATGTTCACACATCAATGCCTATCTACCAAAAGGAATGAAAGCCAAGAGTTCTCATCATAAAGCATTGGCCTTACCAGTTCCTGACTTCTCAGCCAGAACAATTAATATCCTGGAATTCTTAAATTTCAAGAGGCATGACAAGCAGGGAAGTTCTGTTGGTTCCCAGAGACTCCAGCTTTCTGTTCCCCATTACTGGAAGATTCAGCACAAGCCCACTTCCTCCAGGAAGACTCCCTTTTCTTGCACAGAACTCATTACATGATTCTCTTGACCATTTCTTTCTTGACGTTTTACTTTGAGACTGAAGGTCAGCTTTCTTCTGTCACTCTCTGGTCTCTCTACCCTCTCCATTCTCTTTCTGAATTAGACTCTTCAGTATGCCATCATGTTCATCAGTAAATGGTGAAGGCACTGAATAAATTTCCCAAGGGAAGTTGGTGTTGCCACAACATACGTGACATCACAGAAGAAGCCAGGGCTCTCCAGGATACAATAGAATGTCCAGGGAAGAGCTGCAGATGTCATGGGAACTGACATTGCTTCCATGCTAATGAGCTTTCCTCATAATACTCCAGAAGTCAAGCTGACCTTTGCAGGAGCCTCTGCTGCGATACAAGGGAAGCCCTTCAGCACCCCCTTCATTCAAAGCCAGTGATCTCTCCCCAATTTATTGGACATCCTTTAGTTCCTTCCATGTGTGGAACTGAATGATTATCTCCCACTGAAATTTTATTTACACAAGGTAATGATATCATAAATTTATATATGCTATAGTTCTTCATAAGTTCCTGCATCTCCTTATCGCCTTACCCACAAAACATTATAGACTTGATGCTGACTGGAAAGGACACTTGTTAAACAATTTCCTGGTAAAGAGTCTACAGGAAACATCTGGGCAGAGTTATGCTAAAGGAGGAGGCTGACACAGCCTAGGAACAAGTACCCATAGGAGTGTGATATGGTCATGGAGCTCAGTGTGACTAAAATCTGTGTCATCAACATGTGTGTAGTGGGTGTTGTACTCTCTGTTGAGTAGTTCAAAGTGTTCTGCTGTTACTGGGCAGTAAAGGTGTCCAGAGAGCTGGAGTCTTCCACACAGAACATTAGTTTCCTACAGAGCAAAGTATATTCAGGAAAGTCCTTTGCAAGCATTTTCATATTTAGAAACATAGACACTAGGGTTCCACTGGACATTCTAGATCAATCGTTCTTAATTTTTCCCATTCTCTGACCCTTTAAATAGTACTTACAGTAGTTCCTCATGTTGTGGTGAACCCTAAACATAATTGTTTCATTGTTTCTTGACTTTAATTTTGCTACTGTTATGAATCATAATTCAAATCTTTGATTGCAGGATATCTAATATGCAACCCCCAATGGGGTGGTGACCCACAGGTTGAGGACCACAGCTCTAAATGCAGGCAGAAATCTCCTCAAATCCTGGCAGTGATGCTGGGGCATTTTGATTCTTAGTTTTTAGTATCAGACTGAATCAAACTAGTCACCTGGGAAGAGGGACACTCAATGAGGAATTATATGGATCAGATTTACTTTGAGCAGGTCCCTGTGAGATTTTATTAATTTTTAACTGAGATAAGAATCCCTAAAATGGGCAGAATCATTTCATTGTCTGCAATCTGTACTGTGTAGCTAGAGTTTTCCTGCCTGGCCCACAGTCAGGACAAATCTCTATCACCTGCCAGTCCCACAGCCCCTCAGACCCGATCAAGTAAACACAGAGACTTATATTGGTTTCAAACTGTATGGCCGTGGCAGGCTTCTTGCTAACTGTTCTTACAGCTTAAATTAATCCATTTCCATAAATCTATACCTTGCCACATGGCTCGTGGCTTACCAGCATCTTCACATGCTGTTTCTCATCGTGGCCGCTGGCAGTGTCTCTCTGACTCAGCCTTCTACTTCCCAGCTTTATTCTCCTCTTTGCCCCGCCTACACTTCCTGCCTAGCCAATGGCCAATCAGTGTTTTATTTATTGACTAATTAGCAACACATTTGCCATACAGAACATCCCACAACACTTCCCCTTTTTTTTTCAAAAAGGAAGGTTTTAACCTTAACAAATTAAAATTACATATAATTTGGGAATTTGGGCGTAGCTTCTCTTACTACTTCCTGCTGGAGGGGGGCGCTGCATCTTATAGGGACACAAAGAAAATTTTAGGATTATGGAATAGTCCATGAGGCTGTATCGTCTGAGCCAGTTGCCTTCAAACCATTCTGGATGTTGGATCATCTGGGCCATGGTGTCTTCGGAGACCTTTCAGGGGGTCTTGGCTGGTCAAACCTGATGTATCTTAATCTGCAATAAATCCATAGCCTCTGGCTTTCTGTGGGAACAAAAGCAGAGTCTCCTTTCCAAAGCAACATATCCTTATATCCAAATTTTGAAGTCAAGGTATCTTTAAAATATACATATTGGTTTAACTCAACATCTTTTATGATCAAATGTTTTTCTGCAGTTAAAAATCCCAAAGACAACACAATCCAGATTGTCTGTGTAATATCCATTTTTACGTGGCTTATTTTTTATACTACCTTTACTGTCTCTTTAAAGACTTTAGTTTTTAAAACTGTATTTGTTTCTATAACTCTATATATCACCTTTTTGTCTTTTTCAAGCCTACGTATCTTTTACACACATTTTAAACTATTACATCTGAATCTGTCTTATTGTGAATCTATTGCCTTAAACTGCAGCAGCTGTGGCTGCTGGCTCCACCCACCTCAGCTTCCCAATGTGGCGTTTTCCACCAGCTCTGGAAGCTATCGTGGGTCTCTATGCTTTTATCCAAGCAGTGTATAGCCCAGAAACCTCTTTTTTTGTTTTGTACCTGCAAAGGCTAAATCCACCATGCAGCTTAATGTGCCACTTGCAGAGGACTCATTCCCGCCATACTGCAAGTCGAGCGCACATGCTAGGAACCCACCAGTAGCTCAAACTGGCAGCTGCCGCTCATTTGAGAGAGACGATTAGGAAGCTGTTTTTAGCTCCGTTTTAGAATCTTTTTTTCTCAGATTTTAGGTGGAAACTCTTGCCACCACATTGGACGCCATTTGTAGCTAGAGTTTTCCTGCCTGGCCCACAGTCAGGACAAATCTCTATCACCTGCCAGTCCCACAGCCCCTCAGACCCGATCAAGTAAACACAGAGACTTATATTGGTTTCAAACTGTATGGCCGTGGCAGGCTTCTTGCTAACTGTTCTTACAGCTTAAATTAATCCATTTCCATAAATCTATACCTTGCCACATGGCTCGTGGCTTACCAGCATCTTCACATGCTGTTTCTCATCGTGGCCGCTGGCAGTGTCTCTCTGACTCAGCCTTCTACTTCCCAGCTTTATTCTCCTCTTTGCCCCGCCTACACTTCCTGCCTAGCCAATGGCCAATCAGTGTTTTATTTATTGACTAATTAGCAACACATTTGCCATACAGAACATCCCACAGCAGTACTGTGTACATATGAAGAAGCTAGAGCATAAGCATAAGCAAACAGGCAGCATGGGTACATTTGTTTATCTCTGCTCTTGACTGTGTATGTGATATGATTAGCTGAGTTGCTACCTCGATTTCCCAAAAATGGAACTATTACCTGGAATTGTGGGCTATGATCAATTCTTCCCATTCTAAGTTTCTGTACCTGGTAACTCAGTGTAATACAGATGTTAAGAAATCACTCTTTGAGAGAGGTGTTTTCACAAGTCAGTGAGATGTTTTATTTCATGAAATGCACAACAGCACCATATCTGTTTCAGAAGAAGAGATCCTACTTCCTTCTGAACCCAACCTGTGTTTCCCTGTCACAGTTTTACAGAGACAGAGACAACCATAGACTCACAAACCACTTCACCCAGTCAGCAAATGTGCCCTGATATTGTCTTCCCACATCAAGTACCATGCTAAATTCTTCTAATGTGTTATATACAAGCTTCACTTCAATGAATGTATTTTTCTTTGAATTTCCTGACCATTAAAATTTTCAGATATGGGGAATTGGGTCTGAATTCACTGCCTTGACTATGAGTTTCAATCTTATGCTATGTCCTTCCTTGAAGGTCAGAAGAAGCTCCATAAACCTGAGAGCAAATTAGCACCTTAAATTCCAGGTATGTGGGGGTGTAAGTAATGACTGGCAATGTGTCCACTAGTTACCTTCGGTTGGAGATGGATGACACAGCCTAGGGCTGATGTACACAGATCCCTGTGAAAACTTCTCAGTATCCTGCTAACTTCTGTCCTCTTCATTAAGGTTTCTGTAAACAGATCTTGACAAATTTCCTCCTTCAAAGGTAAATACCTTATCAGATGTGAAAAGTCACTTTGATTTTGTCCTTCTCCTCCTAGGACCTGTAACAGGCCCTTTTGAGCTACATCAAAGGCTATCCAAAGAGCATAAGTTCTGAAATAACCAGAGGTACAGGTATAGAATGCAGGTCTGAGGAATAGATTGCAAAACAAGGGCAGGACAGCAGGCACACCCAGGAAATTCTTGGTTATGTCTTTGGCAGTTTAGCCTCTCTGCATGTCAGTTTCTTCTCCCTAGAGAAAGATGGGTTGGGATGCACCATGGAGATGATTGATGTCTCAAGGCATGACTTATAAAATCACTTCCTTCAAAACTGGGACTTTGTTTGTTTGTTTGCATGGTTTTTTGGGGGTTTGGGGGTGATGAGCTAGCATTTACACGAGCTAAGCTGCACATCTCTTTCTAGTGAATGTCTTTTTCTGGGAACAGAGAAATCAGATCCTAAACTTACAAAAATACTGAAAATGGTGCTTTAGAGCAGGGAATCACTTGATTTGGTTGAAAAAAAAATCAACACTTCACTTCATGACTGTTACCAAATATTGTGTGTGGCTCCTGTTCTTTGTCGTTTGGAAAGACTCAGCAGCTAGCTATTCTTTATTGATTAAGCACTTTTCAGATGCTAAAAGCAAAGAAGATGGAGAGCTAAGTCAGAAATGAACATGTTTGATCCTAAATAAAGAGTTGTGTTTGCCTGTTCCAATCTCAGAATTCTAATCCTTATCTGGCTAATCTAACAACAAATAAATGCCACCTGTGTCCAGTGGTGTATTTTAATAGAAGACATAAACGATTTTGGTGACTTATTAGAACTCATGTAGTGTATATGATGTCCAGCTATTAATATTTTCTTCTCTCTTGCTATTCTTATTTGGAAGGTTTGTTTGTTTGAGAGGAAGTGAACCACCCCAATTTAAAAGGGGGAAATTTTTTTAAATAAACTACTGTAACAGAATATGTTTGGGAGTTGTAAAAGTTTTTTCATTGAAAAAAAATCAGAATTTAAGAGGATCCTGTTACATGCTGGAGGCAAACATCAGAGTAAGCAAATCTTGCACAAACAGATTTTTTTCTTTAGCACTTTGATGGGAGAAGCACTTCATTTTTTAATTTTATAATTAATTTAATTTTACATATCAGCCATATATTCCCCTGTCATCCCTCCTCCGGGTCCCCCCCTCACCCTCCCCCATATCAACTCCCCGTTCCCATCTCCTCCAGGGAAAGGACTCACCTGGGGATTCAGCTCAGCCTGGTTGATTCAGTCCAGGCAGGTCCAGTCCCCTCCTCCCTTCACCCAGGCTGAGCAAAGTGTCCCAGCATAGGCCCCAGGCTCCAAAAAGTCCAGCTCATGCACTAATGACAGGTCCCTGTCCCACTCCCTGGATGCCTCCTAAATATTTCAAGCTAATCAACAGTCTCACTTATCCAGAGGGCCTGATCCAGTTGGGGGGTTCCTTAGCTATTGGTTCATAGTTCTTATATTTCCACTCGTTTGGCTATTTGTCCCTGTGGTTTTTCCAATCATGGTCTCAATATCTCTCGCTCATATAATCCCTCTTCTCTCACACTGATTGGACTCCTGGAGCACCACCTGGGGCTGGCCATGGATCTCTGCATCTGCTTCCATCAGTCATTGGCTGAGAGTTCTAGCACGACAGTTAGGATGTTCAGCCATCTGATCAACAGAGCAGGTCGGGCTTTCTCTGGATCATTGCCAGTTGTGGGGGTATCTTTGTGGATTACTGGGGACCTCTCTACCACTCTGCTTCTTCCTATTCCCATGGGTCATCATTTATCATGGTCTCTTTTTCCTTGCTATCCCTCTCTGTTCCTGATCAAGATGGGACCTCCAATTCTCCTAAGCTCTCTTCCCCCCGACACTTGCCCTTCATTAACCCCCCTCACGTCCAGTTTGCTCATGTAAACCTCATCCATTTCTCTGTTGTTGGGTGATCCCTGTGTCTTTCTTAGGGTCCTGTTTTCTAGGTAGCCTCCCTGGAGTTGTTAGTAGCAGTCTAGTTAGTAGCAGTCTTTCATTTTACATCTATTATCCATGTGGAGGGCACATGGACAGCCACAGCCACATCCACAAGGACACTATTTGGACCTGTGGCCTCCAGGTTTGGGCATAGTCATGAGTCTCAGCATTAGGCAGTCTCCATGATGTGTGCTGGCATCTCATTTGGTGTCCTTTTGTTTTTGGGAGCCTCTATTCTGTTAAGTCTGTCCTCCAGCACCATCCCTTCTGTAACTCAAGAGGCTCCTTAGTGATGGGCACTGAGAGTGGGCATTTGGTGTAGGTCACAAGCACATCTGGCATGGGAGATTTTGCTATTCCAACCAGAATGGTGTAAAATGTACAACTTTGGTGGTGTTCATTTCTGGAACTTCCTGTATAATATTTTTAGCTCCATTGCATAGCAACAATAGGGAACACGTATCAGGTTAGGGAGCATCCTGGAGAGATCAGTCAGCTGCAAGTATATTCCTGTTGTGACACCTCACCCCTGGAGCATAGGCTTTCTTGTTGTCTAGCAAAGTTAAGGCTCACTGCTGAGCATAGGCAAGGTCATCCCCTGCTCGAATAATGGTTTATGATAATTCAAATGTTATGCTTGCCTCTGCCTGGACTGTGCCTTGGAGAGGGTAGAATTATGACTGGATGTCCGCCTTGAGGAAAAGGATTTTCACATCACTCAGCAGACAGCTTCCCCAAGCTGATTGATTATCTTTGCTTCTATTCATGTTGCTGAATGCAGCATTGAAGGCTTGGCTGGCAGGAGTTTTGGGTCTGGTGCATCAACAGAACCCTGCAGCTGAGTTTCATCCAGGCCCCAGCTGGTGGCCCCTAGATCTGGCTGGAGTCTTGGGTGTCTATATTGTCATGATAACACCTGCAGCTTTCTCCTGAAGCTGATTGGATCTCAGATGGTGTGGCCCAGGGTAGCGTCCTCTGACTGGTTGAGGATTTTTGGAGGATCTGATCTCCATGTCCTGAGTAAAGCCACTTCCAGTTGAGCAGCAGTTCCTATAATGAGGCACAGGGGAACCTGGATCTGAAATTCAGTGTTCTCAAATTCCAGATTTCAGATTTTGGATTAAGGATGCTCAGCCTGTATTGTGTTTCCATTTCTCCCAGAAGCTGCCTCATAGAGACCCATGTTTGGCAGCAACCGAACCCACCCAGTGGTTATTCAAACTGCCACACCATTTCCCTTTTCCCTCAGGTATACTGGAGCAGTTCTCTTGGTCAGTTGCTCTAGTTTCTGCTCTAATTTCAATTGCCATCTCCACATCAGGTGACTGTGGGCATTGCCCTCTACCCATTGCTTGTCGTGAGTGTGTGTGTGTGTGTGTGTGTGTGTGTGTGTGTGTGTGTGTGTGTGATAGGTGTGACCATACAAGATTGTACAACCATATATGCAAACATGGATACCAGAGAGAAATAAAATATATCTTCATTTTCTGACAGGGTTTCACTGAACCACATGCTCTCAGGATACTTTTATGTCCTTCATCCCTTGCTGGACTTAGAGCCTTCCATGACATTCCAGGATTTGTTTTTATGTAGGTGCTGAGGATTCAGACTCAGGTCCTCAGGGTTGCAGAGTGACTGCTCAAATCCTCCGAGTGTCTCCACAGCCCCACTTATTGGTCATTATATTCTCATATCATTGCTGACTTTTCTGTTCAAATATTTTCTAAGTTGGACATTTTCTCACTACTGTCTGAGGGCTTATTTATAGCCATTTGCCAGCAGCTGCAGCCAGCAGTTTTTTCTTGATGAGCAGAATTAATTGATTTGCTTTCAAAAAGACCAATATTCCATTATGCAGTTTTCTTTTTCTTTTCCAGACAGGGTCTCTCAACATAGTCCTTACAGGCCTGGAACTCAGAGATCCACCTGCTTCTTTCTGCCTGAAGGCTGGGACTAAGGAATTGGGCTATCATATCCATCCCTGCTTGTTGGTCATGTATGTTCACAGGCCTGTGGAGATGTAATCCAGGCCTTCCATATTCCAGGTGAGAGTGCAGAACCTTCCCATGGTTTGACTTTGAACACCATGGCCTGCCTTACCATGTGGATATTCTCCAGTTTCCTAAAGGTATTTAGGGGTGGTATCTGGTTACAAGACATGGCATTTTCACTCTGAAATTATTAAGGATATGCTTTTGAAACATTTATTTTTATTTATTTAATTTTTGGTTTGGTTTGTTTTTTTTTCAAGACAGAGTAGCTGTAAGTATCCCTGACTGTCCTGGAACTTGGACTGTAGACCAGGCCTCAAACTCAGAGATCTGTCTGCCTCTGTCTCCTGAGCTGGAATTAAAGGCATGTGCCACCATCACCTGGTTGAAACATTTTATTTAGCATTGATTGTGCAAATACTGAGTTTTTTGGTGACATTATAACACATGACATTTTTATTTTATTAGGGACAGGGTTCAAGTCAACATGTCCACAGAGTTGTCAGAGGACAACTTATGGAAACTGGTACCCACTCTCCACCACACTGGCTCTGCAGATGCAGGGTTAAGGCAAGCACCTTTACCCACATACTGAACCATCTCACTAGCCCAAATTTTTGTTTGTACCTTTCATGATAAATTTGAATATAGGACTCACACATGCTAGGAAAGTTTTCATTCAGCCAACCCTCCATTTATTTGAGACTGTCTCATGGTGACATTTTCCTTTCTTTCTTTGTTTCTCCAACAGAAGCAGTCTGTCACATGCTCCATTGAACTCCCACCAGATCTGACAGCTCAGTCATCCTGCTCCTCCTGCATGGAAGGCAATGAATCCCCACTCTCCATGGCATTGCTGATGGTCTACCTCACGGTTCCCTGTGTCTGAAATAGAGGAGAACTCTTGAAAAAACCCAAAATCTACCTCCCACTGGTGCTCTTGTTTGCTAGGCTTGCCCAAAGTTCTCAATAGCTTGTCTTCAACAGGGCCTCAGGACAGTAGCAGCCTCTCTACTAGATAAGGGAAGATCAAATGACTAAGGCAGCACAGTCCTTCACAGCTCTGGATTCTAACCTAGGGGCAGAAAGTACTCTAGTCTGGGAAATATGTTATTTAGTAGAAACTATTCCAGTCTCTCAGAGCACTTTCTGTTCCTCTTCCAAGAGGTGTGTATTCCATTACATAGTCACTGGTCAGTGCAGCCTACCATTTCCTTCATAGCTCAGAAATCCTGCAGCCAAACTGAAGTCACATTAAACAGTAACTGCTCTTAAAGAAAATAGAGACCAAGAATTAAAAAAAAAAACATTGAAGTGTCTATGGAAAGGCTTAGAGGTAGAAAAGCAACAATGCAAATGAGGTAATATAATCCCCAAAAATTATTTTAAAAAATTAAAACTGGCTACATGGCCATGTGCTTCAGAGACTAGGGATTTGTGTTAGAGAACACCACATGTTTAGTCACACATTTGCTCTCAGGTTGTTCATCTTAATCCTGTAAAATAATAGTTCTTTTAGACAAGGCTACACCATTTTTTCCAGTTCTATTTTGCTCAAACTAGTGTAACTACTGTAGTTTGGTTTTGTGATAAGTTCAGTTCTTTATCCACATTCTTGATTCCCTGTTCTTTGGATGCAAATGGCCAGTCAGAACAATTAATAATCATATAAAATACATAAAATTGATCACCTCACTACTTATTTCTAATGTGAGCTACAGTCAAAGGCAGAGAGCTCTGATGCTTCTTCTTGCCCATCCCTTTCTGTAAGGACAGTACACCTGCTTTATAGTTGGTCAGTGAACTCAATTCTTACACAGGTCCCTCTTCATATGGAAGTTTGCAATAAAATCAGAGGAAGTTGGAGGACACTTATTTACCAGTCTATTTTTACTTCACAATGACCAGTTTAGGTCCAGTCTTGAAGCAGTTTGCAGAACTTTCTTTCCCACACTGGGCAGCAGAAGAAGAATTAGATGTTCAAAGCAATTCTCAACTGCATAGTATGAGGCAAGCCTAAGCAACAGGAGACATTGCTCTAAACAGAAATAAATAATCGACTCACTTGAGAAAAATGGGAAGAAATTCTTAATGACCTGAATAGAAGAAAATAAGACATTAGAGCAGAAATTCATTTAAACAAAATCAAATTTTAACAGTGAAACAAATAATTGTCTTTTTAAAAAGATAAGTAGAATTGAAAAAAACACAAGGCTCTACTGACTTTCAAAAAGAGAACACCATTCTCTGGTAGAGGGAATGGTATTAATAAGATATCATATCACCATGGCCCTATGTGCAAAGTTAGCTGCTGAGACCTGTGACCTGGCACACACAGCTCCAGCTAATGGAAACAACCATGACTAGCAGGATTCAAAATATCTGCATAGGAGAGTACTTTGTTCAAAATTCAATATTCATGGCCTCAAGCTAACCTTTCCAAATTGTCCACCCAAAATCTAGCTTGCCTTCACTCACATGACATGGATCAATACATGCTGGGGAATTCCAAAATCACTGATCCTGCCACAATCAGGTCCTATTTCAGAATGGTGACTTCTGCAGCTGTTTGCCTACCCTGTTTGCCCCAGCAGAGTACACAGTAAACTATTCTTTCTATTCTAGTCTCCAGGCACACAAATTGTCTTTCCTGTTACTCAAATGGACAGTTGACTACATAACCCAAATTTTTAATTTAAAATCTCAGTGGTAATTGAGTTCTTCAATCTTAAATTGTAGTTGGTTCAATCACAAAGACAACACAGTGAAATTGATTGTGATCATGGCTGCCTGATCCAACATAAGAAAGTTTGTCTCAGAATTTTTTTTTCTACAAGGCTGGAGGTACTGCTCTAAGAGAATATGCCTCCCCAGGGATAAATTTTTCCACACATCTAAAAGTTTAATGAACAAAAATATCTTAAATAATGACATGCATCAAGTAGTAGTTAATGTCAGAAGAGAAGCCAGTCTGGCACAGGTTTTGCATGCCACTTGTGCTGTCATCCTTAAGTCTCTCTTAAGTTCTGGCCTGAGGTAGCACATTGAACAATTTAAATAGGGCCAGGAGAATGCAAGTTTAGCCACTTAGGCAGATGGAGATTTATAGAGCAAAATTATCTTTTTGATCATGCAGTATTATCTAAATACAAATATATCATGATTCATGACTTAAAAGAGAAATAGAACATAATGTATAACCTAAAATATATATTTAAAGAATGTATCAATGCCACAGTTCTCACACAAAGGACATAGAACACAAGTACAAACACAGGCATGGGAAAGTCACCTATTCATACTGTGAATGGTGGTCTTAAATGAACAGCTATTCTAAGCTATTCTAACCTGAGAATAAGGCTTCTTTTGCCTACAAGTAAGCTGGCTCAGAAGACCACAAGTGCTTCTATGAAGGACAAGAACAAGTTCATTTTAACTAAGCCCTGACTGCTGTCTATCTCAAGGCTGTGACATCACTGTACAGAATTTTATTTTTTTATTTTTGGTTTTTCTGTAGATACCGTGGCCCTCCTGGAACTCACACTGTAGACCAGGCTGGCCTTGAACTTAGAGATTTACCTGCCTTTGCCTCTTGGATGCTGGGATTAAAGGCATCCACTACAACTACCTGGCTTTCAAGAATTTCATTTTTTATGTTTTTTAGTTTTTCAAAACAAGTTTCTCTGTGTAGCCCTGGCTGTCCTAGAACTCACTCTGTATACCATGCTGGCCTTGAACTCACAGAGCTCTGCCTTCCTTTGCCTCCCAAGTTCTGGGATTAAGAGTGTGCACCACTTACTTCCAGCAAGAATTTCATTTTTTAAGCTTTGTCTTATGTATATGTGTGTTTACCTGCTTGTGTCTGTGTGCAGTACCTGCAGAGACCAGAAGATGGAATCAGAGCCCTTGGAACTGGAGTTATAAGCAACCATAGTTTCTGGCATATGGAGGTATCTCACTCCCACAGCTGAGTGATGAGTACAATTCATGCCAGCTTGTCCTCAGGTACACCTCAAGCATTGCTCTGGCATTTGAATTTTGGGCTTTCACACCCAAAGGTCCATCCCTAAAAATTCTTCAAAACTCCACAGCTCTTTGTAGATGCCTGATTGCCTTAGCCTTAAACAGACTTCAGTTCAAGTTTTAGGATCTCCCCATAACAGGGATGTCTTCTAGAGTCACCACCATTCAGAGCTCCAAACTGAATGTTTTGCAGACATCAGGGAAGCAGAAAGTGATCCCATTCAGACAAGTCAGACTTTACTCCTGCAAGTTCCTTTTCTCTCCTTATAGGAGGTATAAACTCAAGGAGGGGAACACCTGACATGTGAGATTCTGGGCTCCAATTGCTGCCTATTTACCACATTGGAGATAAACTCACTCTTGTGGCTTGGATTAAATGGTCAACCATCTTTTAAAGACTTTTAGTGTCAGTTCCTCTCCTCTTTGTATTCTTTGTGTTTTCCCCTCATTTTGTGGAGATTTGGGTTTAGAAAACTCTTGGACCAGTTCTCCCACTGCCCCTGCAGTTCATGGGGTAGCAGCTAAGGCAGTGGACCACCAAGACAGGTTCAGCATCACAGGATCCTTCTGTGAAGATACTTGTGATGGTAAGATTCTATATTACATGGTTCACATATACAGAATATTTTTATATATGAGATGATTCATTTATTTGAAGAGAACTGGAAAATGTCAGAGCTTTAATGTCTGCATTGAATTAATAAATTTTCCTATACCATCAGTCATCGTACATTTACTAAATGAACTCGGGCAAAAAGAAAATTTTTCAAGTCCTACTACTGATAGAACTTTTCTGCATAGTGATTTTGTTGATGCATCAAAAATACACCTGGAAAACTAATTACTTGTATACTTGAATCAAATTCAACAAGCATATTAAATATGAGGACTGCTATATATCTTCTCATTCTTCTAAGAAACAAGTATGTTATGTCTTTCCATATCCCTTTTCTCATATGACTTGTATCCAGAGAGACCTATGACATATCTAGTAAAGGAAGCTTAACCAATAAAAGTTTTTTACCATTCAATTCAGTTAGACTTTCTGTACTCATGGACTTGTGGAATATGGATTAAGGTTTCTTCAAAATAACTGCCATTTGACTCTTGACTCTAACTGCCCCCATTGTTAGCAGCACAGTCACAACAAGTATACAAAGTACGCTACCATTACTATTTACTATTTGCTTATTAGAAAGATTAAAAATATAATTATCACCACTTCACTATATATACTTTTGTAATATGAGTAGGATAAAATGAATTAATTGGCAGTTCTATAACATATTTCCCATGGAGCTATGATACAAATGGCAATATCTGCAAAGTCACTGTTCTCCTGTCTTTTCTTTAAAAGAATGCTTTGCAAATGTAATAATCATTGATGTACTTTAATCAGTGTTTTTACACTGTTGCTTTTGTTTAAAACTTCCAGGACACATTTTAATTTCTTCAGAGGCACATTTGTATCAACTAGCACAAGAAAATTACCTTTCATCTCCTCTAGAACTTTGAGGATGCTCTTCAATATTATGGTTTTCCCAATTGTATCCTAAAACATAGTACCAGAAAATATGTTATTTTCCTTAAAACTGTCCAAAATTTATGTTAGTATCTTCAGTGAATCTTAGAATATGACTAATTTATTCACCTAATATTATTTCTCAATCAAATGACAGAGCAGCATCCAAAACCTAAGGACAGTTGTCCTCTCATTTTAATATGTGAAGGAAAATACACTGTCTTACCTATAATAGTAAGGTTATTGTAGGTCTCAGTCATCACATCTTTGTAGAGATTCTTCTGGGAAGGATCCAATAAAGTCCACTCTTCCCAAGTGAAGTCAAAATGCACATCATCATAGGTCATTGCATTCTAAAATATCCCATGCATGTATACAAGAGAAAGCATAATACGGACAAAACTGTAAATGTATACTTCTTTGAGAGTAGAGTCAAATAATTCTGATGCTCCTCACACTTCTTTCATGACATACAAATTATAATGTAATCAATAATTCACTTTAGAAGGAAACTGAATAGGAGGATCACTTCTGTCATTTCTGTACCCTTTGAATGGGATATCACCTTGCAAGAGAAATGCTTATTAACAAATATAGAGAGACAAGTAAACTAATCAACAGTACAGAGTACACACGAGAGAAATTGTATCATAAGGAAAAATAAGATGGACAAACTGGGTGTATTGGCTCATGCCTTTAACAGCAGGACTCAGAAGGCAGAGGCAGGTATATCTGTGTCTGAGTTGAATTACAGCCTAGTCTATGCAGTCAGGTCTAGGAACGCCTATAGTACATGTTAAGACCCTGTCTCCCAAGCAAAAGTCAGCAGAACAAGAAAGAAAGAACTAAGAAGTTTTTACTGAAGTTCCTACAAAGAGTTCCTCAAGAATCCTGAAGTGCCACAATTCAAACTATAACATAAGTAAAAATTTACTAAAAAGTAGTGCATGTTTAAATAGTTACAAAGGGAAAGATGAAAGCATTAGCCATATAAATGTTGACCATAAATAATCAACACAGATTATTCAAGAGAGATGGCAAGCTAGTAAAGAGCTCTTGCTGGTTTCACATAGAGGTGGGCTCAATTGACAGTACTTTCATGAGGAGACACATCTAACCATTGTTCCAAGTACAGGGTTACTGAGACCATCTTTTGATCACTGTGAGGATCAGGTACCCACATGGTGCATATCCATGCATTCAGATAAAATTCTCATACATTTCAAAATTCAAAACAAAAGTAACAGGCAGGAGGAAGTTCATGCACCTACAATGCAATGACTCAGAAGGCTCAAGAATGTTACATTGTGAATACATGCCAAATAGAGAAATAGAATGATAACCTGTGTCAAATTTAAAAATTCAAGATATGTGTAGAGCTCAGTACAACAGCATATTTTTGACATTTACAAAATCCTACATCCCAGGCCCATCATCCAATAATATAAAAACAAAACAGCCAGGAATGTTAATTACCCACATTAATCTGTGGACTTGGGAGCCAGAATCAGGGGGATTTGTGAGTTCCACGCCAGCCTGGTGTACAGAACTCCTTTCAGGACACTCAGGGGTACATAGACAATTCTTGTATTCAAAAATAACCAACAATATTAAAAGACCAGGTTAGCAAACTGCCTTAGCACTGAATAGCAATTGCTTGTACTCTACCTTATGCAATATAGAGATAGAATCTCTAATGGTGGTAAAGGCATGACAATACAAGGAAGCTGGCTGATAAGTTTCAACCACAACTCAGTACACACAAAGAACAGGAAATCAGTTGAGGCTATAGAGATACATGTCACACAACTAGTGAAGAATTTTCTTCCAAAAGGCTCCTCCTACTAAAGATATAATCAAAAGAATGTCACCAAGGAGAGACACATGTTCACATATATCATTGTGTCTGAGAGGTTTTTCATTCAATCAAAGATGTTCTAAACCAGGTACCTATAGGCTCAGGATCATCTATGAAGAAAATGCATTTAGTCACTTCAATGATCCTCAAAGTTTGCAACATCCCCTACACTATTTCAAATGTTCAAAGCCTCTTCTGACATACAAGATGGTCTCTTCATGGTGACATTTGTGAAATCAGAAAATGGATTATAACTTTCCAAAATACAATGGCACAGAAAACCATTTAAAATATAACATAGAGAAATGGAGACATAGCAAGGGAAGATTAGGCAAAGACAATACTGAAATAGAGCAGGACAGACATCAAATTCTCTATCTCTATCTCAGATGCATGAGGATTCATTATCAACAGGCTCAGATTGCCTATTCATGCAGCTTCTCATATAATTCTCTCTTTACTTCATCTCCATATATGCAGCTAGTGCTCCCATGGGAGATGTCCCATACCTTAGGTATCCCAACATCATGTGGTCACAAAATGTAATCCAGGCTGTTAAAAATATTATTTTAAGATGTGTTATATTTGTCTATGCTGTGGAACAATTATTTTAAGATACAAAAGTAACTTGCATTCTTTTACATTGCATATGTTTAACTCTGTGAGGCTGTGATACTTTGCATGTCTAAAATAGCAACTGGTTAAACAAAGCATTGAACAGCCAATAGCTTGGCAGAAAAGGTTAGGCAGGGCTGTCTGGCAGAGAGAAAAAATTGGAAGAGAAAACTGAAAAGAAAAAAGGAAGGAGCAAGAAAAAGAGAGGACACCAGGGGGTAGCCACCCTGCTACACAACAAACCATGGAGTAAACTTAAAGAAAGGTATACAGAATAGAGAAAGATAAAAGCCCTGAGGTGTAAGTTACATGAGAGAACTTAAGTCAGGAAAAGATGCCTAGATACAAGCCAAACTAAGGCCAGGCACTTATAAAAAGAATAAGCCTCCCTGTGTGTGATTTATATGAGAGCTGAGTGGCAGGCCCCCAAAAGAGTAAAGAGTTAAAGAACAAAAACCAGCAACACCAGCTTCATCCGCACAACTTCATGCAATGGACACTCCCAGTCTCCTCACTGGGTTTCTGACCCTTAAACATAGAATTGTGCAACAATGCTGAACTGAACCCCCATACTAAGAATCCGTGATGTTAAATATTGATTCTTTCTTGTTTTCTGGACCAGTAGATAATGGGTGATCCTGCAAAGCTTGACTTCTTAATTTGGATGGACACTGACATGCTTGGACCACAGGTGCAGCAGGTTTTGTATGAAGTTGCTTTGTAGGAGTAGGAATAACCTTGTTTAATCCTTCCATGACTTAAAGCCAAATAAAATTTTGTAGTCAAAATATCATACAATTGGCCTCTAGCTTATTTTATTTATTTATTTATTTATTCATTTTTTGGTTTTTTGGAGACAGGGTTTCTCTGTGTAGCTTTGCACCATTCTTGGAGCTCAACGGGTAGCCCAGGCTAACCTCAAACTCACAGAGTTCCACCTGCCTCTGCCTCATAAGTGCTGGGATTAAAGGTGTGCAACACCACAGCCAGGCTTAATAATTTATGGGGTTTTTTTGGTTTTCTTAGACAGGGTTTCTCTGTGTAGCTTCTGAGCCTATCCTGGAATTCACTCTGTAGCCCATGCTGGCCTCAAACTCACAGAGATCCACCTGCCTCTGCCTCACAAGCACTGTGATTAAAGGCATGGGCCATCACTGCCTGGTTGCTTAACTTTTATTCAGTCTATATCCTATTGAAATTCTATACTCTCAATCTCCACTTTCTACAATTATTCTTAACATTCCTATCTTTCTGGTCATCAAGACAGGTCAGTAAATTTCTCTGTGAAGCTATCTATGATTTTTGCCACCTAAAGTCCTAATATCATCCACATTCTTTCAAAAGACAACATTCTCAGGTTCTACCTATCAACAAAATCACCTTTGGTGTTCCATTTTTTGTTCTAATTTGCTTTTATCCTGCTGTGATTAAATTTTGCATTCCACATATTCTATCAACCTTGTGACATAGAGGTTCAGGCTCCAGGTTGCACATTGAACAACTTAAATAGGGACAGAAGACTGCAAGTCTACCCCTTGGACAGATGGGAAACGTACACAGTAAAGACATTTCCAAAATTATTACTTAAGTACCCCAGTGATGTGAAACATCAGGATATTCTTCAGTGACAGGGTCCTGATGTAAAGATCTCAAGGGATGAGAAAGAAAGCAAAATATAAGGTAGAAAAGATAAAAGCTGGGGTGGGGAGGTCTTGCACAAGGTATGTCTCATGTCAACTATGCTTCTTAAGAAGAATAGCACCTTTATACTACTTCTAGGGGCAAAATGGAAGGAAATGGGGAACTTCTAGGAAGTCAGCAGAAAATATCATACAATAGGATAGATTCAGAGAGGAGGCTAATCAAACCATGCTGCACATGGGGAAAAAGGGTATCTCAATCATATTATTGATTAAGCCCACAGTGATCTGTGGATGGACAACCATAGCCATATTTGGTGAAAGAGTTGGATTCTTGGGCTCTGAAGCAACCCCACCACAAAGGCCCTGATTCAAGACCATTGCCTGCTCTTCAAAGCATAGTCCTGGTTTTAGGGAAGGAGCTCTGTTTTATTGTCAATATGTTATGCCTTTAGGGAAGGCTCCCAAGGCCTAGGTCCCAGGCTGTTACTAGCTCTCCCAAGAATTTTCCTAATCCCTGCCTGAAGGCCTAAAGAAGTGTAAGAGTGTTCTACTTTTCTTTTTTATTTTCTTTCTTTCTTTCTTTCTTTTTTCATTGAGACATATTTTCACTGTGTAGTTTTGGATTCTTTCCTGGACATAACTCTGTAGACCAGGCTGGCCCCAAACTCACAGAGATGAACCTGACTATGCCTCTTGAGTGAGTGCTGAGCAAAGTCCAGCACCACCACCACTAAACTGCTAGTGTTTTACTTTTCAAAAAGTTGTTACCTGGTGTCTGCCCATCTGTCAGATCTAGGATTTTCTAAAGAAGAAAACTGGAACTTTATGGCCTGCCAGGACTTAAGGTTGTTTATGACCATGTAATGCCTCAAAGAGCAGCTTGTTAGATTCCCATTCTTTGATATAGTGTTAGGCCTAGTGGCTTGTTGTACATCAGAGGTGGCTCCTTTGTAATGGTTTACAGCCAAATGACTGGACAATCCTGGTGAACAAATGTGTATGCTATTGTCCTATTCTCTAACAGGCCTGGCTACAATAATCTTATCTTTCAGTGTTTTGGTTTGGTTTGTTTGTTAAGACAGGGTTTCTCCATGTAGTTTTGGAGCCTGTCCTGGATCTTGCTATGTAGACCAGGTTGGTCTAAAACTCACAGAGATCTGCCTGGCTCTGCCTTCTGAGTCCTGGCATTTAAGGTGTATGCAACCACTGCCTGGCAGGTTTTTTTTCCAGGCAGTACTCCCTCAGTTAAATTCTATTGTGTGAGACTTACTATGTCCTAAGAATTAGTAAATGCTTTATATCATTATTTCAACTCCTCTCTCTCACACCTTAGTTGTGGAGTGCTACCCAACACATGAGATGTCTTTTACAACCTCGACAAAATTAACTATAAATTGATCTTACACATGAAAGTTAAATACAAAGTGCTGAACCTCTAGAAGATACTGGACAAAGTAGGCCTGCTTTCAATGAATGCACCAAAAGCATGTTGAAGTTCACGACAAAGATGTTTCTATACACACCTCCATACTCCCAATTCTGTGAACAGATTCAGCATACAGAGCAAAGTTATCCAGAGGCCTGCCCTGGGAATAGGAAGTTTTAAGGACCATAGGGGACCTCACAGAACAGGGATTCTGGCTGAAGTTTCTCACCCAGATCTGAGAAGGACCCACCATTCTGGCTCCTGAACCTTACTCACAATGCTGTGTTTTCCCAGCTCACCCAGGTTCTCTGCTCAGCACTCTGCACCAGCACACACAGCATAGCACACAACACAAAACTGCTGCTGCCAGTTTCTCTTCAAAGTCAAGCTTGAAGCTAGCAGCTGGAAGAACCCTTCACCACTTCTGACTTGCAGGTCACCTGGAGGGCCTGATTGGCTAGTGAGGCCTGAGTGACCAGAGCACCTCCCATAGGGTTACACTCTGCTTAAAGTCACAGCACAATGGTTCCTAATCCTGCCTTCCACCACAGACCCAGACCTTTTCTAAACATTTGCATTTCAATAGCACTCGTCCCTGGTTCCAATAGCAGACTCTGTTATCTTTCTGCTCTTGGTAGGCACTTCCCCTTCTTCATCCTGGACACAGTGTGGCTAGCATGTACAGCCCACTATACTATGTGGGGTGGAGTGATTCCAAGTCACACAGGTGGAAGGGTGGTCAGAATATTAACAACTAAAGAGAGATTTAAAGACAAAAAAGGAGATGTTTGTTTTGTGACTTCAAGTTGAGGTCAGGTGAACTGAACCCACTTTTTACCTAGTTGTCACAGGGACTTCATACAACCAGGAAAGAAATGCAGGAAGTAGATGACAAACAAGATAATAGGTCTTTCTCCCATCAGAAATGGCTTCATTGCTTTAGGAGTTTTATTCCTGAAAATCAGAGCACACTGTTGGCAAATGAATATTAATGAAGGGTAGGCTTCAAGGAAAGTTGAATATTTAAAGCATAATGGAGCTAAGAGGAATATGTTTACAAGCACTGTTATTAATCGGCATATCTTTCTCCTAGGGCAGGTGAAAAAACAAAACAAAAAAAACACTGCATTATCCAAGCTTCTGTACATGAACAGTGTTATGAATTGTATAAAGAAGACTCTGGCAGGTAGAGAGTCAAGGTGCCCTGCTGCTGGTGACAAAAAAAAATGACATTCAGACAGCACAGAGTGAAGAGGTCTATTTAGTGGAGAAAGAGAGAAGGGGAAGAGAAAGAGGGAAAAAATGTGGGGGGAGGGATGGAATCCAAATGTGGTCACACTTCCTGAGTGAAAAGCAGGAGAGAGAGAGAGGGTAGTGGGTGGAAATTTCCCTTAAGAATAAGCTTTTATGTCAGGACAATGAGTGCTGCCAAAGGCCAGGATCAGAATATTAATGAACAGGACTGGTAGAATGAATCTCTCCATGTGTGTACAAAGTGGATTTATTAGAATGTCTCACAAGCTGTAGTAGAGCTAGTCTAACAATGGCTGTCTACCAATGGAAATTTGAAAAGTCCAGTAGTTATTCAGTACATAAGACTGGCCATCTCAGCTGGTCTTCAGTTTACGCCACAATTTTAAGGAAGTAGGCTCTGATGCTAGCAAAATAAAAAACTTGGTAATCAGAGCTAGGACAAGCAGGTGAAAAGAGAACTTCCTTCTTCAATATCCTTTATATATGTAGGCTGACACCAAGAGTTCCTACACAGATTAAAATTGGATCTTATTCTTTGTTGATTGGTTTTTTGGTGATTTCTTTTTTTTTTTTAGAGGGCTGTTATCATTTTTTTATTTATTTTGCAATACAATTCAGTTCTACATATCAGCCACAGATTCCCTTGTTCTCCCCCCTCCCGTCCCCCTCACCTTCCCCCCAAGCCCCCCCCCCCCCATTCCCATCTCCTCCAGGCCAAAGCCTTCCCCACAGAAAAAGGTTTTATCATTGTAGTCCTGAAACACAATCTGTTGAGCAGGCTGGCCTCAAACTAAGAAAATCCAAAAGCTTCTCCTTTCTGGGGTTAAAGGTGTGCACTGCCACCAAGCAGCTAAAAGTGGATCTTATCACCTAAAATGATCCAGATTAAAGATGAGTCACTAACTATAAAACCTTTAAGAAAAATCCCTCACAGGAGTACACAAATCTTTTGGGTTTTAATTAATTAAAGAGGTAGTCAGCCTGACTATTAAGAATAGCCATCACAACAGACAAGACAGATGAAGTGAGAAAGATTTCTTAACTGCAGGAGGCAAGGAGAGTATGGAAATTATTTCCAAAACAATGCTTTTCCTAATCAAAGGAAGCATGTGGATTTAGTAGGGAGTCTGGGCTCATTCATGTAGCACTCTGTATATTCTTAAGTTTGCTAAGTAGACAAATCCACTTCTGATAATGATCACAATGTAAAATAGGGACATTTATGGATATTTTTAACTCAATGTTATGCAGGAACATATATAAATTATAAAAATGATGGAAAGAAATGTCTCTAGCATGTTCATCTTGTACCACAAAGTCTTAGCTGAAAATCAAGGAAATGACCCTGTAAAAAGTAGACTGTGCTGGGCAGTGGTAGCTCACACCTTTAATTCCAGCACTCAGGAGGGAGAGCCAGGCAGATCTCTGTGAGTTCTAGGTCATCCTGGTCTACAGAGCAAAATCCAGGACAGCCAGGACAGTTTCACAGAGAAACACTGTCTTCAAAAAAAAAAGTAGATTGCTTTGGGGCCTATGTGCACTGTCAATCTTGATGTTTGATCTAAAAGATAACTGTACCATTGCCACAATTTTCACAGATACAAATGATAGAGAACACAAATACAGAGGTATCATGGAAAAGTCACCTTACAGCATTACTTACTTTGCTCCTAGATAGATGGTTATAATGAACTCTATGAACTTCAGAACAAAACTGCATTTCCCTCTGAGCAGGCTGGCTTAGCAGTGGGTCACAGCTGCTTCCATGCAAGACCAGCAGGAGTTCATTTGTACAAGTCCTGGCTTGTTTTATGGCTAAGGACTGTGACATCACTGTAAAAAATGTTATTCTTTCCTTTTTCTAACTTTTTAAAAAATTATGTATACAATGTTTTGCCTGTATGTGTCTCTGTGTAGTGCCTAACAAGGCCAGAAGAAGGCAGGATATGCCTAGGACTAAAGTTACAACAAATGGTTAGCTACCAAGTGGTTCTGGGACTGGAACCTGGGTCCTCTATAAAAATACCCAGTTCTCTTAATTGCTAAGCTGTCAATCTAGTCCCCTTTTCATTTAAAATTTCTTTCCGTAAATTGATAAGCAAGAGATATTACATCACTTTCCCTTTTTATCTCTTCATTCTATCCCTTCCCAAATCCTTTCTATCTTCTTACTTATTAACTCTAGGTGAATATTTATGCTGAAATACATTAATACACCTTGCTGCTTCCATTTTTGTTGGAGATAGTTAGATGATAGATAGATAGATAGATAGACAGACAGACAGATAGATAGATAGAGATAATGGGCTGACCATGTTGTATTGAAAAAACAATTAGGGATCTCATCTTTGCCTGAGGTTAATCCTCTCTGGAAAATTCACATTTTAATCAGCATCTGGTGTCTAGCCCTGACTGGATTACCTTGGACAGGAAACAATTAAGAATAGAAAACGTAAGTAGGAAAATACCTCACCAGTTAAGAGCACTGAAGATTCTTTAAGAGCATCCACCTTCCATTCCCAATACATTTAGAGGGTCACTAACATCTGTAACTCCAGTATCAGGCGTCCTGATACCATCTCCTTGCCTCCCTGTCCACAATAAGAAGAGGACTCTTCTATCATAAAAAATACTTTTCAAGCTGAAAGTGGCAGTGCATTCTTATAGTGCCAGCAAAATGGACACAGAGGCGACAAGATCATTGTGAGGTTTAAAGCCTATGCAATAGTGGACACAAACACATGCACATACACACACACATACACACACTCACATACACATGAAAAGAAGAAAATTGAATTACATACAAGAAAAGGAGCATTGGAGAATTAGAACTATACAATACCTCTTAAAGTCATTTCAAGTGTCTGCCACTGGTCCCATAGAATCATTTTCCAAACTAAATATGGCTAAGATCAAAAACACTGAATGCAGCTTATGTTGGAGAGGATGTGGAGCAAGGGGAACACTCCTACACTGTTGATGGGAGTGAAAACTTCTACAGCTGCTTTGGAAATCAGTATGGTGCTTTCTCGGGAAATTGGAAATCAATCTCCCTAAAGACCCACCTATACCACTCTTGGACATATACCCAAAGAATGCTCAATCATACCACAAGGACACATGCTCAACTATGATCATCGCAGCATTATTTGCAGTAACTAGAACCTGGAAACAACCTAGATGCCCTTCAACTGAAGAATGGATAAAGAAAATGTGGTACATATACACAATGGAGTACTTACTACTCAGCAGAAAAACAATGACATCATAAGGTTTACAGGCAAGTGGATGGAACTAGAAAATATCATCCTGAGTGAGGTAACCCAGCCTCAGAAAGACAAACATGGTATGTACTCACTCATAAGTGGATACTACATGTAAACCAAAGGATAACGAGACTGCAAATCGCAGCTCCAGGGGGGCTAGCTAATAAAGAGGACCCTAGGAAAGAATTTCATTTTCAGCATCCAACTAAAAGCTCACAGTCATCTTTAATTCCAGTTTCAGGGAATCTGACATCCCCTTCTGGCCTCAATAGGCACCAGAAATGCAAGTGGTAACCAGACATACATGTAGACAAAGTACAAACATAGGAAACCTTAAATTAAAGCTACTATCTTCTAGTAAGAAACATGCTAAGAAAAAATATGGGGCAGGAGTGGCTACACGTGGTGTGGACTATACACATAAAAATGCAATAGTGTATAAATAAGCACCAGGATTGAATACATAGTTTCACTAGGCTGAATTAGAGACAAGGAGCTCTCTTGGATTCTGGCAAGGCTTAATTTTTTGTTCACCTCCTTCTTAAGCCAGGGCCCCTACATTCACAGAAAACACCAAACTGATCCTAAAAGTCACACTGGCTAAGCAGGTCTAGTGCTGTGACAGAGAAAGGAACTGAGTTTCCCTACAAGGAGCACAACCTGTTCTCAGGGTCCTAGAAGAACATAATCCAGGGCTGCAGGAAAATTTTAATTCTTAATTTGTATTTGTCTGGACCGTCCTTGTATATTGTTTCTGTTATAGAAAAGTAAGAAAACTTAAACACACATAATGTTTCTACATTCCATAGGACTAAAATCATATCCTGAATTTAAGTAATTGAACTCAAAAATGCCAATTTCCAAGTGAAGAATAAAAAACATCTTCTCCAATGATTATCTACTTGCAAGAGCTACATTTATTAGCATATTTCACATTTGCTGGAATACACAATCATTTATTTAGACATTTATGAGGGAAGAAAATAACTGGAAGATAAATGATAGTTTACTGGACACACACCTGTAATCCCAGCTCTCAGAATGTAGCAGGATTACCTCAAATGTGAGACCAGCCTGGTGTATATAGATGAATTCCTGGAAAGTCACCCAGCAAAACTAGCTCAGATATATTGATTAACTCATTAATTATAATTTTAAAAACAGGGCAAATGTAATTTAGCTACAACAGTTTTTAGGTTTTGTGACAAGATGATTGACCACAAGAAAAACATGAGTCTTTGTTCAAAAATAGGATATATGAAACAAAAAGCCTTAAAAACCAAGAAATGAAGTCATGATACATCACAATTATCTTTTTTTTTTTTTTTGGTTTTTCGAGACAGGGTTTCTCTGTGCAGCTTTGCGCCTTTCCTGGGACTCACTTGGTAGCCCAGGCTGGCCTTGAACTCACAGAGATCCGCCTGTCTCTGCCTCCCGAGTGCTGGGATTAAAGGCATGCACCACCACCGCCCGGCCATCACAATTATCTTAATGTAATAAAAGTAGATGAAGTGAAAACTAATCCACACGATTCATTAAGCAAAGGACAAGATTTGTTCATTGAGATTGTATGAAAGAAAAAAATATATTCACGTCACATGGCAGTGGTCAGCACGCCTTTAATCTCAGGACACAGGAGGCACAGTCAAGCGGATTTCTGTGAGTGCGAGGCCAGTCTGGTCTACAGAGCAAGATCCAGGACAGGCACCAAAAGTATGCAGGGAAAACCTGTCACCAAAAAACAAAAAAAAAAAAAGAAAAAGGAGTGAAAAATATTTTCACATATCAAACAAGAATTTCTAAGGAAGAAAGCACCACAGTGGTAGTTTCACTGCCTAGCATGAGACCTGCCTGGGTTTCACTCCATGATGAAATTCTCTAGAATAAGCAATCTAAGATATACAAAAAATCATAATTTTAAAAGCAAAAAAACTATTTCAAGTAAAAACTGAATAATAATAATAATAATTTATAAATAGTTTGTGTAGACATGGGTCAAAAAGGACAAAAGTCAAACAAAGAACACAGACAGAATGAAAGACAATATTATTCTTCATCTCTGAATCAAAACCTAGGCAATGTGAAAAAAGGAGAAACATTTTCATATTTTATCTTTATAGATCATAAACTAGACACTGGCTGGTGTGGGCCTAAGAGCATGGAGGCAAAGCTATTCTAAGGTCAATGTAGATTTCAAAGTCATCCTGGCCTGCTCAAGAGCAGGTTTCAAAATAAGTAAATCAGGCCCCCAATTTTTAGCCCACATGTGTTGTTATACTTTCTCAAAGCAAAACCAACACTGACATTTAGTAGCCATATAAAAATATCTCAGCCAGGTATGGCAACATATATTTGAATTCCAGGGCTCTGGATTCAGAAGCAAACAAATCTCTGTGCTTGAAGTCAGCCTGCTCTACTCAGCAATGCTAGGCCCACCAAGGATACATATTGATACTGTTTCATAGAACCTAAATAAAGACCAGACATGTTGGTGTAAGCTTTCCTTCCCAGCACTTGAGAATCAGAGACAGGAGGATCTGTCTGAGTTCAAGGTCAGCCTGAACTACATGTAAGTTCCAGGACAGCCAGGCCTACATAGAAAGAATGTGTCAAAAAAATAATCAAAACAGGGTCTGTTTTTATTACAGAAAAACATTAAAGCTCTTTATTATAACCCTAAAAAGTCTTTAAAATTTCAGTGTCTTCAATAGTTGCGGCCTTATACGATACTGAAAAAGATTTAAAATGATTTTTCTGCAACACAAATATTAAATGCAAAAATATTTTATGCATCTTGTCCTCATAGAATCCAAATTATCCCAAGTATCCCACTTTCCAAATATTAACTTTATGGCTACCAAAAAAAGACTAATTCAATGAGGTCAGAATTTTCAGCACATACTGTCATGTTATACAAAATTGGTGAAGGCCAAACACTTTCCAGAGAAAGAGCAATATAAAATTAGATGAAAATAAAACTAAAATCATAGATGGGACCACTGAAAAAGAAATGAGACATAAAGACATACCAACAAATGTATATCATGCTCCATTAAACAAGAATGACAAGATTCTAATCAAAATCAACCACAAGAAATCACTGGCCATCACTCATCCTATATACTCATTCTCTCCTTTGCCAATAATAGAAAGTGAGTTATGTGAGGAGCATCTTCCACTGAAACTGGAGAGATTCACTTGAAGCCCTCTGATATTTTAACTTTGTAGAAAACACTTTTGACTACTAAAAGGATCTCATTCTCTTATGATCAAGAAAAGGATATCTGTTAGGATCACTTAGACAATATCTTCTTTCCCATGACAGATAATTGCCTATAAGTCTACACCAAAGTGCGAAAATGAAATCTTTTTAAAACAAAATTCAAGGTAAGAGATTTTTAAAGAATCAGTGTATACTTAAAGCACCTTGGTATGCTATAATTACATTATAAGTCACAAACACTTTTCAAAGCAAGTTTATTGCTTTTTTTGCATATATTTTTGCTTGAGAGAGTATGTTTCCCATCTGTATACTGTATCTGCAAGAGTAGATAGTATGAGTCTCTTAATTGAATATTGATATCTGAACTCAGGCCATCTCCAAAATGAATAGGTTCTGAGCCACCTTCTAAAACCCATAATATGCTTTATCCACTAAACCAAAAGGCTTTAACAGATTAACAACAAGAACAACAAAACCTAAATAAATATAAAAGAAAAAAAATTCTTTGAGAACATGATGCACAAAAATTAAGATTTTTTTATGGTAAATCTAGAGCAAAAAAGGAATACAATCCAACAGTAATGTCCAACAATTTATAACAGGAAAGCTAATTACATTGCTACTTTCACTGTGAAAACACTCAGGATGATCAACGGAAGTATGAAAAAATAGTACACAGATTGACCTAATATGACTTCTATATTTACTACAAAGCTATAAAAATCGAGAATGTGTACAATATTAATGAAAGAATAAAGGAGATAGAGGCAAAAACCAAGAATAAAGGCAGGAAATTACAGTCAACTATTAATCAGAGAGCAAAGGAAACTTAACCAGAAAAGTGTAATCTTGAACACTGTTATCCAAGCAACTATAATTCTATGTGTATAGAAACTAAATAAGCACAGAGTTCAAAACTACCACAAAAAATTAACTCAAAGTGACCCTAGAATAAATGTTTCTGACCCTCAAGCTAATGATAGTTTTCCAAAGACAAGAGCCCCATGTCTAGAGCTCTCACTGCAAAAGGAGGTGATCTCTTGATATGACTATGCAGCCCCTTATGCTTCCTTCTGCTTTCAGGTAAACTCAGCCCCACTCTTTCACAATCCAAAAGCAACATAGAATTATTAAATTTTGTGTTATGTTAATTCTGTGTCCTGTTCCATGGATTATAGCACAAGATGTCAATTCTACCCTATCTACCTGCCCAACACCATGCACACCTGAGAAATATCTGCAGCTCAGAAATGTCTTTTGTTCCTGGAAACTAAACTTCACTGAAACACACCATTGCACAACTGGTGGTAGCAGAAAGTTAAAAGCATTGTAATCATGTATTTCCCAAGGGGTGATCCACATCACCATCTTTCTAACAGTTTTTAAACTATATGTAACATTTGAAGACAAACCTGAGAGTGGAATGCAATACTCAGAACTTCTAGAAACAAGACACTAATTTTTCCAATATGTCTTCACGCTACACACCAAAAGCATGCCTGTGTGGGCAAAATGAACTATGATATTACAAGCATCATATCCTCCCATACTAGGGCTGCAGAGTCTCCTACCTAGGAAATCCATATACAGGGAGGTACAGAGGACAAGGGTGACTGTCCAGGTCAGCACATGGACCAACAAAACCACACTCAGGCTAATGGTCCATCCAAGCAGAAATAGCAGCTCAGCAAACCTTCTCTGAATATCTATTCTCACCATGGCATAACTTGTGTTCTTCCCTACAGCTCATTACATGAGAAGCAGAGGATAATCCCAAAAAGAATCTACAAGCTACCAGCCAATCTTACTACTAATTGCAATGCATTCTTAGAGTCCCTCATTGGCTAGGGACACCCAGCTGGGCCTCAGAATACTAGCAACTCACCTATTAGGTGATCAAAGATCAAATGATTCAGAGAGCACAGTCCTTACAGCTCTAGCCTTTTAGCCAGCAGACAGGGACCTAGTCTAGAAAATTTCTATTTTTTTGTAGACATTCTTCTAATCTCCTAGAGTATATCCTGTTCCTCATCCAAAGCCCAGGTTCCTATCTGTGCCCATTCCATTATACACTCAATGTGCAGTGCAGCCAACCCATTGTCTTATAGCTGGGAAACTGTGTAGTCAAACAAAGGTCACATTCATACGTAACTGTTGTTACTGTGTAACTGTTGTTAAAGAAAAGCAGGTCAAAAAAAAGAAAAACAGGCCATGAATTAGAAAACAATGAGTGGTCATGGTATGTCTTAGAGACAGGAAAGTGAATGTGGATATGATACAGTTATGATCTCCAAAAATTATTTTGTGAAGTTGACAGAGACGTTATGGCCATGTGCTGCACACTCTAGGGATTTGTATTAGAGCACATGAAAGATTTCTCAAACCTTTTATCTCTGGGTGTATATCTAAAACCTGAAAAATAACAATTCCATTAGGCATGGCCACAACATTTTACCCACATCTATTATGAGTGAAGTACTATAACTATAGCAATTTGGTTTCATGATAAGGTCAGTCCTTTACCCATATTCTTGATTGCCCTTGTCTGTGGACCCCAAGAAATGGACAATCAGGACATATATTGAACATGTAAAATTGATTACCTAATTCCTCGTTGCTAATCTAAAGTACTGTTGAAGTAGGAAATCTCTCAACCCCCACCCTACCTCTCCTTTCTTGCACTGTGACTCCACTAGCTTCAAAGGTGGTCAATGAACTCCCTTCTTGCAGAGGTTCCTCTTCATTTATAAGTCTCTCATAAAAGTCAGAGAGATTGGGGGTCACTCATTTACTGGGGTACTTTTCCTTCTGACAGACCAGTCAAGGCCCAGAATGGAAGGAGTTGCAGGAAAATTTTCTCAGCACTGCACAGCAGAGGAAGGATTAGGTGTTCAATGCAATTCTCAATTACATAGAATGAGGCAAGCCTAAACAAAAGGAGACATTGCTCTACACAGAAATAATATCAATAATCAACATCACTTGAGAGAAAAGCAATAAAGCTCTTGATTACCTAGAGACACTGGAGAACAGAAACAAAAAAAGATAACAGCAGGAATGTACTAAAAGAAAGTATTTAAAATGATACAAATAAGTCAACTTTAAATGTTATAAATAATATATTTTTAAGATAAAAAATTGGCAATATTGATTTTGAAAAAGAATAGGTCCTTCCCTAGTAGAAGGAATGTCATTAATGTGAGATAGATTGATCTTGCCCATATGTATGTGTTGGCTGCTGAGATCTATAACTTGACACACTCAGTTACTGTTAATAGTCTCTTTCTCAAACCATGAGCTGACATAACTATGTCAAGCAGGACTGGACATATCTGCATAGGAGAGTTTCCTAATAGCAAATTCAATATTTATTGGCTCAAGATAACCTTACCAAACATCACACTCACACAATCTGGTCTGTGATAATTCATGTAACATGAATTAAATCATGATGGGAAATTATAAAATAACTCCTGCTACCATAATCAGGTCCTTTTCTATAACAGTGACTCCAGCTGCTAATTACCTACCCTGCTTCCCCCTGCAGTGTGCACAATAAACTATTTCTGCTATTTGGTTTGAAGTCAGAAGCAATGCTCCACATGCAAAACCTTTCCTGGTGACTACATTAGATTGTCAACTACATGATTTGAATGGATAATTTTAAAACTCTGAGCTGCTACAGTCATTTAATTTAAGAATTTTGAAGGTATAGTAGAGAGAACAGTGAGATCATTGGCCTGGAGAGCAACAGAATGGAATCCTTGTGTTTTTTAGCTTCATGTTCCAGGTTGCACTTTGAATAATTTAAACAAAGATAGACAACTTATAGATCTAGTTATTTGGGCAGTTGTGTGAATTAGACAGCAAAAATATTCCCAGAATTGTTTCTTAAATAGACCAGACACCTGAAACAGCAGGTCATTCTTTAGTGACATTGTGCTGGGGTGAAGATGACAGTAGGTGAGAATGATGGGAAAAGTGGAAGGTAGAAAAAATAAAAGCGGGTGTGAGGAGATCTTGCACAATCTGTACTGCATGCCATGTTATCTTCTTAAAAAGAATAGCACCTATTTCCAGGGAGGAAATGGAAGGAAATGAGGAACTTCTAGGAAGTCTGCCAAAACTACAATACATTGGGACAGAATCATGAGGAGGCTAATCAAACAATGCTGCAAAGGGGAACACAGGATATCTCAAGATCATTACTGAGTAAACCCAACAGTGGTCTTGGGACTGATATCCATAGATCCATGTGGTATCTGAAGCAACCCCACAATAAAAGTCCTAGTTCTAGACCATTACCAGTTCCCCCAAACATGTTCCTGATCTTATGAAAGGAGCTCTGTTTTATTGTCAATATATCAGGCACTTATGCCTAGGCTCTCAAGGCCTAGGCCCCAGGCTGTTAATTGTTCTCCCAAGAATGATTCTTTTCCTTGTCTGAGGGCCTAAATGAAAGCCTAGTTTGATCAGTCTAGTCCTTAATACAACAGGTTTTAGTTTTCAAATACTTGTCACCTGGTGTCATATTGACCTTCTGGCAGAACCATGCTTTTCTCAAGAAGAAAACTGGATGATAATTTCTAGGCCCATTTAATTGCCTGCCAATTTCATGATATTCTTGTTTTTTATTAGAGTAAATCTCCACTGTGTATATGTGCCATGTTTTCTTCAGTTGAGGGTCATCTAGGTTGTTTCTAGGTTCTGGCTATTATAAATAATACTGTTATGGACATAGTTGACCATTGTCCTTGTGGCAAGATTGAGCATTCCTTGGGTATATTCCCAAGAGTGGTATAGCTAGGTCCTGAGGTTTTTGAGTGACAATTTTATAAGAAACAATTTTTGGAAATAAATTCTAAATAAAAAGAGGGGCTAGAGACATGGCTCAGTAATTAAGAGTACTGGCTGTCATTACAGAGGACTCAGGTTCCATTTCTAGAACCCACATGATAGCTAACAATTTGCTGTAACTCCAGTCCCAGACATCTGCTGCCTTCTTCAGACTCTCTAAGTACTGTGCACTGACTCATGCATGGACAACACTCATAAAATTTCATTTTGTTAAAAGTTACAAAAAGTGAACAATGGAATTTTCTACAGGGATGTCACAGCCCTGAGACAGACAGCAGCCAGGGCTAGTTAAAATAACTTCTCTAGGATCTTGCATGGAAGGAGCTGTGGCCTTCCACTGATCCAGCCTGCTCAGAGGCAAAAGCAGCTTCATTCTGAGGTTAATATGAACTCATCATAACCATTAACTTAAGAGCAGAGTATACAGTGCTGTTAAGTGTCTTTTTCTTGAAGTTTCCTTTATTTGTCTTCTTTATCTTTTCTATTGGTGAGAATAGCATTGGTAGTTATCTTATAGATTCAACATCAAGATTGACAGGTTGCATAAGCTTCAGAGCAATATTTATTTTACTGTGTGATTTATTGATTTTCAGCATGCCAGAGACAATTTTTTCCAATCATTTTTATAATTTACATATATTTCTGCATGATATGGGAGTAAGAATACCCCTAAATGTCTCTGCTTTTACATTGTTATCATATTTAGAAATGGATTTATTTACTTGCCTGCTTAGGAATAGGGAGAATTCTATGTGAATATGTCCAACTTTCCTAAGTAAAATCCACATACTTCCTTTGTTTAGGAAAAGCATGTTTTCCCTGCCTCCTGCAGGTAATAACTTATCTCATTTCTTCTTTCTTGGCTGTTGTGAGGGCTATTCTTGGTAGTCACACCTACTTCTTGTGGAATTAACTAAAACCCTAAGAGTTGGTATACCTGTGATGGATTTTTTGAAAGTTTTGAAAAAAGATCCATCTTTCATCTGGATCATTTGAGGTGAAATCCACATTCAGCTGCTTGGTGTCTATGTACTCTTTAAACAAAAGCACTCAGGAGGTAGAAACAGTTGGATTTACCCAAGTTTGAGGCTGGTCTGACCTACAGAAGGAGTTCCCAGGCTACACAGCAAACCTAGTCTCAAAAACACCAAAAAAGTTTTTTTCTGTCTGAGTCCTTTGAACTCTGCTCACCCAGTAGGGAAACTGCTAATGTCCAGAAGCCCAGCCATGTGGTCTTAGCTGATGAGGGATTCTGGGGACTGTTCACAATCAGGAGCAGCAGCAGGAGGTAGCTTCCAGGTTCTTTCCAGGATTCTCCACTTGTTCTGCTATAGGGAGCTGTAAGGAAGTCCATAAGCCATGCCATGGTGAGTGTAGCATGTTCAGAGCAGGTCTGCAGAGCTGTCATTTATGCTGGGACTTCGATGAACCATGATCCAGACTGTGGTTTTGTTGGTCCATGTGGTGACATGGGCCATAGTCCTTGTCCTCTGAGCCTTCCTGTGTATGGATTTCCTGGGTATATAGAGACTCTACAACCCTATATGGGAAGATATGCTTATAACATCACTATAGGATTTGAATATACTCTGAGTCAGTCTAAAAATAGTAAGTGTCTGGAAGGTTATTTCTAGGGAGGAGGAATGTCTGTGAGCACGTTCTGTGGGTGTGTCTGTGAGGGACTTGCCTCAGGGTGCAACTGGAGATTGCTGTGCTTTTGAGGGGAGGACTGGAGGAATTTCTGTTGAGTTTGCCTCAGGGAGAGGGTGTGTTCAGTAGGTGATTTGTGGGCTTGGCCCAGGGAAGTAGGAATGCAGGGCTGCAAAAGCTCACAGGTCTTGTGCACCAACCCTGCCCTTCTCTTGCCTATCTCAAATATCTATGGAGCTGAAGGAGGTGTTCATGGAGTGTCACCTGGTCTGATCATTTGCAGCCCTGGAACTAGTCCCGGGAAACAGCAGACCTGGATCTAGCTGCCCAAGGACTCAACCAAGGCTGATGATGAAACCCAGAGATGTGGAGCTCACAGTGTTGCTGCTGTTCACATTTCAATCTTTCTTTTTTATTCTTTTGTCATACAATACAATCCAACTGCAGTTTTCCCTCCCTCTACTCCTCTGCATCCTCTCCATTTCTTCCTTTTTCATCAGATCCACTCCTCCTCCTTTTCCCTTCAGAATAGAGCAGATATCCCAGGGTTATCAATAAAACCCTGCATAACAAGTGACAAAAAGACTAGGCAGGAACCCCCATATCAAAGCTGGATGAAACAATCTAGTAGGAGTTAAAGGATTTCAAGAGCAGGCAAAGATGTCAGAGACACACCACCCACTTCTACTGTGAGGAGTTGCACAAAAACACCAAGCTATACAAGGGTAACCCATATGTAGAGGAACTGGTGTGGACCCATGTAGGTAGTAAATGCTGTTTCAGTCTCTGTGAGCCCCTGTGAGCCCCTGTGAGGTCTGCTTAGTAGATTATTTAGGCTATGTTCTCTTCTGTTCTTTTATTTAAGATTTTTTTTGAAAATCCTTTCTGGGATTTTAGCTGAGATTTTCCTCCTTCTATTCCTATTATTCTTAGGTTTGGTCTTTTAATAGTGTTGCAGATTTCCTGAATCTTATGTTTCAGGAAATCTTTCAATTTAACGTTTTCTTTCATCAATATAACCATATTTTCTATCATAACTTTAAAGCCTGTAATTCTCTATTCTATGTCTTGTATTCCTTTGGTGAAGCTTGCCTCTGTAGTTCCTGTTTGAATACCTAGATTTTCATTTGTAGAATTTCTTCAGTTTGCATTTTTTAATTGCTTCTATTTCCATTATCAGTTCTTGAAGAAATCATTTATTATCATCAACTGTTTGTTTGTCTTTGATTTTCTTTAAGGGATTTGTTAATTTTTTCCAATATTAGATTTATCCTTTCTCTGCTTTCTTTAAACACATTCATTCACTTTCTCTTTAAGAACTCCTATCAACTTTATAAAGTTTGGCTTAATTGTCCTTCACCTGTGATGTAATATCCAGGGCTTGCTGAAGTAGGATAGCTGGAATCTGGTAGTGAAATATTGTTCCAGCTGATGTTGATTATGTTCTTATGGTGGTGTCCAGGTATCTGGATTTGAGGTGATTGTGGCTCTGGGTGCTGATTTCTCAGTTTGTCTTTTTTGGATGGGTGTTTTAGTTCTTGGTTTCTATTTGCTCTTTGTTCTTCTCTTCTTTGTGGTCTATAATTGAACAGGGGTTCTCATCCCAAGTTGGGGCCTTGAAATCTTGCAGTGTTACCTTTGTTCCATCAGAGAGTATCTGGCCAAGTTTGGGGATGACCAAAGGGAGGAGAAGAGGAAGTTTGGGGATAGGGCTGAGGGGGCATTGAGAAAGTAGGGGAGGTCTATGGGCAGGTGGTCCACATAGACATCTGGCAGATTGTGTGTCCTTTGTTAGAGAAAGGATTCAACCCAATTTTGAGGCAACAACACAGAGATGAAGAGAGAAGTGGGATTGAGGATATTGATAAGGGATTATTGAAAGACTGCAGGATGTCCAAAAGTGAGCAGGTTACATGGATTTCTGGTGGCTGGCATTGCCCCTGGTCCAGCAGGGGCATCTCTACCTCAGGTTGTCTACCTGTTCTTCTGGCTGGTGTGGCTTGCCTTTGAGCAGAGGATATCCATCCAATTTGGGGTGGGGACTTGGATTTGGCAGTGGCAGCTATATGGTTGGTGGAGGATTATGTCTGTGGGTATATGGGGATGGTGGAAGTTTCATGGGCTGGTGGCCTGGCTATCTAACCTTCTGGCTGGTGTGACATGCACATGAATGGGGGATGTCTGCTTATGTTGGGTCCAGGAACACAGTCACATTCCTTTTTTTCTGAATGGGAATATATACTGTGCCATTATTTGTTGGAAATCCTTGTCGCTTGTTTGTACAAGATGTGCCAGGCAAGAGATTATCTTGAGTGTCAAAAGAAACTGGACATTTGAGCTGTTTGGGGCTGTTACAGACTATGAGGATCATTGTACTAAGATTAAATGCATTTCCCTTTTTCTTTTTCTCTTGGTATTTATTCTTCTCTCATACAATACATCCTAACTTGCAGCTTCCTTCCCCTTTCTCCACTCCTTCTAGTCACCACCCTGAAATCCTCATTCCTCCAAATGCACTGCTACCATTTTTTCCTTCAGAAAATAGAAGGCTTCCCAGGGATATCAACCAAACACATCATAAGGAGGTGCAATAAGGCTAGGAACAAACCCTCATATCAAGGCTGGGCAAGGTAACCCAATAGGAGGAAAGGGGTCCAAAGAGCAAGCAAAAGAGTCAGAAACCAGGACTCCTACAGTTATAAGTCCCACAAACACACCAAGCTAAACTACTATAGAATGTATGCAGATGACCTGGCACAGAACAATACAGGCTTCATGATTGCCATTTCAATTTCTCTGAACCCCTATGCACCCTGCTTTGTTGATTCTATGGGCCAAGATCTCCTTGTTTCCACAACCCTTCTGTATCCTACAATATTCATTCCCTCCTTCCACAGGATTCTTAGAGCTCATCCTCATGTTTGGGTAGGGATCTCTGCTTGTGCTCCCATCATCTACTGAAAGAAGCCTCTCTGATGACAATTAGGCTAGGCACAAATCTTTGATTATAACAGAATATAGTTATATATCATCTCATTGTATTTTTCTTGGTCAGTTGTACTTGGTCCTTTCCTAGTTTTCTGGACCATCCTATTGCAGTTCTTATCCATCTAGGCTTTGTAAGGCATGAGCCTCCTTCCATAGCTTGGGCATCAATTTAGACTAGTCATTCATTGGTTAGACACTCTGAGCCACCATTGCTCCAGCATATCTTTCAGGCAGGACAAGTGTTAGCTGAGTGTTTTGTGTCTAGCTTGGTTTCCCAATCCTACCACTGGGAGTTTTGTGTGGTTACAGAAGATGGTTGGTTCAACCTCTGTATTCTTTTTGTTTGGTTGTTTGTTTTTTCTCTGTGTAGCTTTTGGAGCCTGTCCTAGAACTCACTTTTTAGAGAAAGATGGCCTCAAACTCAGAGAGATCTGCCTGCCTCTGCCTTCTGAGAACTGGGATTAAAGGTATGTGCTATCACTACCCAGCCAGCCTCTGAATTCTTGATAACTAGGACTCCTCACTAGGGTCACCCTATTAGGTTCCATGAAGTTTGCACTGCACTGTGTCCATGTCTCCTGCTAAAATCTCCCCTAATCCAGATATCCTTCGTGTCTTCTCCTCTGTCCCTTCCTTACTCACCTGACCAATCTTGTTCCCATCTCCAACTGCCTCCAGTGCACCCACAAAATCTATTCTATATACTTCTCCCAGTGAGATTCGTGCATATACCCTAGAGCTGCTCTTCTTACTTAACGTCTATGCATCTGTGGATTGTACTGTGATTAACTATATTTATTGTGAGTGTACTTTACTTAACAGCTAATTTTCATGTATGAATGAGTACAACATGTTTGTCTATGTGCTTCTGGGTTTTCTCACAAAAGATAATAATGAACTCTAGAAACTAAACAACAAACCATATAATGCAATTATAATGGGTTATACCTCTAACTAGAATTCTCAGTAGAAGAATCTAAAGTGCCTGAGAAACACTTGAAAAAATGTTCAACATCCTTTGCCATCAGGCAAATGCATATTGAAACTACTTTGAGCTTTTGTCTTACACTTATAAGAATGGTTAAGATCAAGCCGGGCGGTGGTGGCACACACTTTTAATCCCAGCACTCGGGAGGCAGAGCCACGCTGATCTCTGTGAGTTCGAGGCCAGCCTGGACTACCAAATGAGTCACAGGAAAGGCACAAAGCTACACAGAGAAACCCTGTCTCGAAACACCAAAAAAAAAAGAATGTTTAAGGTCAATAACACAAGTGACAGTTAATGTTGGAAAGGATATGGAGCAAGGGAATTCATTGCTGTCACAGGTTCAAATTTATATAGGCACTGTGGAAATCAATATGATATCCTCAGATAATTGGGAGTCAATCTACCTCAAGATCCAGTTATACCTCTTTTGTGCATATACCCAATGTTACTCTTCCGTTTTACCACAAGGACAGTTGCTCATCTAGGTTCAATCTGACTTGGATCTGATTACACACTTGTCTATCTTATTTCTTCTTTGTTGTTAGTTCATACAATTTCTCTCATGTGTACTCTGTACTGTTGTTTTGTGTACTTGTCTGTGTATGTTTGTTAATTGGCATTTTTCTTGCAAGGTGATTCCCCTTTAAAAGGGTAGAGAATTGAGAGAGGTGAACACCCTCTTCAGTTTTCTTCTAAAGTCGATTGGTGATTACATTATAACAACTATGTAATTAAGTAAGATAGTGAGCACCAGAATTGTATGAATATACTGTCAAAGAATTATATATTTACAATGTTGTCAGTATCATGCTTTCTGTTGTTCACATGTATGGATTGTTTTAGAATGCAGTGACCTATGATGATGTGCATGTCAACTTCACTTGGGAAGAGTGGACTTTGCTGGATCCTTCCCAGATGAATTCTACAAAGAGGTGTTGATTGAGACCTACAGGAACATCACTACTATAGGTAAGACAGTGTATTTTCCTTCACATTTTAAAATAGGTGGACAACTCTTTCTTGGTTTTGGATGTTCCTGTGTAATTTGATTGAGAAAGAAGAGTGAGGTAAATAAATCAGGCATGTTTCTAAGATTCACTGAAGATAGTAACATAAATTTACAATGATTTCAATAATATAAATTTTCTGGTACTCTATTTTAGGATATAGTTGGGAAAATCATAATATCGAAGAGCACTTTCAAAATTCTAGAAGACATACAAGGTAATTTCCTTGTGCAAGCTGATAAAAATATGCCTGTGAAGAAATTATATTTTGTCCTGGAAATTTTAAACAAAAGCAACAGTGTAAATAAGTACCACTTAAAGTGCATTGATGATTATTAAATTCTCACAAAAACATAAATCTCAATTTCAGGTTCGTGAATTGCATTTGCAGGGCATTATTTAAGAACAATGTCAAAGAAACAATTCCCCAAAAGATATCACCATTAAAATCATAGCACCATGAGAGCTATGCTGTAGAACTGTCAGTCTTTTTATTTCATAACATTCATATTACAAAAGTTACACACAGTGAAGAGCCGATGAGTATATTGTCAAAGCTTTCTATTAAGCAAATAGTCCATAGTAAGGCTAGTGTAACTCATATACTTGTTGTGACTGTGCTGTTTAGTGAGTGGGGCAGTTAGAGTCAAAATCAACGGATGTTGTTGAGGAGAAACCTTAATTCCCTAGTCCACAAGTCTATGAGGACAGAAAGTCAAACAGAATTCAATGGGGAAATCTATTATCTGCTATTCTTCCTTTACTAGCTATATCACATGTCCTTATGGACACAAGCCATGTGAGCATAGGAATAAGGAAGACATAAGATACCTCATTCTTATAAAATCAGAAGATATGTAGCAGTCTCCACATTGAGTATACTTGTTGAATTTGATTAAAGTACACAAGTAATTGATTTTCTATCTTCATTGCTAATATATTAACAAAATCACACTACAGAGAAGCCCTATGAGTACTAGGATTGCTTAAAAAATGGGTGTAGAAACAATGATGAAATCTTAAGAACTGATTCCTCTTTACAATTAGACCAAATTTAAATTTAATTCATATAGATATAAAGAGTCAACAGTGTAATGATTATGGTAAAGTTTTTACATGTGCTTGCAGGCATGAAAGAAGTCAAACTGGAGAGAAGAAACCTTTCATATATACTGAATGTGGCAAAACCATTGTATATGAGAGTCATCTTCAAAGGCATGAAAGTGCACCTATGGGAAAGAAACGATTTCAGTGTAATCAGTGTGTTAAAGCCTTTGCACATCACAATAATCTTCAAAGGCATAAAAAAACACATACTGGAGAGAAACCCTATGAATGTAATCAATGTGGTAAAGCCTTTGAATGACATGATAATCTTCAAAACCATAAAAGAACACATACAGGAGAGAAACCTTATGAATGTATTCAGTGTGGTAAAGCCTTTGCACATCACCAAACTCTTCAAATGCATAAAAGAAAACATACTGGAGATAAACTATGAATGTAATCAATGTGTTAAGGCCTATGCTCATCACAGTACTCTTCAAATACATAAAAGAAGACATCCTGGAGAGAAACCCTATGAATGTAATCAATGTGGTAAAGTCTATGCTCATCACATTACTCTTCAAATACATACAAGAAGACATGCTGGAGCAAAAGCCTATGACCATAATTAACGTGGTAAAGCTTTTCAACATCACAGTCATCTTCAAATGCATGAAAGATCACATACTAGAGAGAAACCCCATGAATTTAATCAGTGTGGCAAGGACTTTCTTCATGCACAGTACTCTTCAAATGCATGAAACAACACATACTGGAGAGAAACCCTATGAATGTAATCTGTGTGATAAAGCCTTTGTATGTAATAGTAGTCTTTGAAATCATTAGAAAAAGTCATACTGCAGAGAAACCCTAAAAATATAGTCAGTGTCATACAGTTTTGCTCTTTATACAAGAATAAACCTTTTTCTGTGCAGTCAATCTCTTAAATTCTTTGCATATTACAATAGTCTTTGAGTACATGCAAAATGTACTGAGGGCTTATTATTATAAAGTATTTGGCAAGATCCTTATCCAAAACACTTGCATTCAGTTACACAATGGTGTTATTTTCATAAAGAACAATTTGACAGTGTCAGCAATCTTTTCATGTATCATGTTGTCCATTTTCTCAATGTTTGCACCTGTAAAACCATGGAATAAATGAGTTTATTAGTTTATAAAGTCCTCTGTGTAGAGTAAAAGGTCAGCCAAAGAAACACACCTGGAAACTAAAACCAGAACCAGTGAAAAACATTCAATTTGGTACTGAAACCAGATCCAATGAAATACACTCTACCTCTGACCAACTAAGCACAAAGACATTCAATCCATGAGCAGAAAAAACAACCAATCCCTGAGCACAAAACCAACCAATCACTGCACATGAAAGCCTCCCAATCTCTGAGCTTGAGCCTGAAATTCAACCAATACCTATCCTCCAACTCTATTCCCTGGAAATCTCCACCACTATGAAGCCCCATATAAGTCATGTGTCTGTTCAGCTGGCAACTTGCCCTGTTTCACACTGACACAGGCAGCCACTATTCTGGATTCCTCTCTCCTATATAAATCTCTTGAGTTAGATTTGGATGAAGATCTTTTGCCAGAGCAGAGCAGAATCTCTGCTTGGAAACTCCCTAGTGAAGTCGAGCAGAGAGGCAATTGACATCTCTGCTGGGAAATTCGCTAGTGGAGTTGAACAGAGTAATAATGGACACTTCTGCTGTAAAATTCTCTTCAGGGAGTGGAGCTGAGTGGCAAAGAACATCTCTGCTGAAAATCTCTCTTAACTGAGTGTAGCACAGCTAAGCTGTAATGGCTCCTTTTTGGAGAGGAGCAGGTTTGCCACATCCTTCAAGTAAACCATCCCACACTGGGACAAACGTTCAGGACCAGTCTGACTTTCTAACAGCCAGTATTCCTATCTCCTCACAGCTTTAGGTATCTAGTTTCCTTTCACTGCTTTTCTTTTTTTTGAGAGCTGTAGGTATCCTGGAAACCTTTCCTGCACAGCCTCAGGTAGAGCCTCACAACCAACAGCCGGGATATCTTTCCCCTCTCAATTGTGTATATCCAGGATACCTTCCACTCCCAACTATAGGTGTAGCCTAAATTTTGATACTCAGGGAACATTCCCTTCCAGAGCTAAACACTTCCATTATGAATTTAAATAATAATGTAGTATTTTTAGATTTTAAACTCCTCTTTAATTACATGTAATAGCTGATTCTCATGTTAAACTTTATGGATTTGTATTAGTTCCTTTTCTGTTCTTGTTATGTAATGTCTATGTTAACTTAATGAGTTTTTTTTTTTTTTGGTTTTTCGAGACAGGGTTTCTCTGTGTAGCTTTGCGCCTTTCCTGGAACTCACTTGGTAGTCCAGGCTGGCCTCGAACTCACAGAGATCCGCCTAGCTCTGCCTCCCGAGTGCTGGGATTAAAGGCGTGCGCCACCACCGCCCGGCAACTTAATGAGTTTTATTTGGCCCCAAGATCAACATGTAAGTGGCATGTCATCAAGTGTCAGACATGGCAGCTAAATTGAGAGCTCACATACTTAGCTGGCAGTATGAAGCAGTGAGTGGGAACTGAAAATGATGTGTGGATGTAATTGATCAAAGCGTACCCATAGTGACATATTTCCTCAGAGGAACAGCATTTCCTAAACCTTCACAAATTATACCGCCAACTGAAAAGGTTTTCTCTGACTTCAAGCACACATGCTTGCTTTCTGTTACATGAACCAATTCACAATGAAGAAAATCTCTGTAAACCTTTAAATATCTCAATACCTGTGTTATAGGAATGCATGCTTACAAATGAGAAAGATTCATTAGTGAAAAATTGTTTTTTAAAGAGTTTTTTCAGTTTTAATAATGTGATGTCAGTACATGTTTTGAGGGTATGTGAATTTGCATGGTAGTTTCTGAAAATCTTAGGCTCTTGAATCTTCTTGTAGCAAGGACTAAAAGAAGTTGTCAAAATCAAGTCTTATTCCTGGGAATGAACTTTCCTTAACTGCTCAGCCATGTCTCTAGCCATGAAAATATTTTAAAGTCTATTTATATCATGTTAAAATCAGGAAAAAGGGACAAACTCATGCACAAGAAAAATTTTATTCATGTAAACAATTTGGTACAGATTTTAGACATCACAGTTGTCTTCAGCTTAAAGTAAAAGATCTTACTTCATTTTCTTTTCATCATAGCCTTGAAAGAAGTAAATTAGTTGCTATGTTTCATCAAGACTGATGGGGGAGATCAATGCATTTTTGTTTCTATTTTGAAACATTTGAGGAAGATACCAAAGTGTGCTATATGTGTGGCAAATTCATTTTAGTTAAATTTACTTTTGTGGTCTTTCTATTCCTTCTGTGGCTTTTGTTCATCTTCCATTGTGTTTTTACTTAGTGATATGTATTTTTCTACTGTAATACATAAAATGGAAAATCCATCATCTTACTAGTCTATTGTTTATTTAAATGTCAGGCAGTGTATGATCATACTTTTCAAGTAAGAAGTTCTGTGAAAAGTGTAGTTGGTTGTAGTGTTTGATTTTGATTTCATGTTTTCACAAGTTCCCTTGAGATAGTGTTGTTTATATTAAGCCTGGCATAGATTTCAGTAATGATTCAAGGATACATTTGAACTCATCATCCTCATGTGTCTACCTCCAGTGTACAAGTCCACGAGTAGATAATCTACTCCCAATGTGTGCTGCTTTGTCAACACAACAATGTTAATTTTAAAATGCTTAACAGAAAAGATTATAAGAAACATTAAATACTTTATGTGTGTATTCAAAGAGATATTTTCATGTGTCTGGTAGAAATGTAATTAAGTAGGATAATCTGCAATCAGTTGGTTTTCTTATATCATAGCTTCATTTTATATATATATATATATATATATATATATATATATATATATATGTATATATACATATATATGTATATGTATATATAATTTGAAGTTCTGTGCATCTTCCTTTCCCCATCAGTTATTCATTTGGCACATCATATTGAAGTATTGCCCTGTATGGGAATTTTCCAGAGATGCCAGATAATGTAATGGCACTAAGATTTTTCTTGAGAAAATTTCTATTCATTTTACATACCAACCACAGATTTCCCTGTCCTCCCTTCTCCCACCTCCCAGCCTTCAACCCAACCCATCCCCATTCCTACCTCCTCCAAGGCAAGGTCTCCTATGGGGAGTCAGCAGAGCCTGGTACATTCAGTTGAAGCAGGCCCAAGCCCCTCCTCCCTGCACCAAGGCTTCTCAAAGTGTGTCACCATAGGACCTAGGCTCCAAAAGGCTGGCTAATGCACTAGGGACAGGTCCTGATCTCACTGCCTGGGTTCCCCCTAAACAATTCAAACTAAACAATTGTCTCACCTTTCAAGAGGGCCTAGTCCAGTACCATGGGGTCTCCTCAGCTATTGGTCCACAGTTCATGCATTTTCACTACTTTGGCTAGTTGTCTCTGTACTTTTTACCATCATGGTCATAGAATTCGTTGTCTATCTCATCAATTGGACACCTGGAAATTGGCCTGGCACCTGGCTGTGGATCTGTTCATCTGCTTCCATGAGTCACTGGATGAAGGTTCTTTGATGATTGTTAGAGTATTTAACCATCCAATCACTGAGTAGGCCAGCTCAGGCACCCTCTTGACTCTTGCCAGTACTCTAAGGTGAGATCATCCTTGTGGGTTTCTGAGAACTTTCCTAGCACCCTGTTTCTCCATATTCCCATGATGTCTTCATTTATCATAGTATCTCTTTCCTTGCTCTCCCATTCTGTCTCTGTTTCAGCTTGACCATCCCATTCCCCTGTGTTCCTTGCCCTCCATTACCCCCATTAATACCAGTTTGCTCATGTAGATCTCATCTATTTCTTCTTTGCAGGACTATCTATGTGTCTCTCTTAGGGTCCTTCTTCTTAGCTAGCTTCTCTGGAGCTGTGGGTTGTAGTCTGGTTATCCTTTGCTTTACATCATGACTGGAGACATGAGATCCTCCCTCTTTACTAAACTAGGTCTAGGAATCCCTTTTGTTGCTGACAAATCTTCTTTATTCATGAGGGCAAGCTGTAAGGTATAAAAAGCAGCTTGTTATGTAATTCAAATCTCTGAGAATCTAATTTTAACCTTTTGAGCCAACAGTCTTACCTCTTCTCTCAAAAGAATAAATAATTACCCTGAGAAAGGTAGGTAAGTCTCTTTTCTCATCACTGGACTATAACCTGCTATAACTTCAGCTACTCTTGAACCTTGTGGCTTTATGTGGCTTTCACCAAAAACCCCAAATTTGTTCATATTTTAAACTTGGATAATGCGAACAGTAGATATGGTATCCTATACCTACTACATACAAGAATCCCTCAGTCTTCTGAATCTTTTGAAGATTGGCTTCATTTCTATAGTATATAGAATGTTATCTTCTTTGCTAATTCATGGTCTTCCTGAGTTCAAACCAATCTTAGATTATAAGTTGGCCTTATGCTCCTCATTATTGTTCCTGTGATCATACAATATCTTAAATAGACAGTATCTCTTTGTATGGAAGAACATGGATGGAAGACTTTTTAAATTTTGACCCTGAAAGACCTGTATGGGATTTTTAGCATATTGGTGTATAATGCCATCAAAGTTAAAAAGAATCAATCATTTCAAGGTGCATCTTCACTGGTAAGCCACAAAGGCAAGAAAAAGTGGACAAAGGAAGCTATTCTTATTTCACTGGTTTGAAACAACATTCCATTATAGCATAGACATCTCCTAATAATGTTCACCCAGAGAAAAGATACTGCCTTCTGCTCATTGATACCACAAATCCACTAACAAAACCAGATGCCAGCAAGCAAAGCAAGCTACAATTTTTCCACCATCTCCTATTCATAATGTGTATGATGTTCACTTGTAGTAATTTTTTCTGACATGAGGTTAGTCTGTGAACTAAATCTTCAGCTCTTGTAAATAAGGACATTTCATAGAAGAAAAATGAAAGAAAGGAAGAAAAGAAGGAAGGAAGAATGAAAGCATAAAGGAAGGAAGGAGGAAATAAAGTAAAAAGAAAGAAAAGAATATAAAGGAAAATAAATTGAATATGAGTATAGTGAGTAATAATAAAAGATAAAAGATGAAAAGTGGATGAGGGTAAGTAGGTAGGAAAGAAGAATCAAGGAAGGAAAAAGGAAAAGCAGCTAGAACAGATAACTGGGAAGACAATATTTATGATATTAGAAATGTATGTGCTTATAAATGATTTAGATTTTATAAAAAATTACTGATAGAAGAAGCCCTGAATGTGTAAACAAAGGAATATATGTGGTATTGTTCACACATGGAAAGAGGATTTTAATATAGTATAATGCAATCTAAAAAAAAGAACTATATCAGGTACCATATTGTCCTATTCCATTGGAAAGACAATTTATCCCATGCCCAACATCGCTGAGTTTCTGCTACATTGTTATGTAGGATTGCAGCCTCCTGGGTTTTTTATCATGCAAATTGGCACAGCCATTGTTGGATTATTTAGCTCCTGTTTGGTTATTCATATTGTTAAAACTTTATTAAATGGATAGGACATAAAACATAAATGGGATGTTTGTGAGTCCACAAATCAAGGGGAAATAACATAATCATATTATAATCCCAATGGCCAAACAGAAACAAACACTAGGAGAAATACCAGTATTCTTCCAAATTCATGGGAAGAGAGAAGAACAACCCGGATATGTTGGGATCTCTGGAAAGGTGGAATGGTTTAGTTTAAAGAACCAAAGAACAGCTAGGGACACTGACTGTGGCTCTGAAGAATTTGTATCTAAATTTTCTATCAAGTGTGAAGAAAGCAAGCCCAGACAAGTTCTCTTCTTACCTAATCACTATGTGTAGATTCCTGGGGTGATAATTTTTGTTTTCCTGCTGAATACAACAACTATTGTAACTGTAAGACTGTTTTTCTCTTTCTGTTTGGTCAAGAATTAAAGAGTCCTGCATGCTTTGGGAAAGTACTCTGTCCTTCAGGTCCACAGATCTTAAATCACCTTGGATGTCCTGTAGAATGCAGACTGCATTTCTTGCAATCTCTCACATGAAACCAAAGGGAAAAAAAAACTGAGTGTATTACTAAGACAATTCGGTTTCAGCATAGAATTTCCATACAATTAACATAGGTTTACTCACTTGATTCCAAGACCATAGTCACTCTTCTAGTGTCAATGGCACCTCCACAATTTACAGTAACTATAAATATTGAAAAATTAATGTAACCCCATTATTAGCAGTAAGAAGGTCTAGAAGCATCAGAGTATGTAATATTATCAACACTTGGCCTAGAGCCAGAGACTGAGACTTCTCAATAAGTAACAATAACATCCTAGCTTGAACAGAGTGGCAGGAACCTCACCTGTCTTTAGACCCCAAGTTCAAAAGTGACACACAATGCCCTCAATTTTCATAGGTGGTACTGTCCCCATTCATCTAGGGTTTTAGCGTGCATCAGATAGGTTAAGTTGGGCACCTATCTCAGAGAAAAGCAATTCCCACTTCAACCTCAATCGAGTATAAGAAATGGCTTAAAACCTTGCAGAAAGAAGGTAACAACAGAATAACTGTTACCCTGGAAGATAACTCTGAGGCTTTTATTTCCTATTCCATAGTTTACTTCTTAGTTAATGGGACATCCACCCAGAAAAGGCTCTGAACATCTTTTGCTCAGGCAGTATTCAGTGGGATTATGTACCCTTTAATAAGTAATAGTGCCAGGTGCAAGGGTAATGTCCAAGGCTCTTCCATGGCCTGATTGGAATCACCTCCCACTTTGTGCACAATGAAGGTAATATGATACACATATTTTGGATAATAAAGTGTCCTAACAAAACACTGCATCTCAGCTGCTCCCTGCTTTTTGGTCCCATGACATGGGCAGAGAGAATCCCACTTGGGTTGCCAGGCAACAATATTGATCTCACAGTCTGACACAATAGCCCCATGGCAAATCAACCCCACTCAATCACGACCTCACTTTATAGCCTTATTTTTCTACTCCTGAAAATACTAGTCTCTCTGTGAGTTGTATTTTTCCTACAACCTTTAATATAGTAAACCAAGAATTATTGAAGGCATCATTTTTTATCTCAGTAGATTGTTGAACATTAAGACATGGTCCATATAATCTACTTCTCATATCAGGAGAATGGAAACAACCTCACTCTTGTGCTCATTATTTACTCGGGCCCTTGTTACTTTAGCCCTTTTAAATGTTAATATTTTCCACCTGAGGTTGTATGTCTATTATGAATAAATTGAATTTTTAAAATCACTGAGAATTCCATAATTTGTCATATGAGGTTACTGGTGAATAAAAGAGAAACTTTTAGGGTAAGTTTTACTACTACATCAGTCATTCAAATACTATCAAGAGTTTGGGTAACTCATAATGTCATTGTGCCACAAATAAATTGTGCAGTACTATCAAAAGGCTTTGTAGAATATGGACACAACTAGAATTTTACAAGCTTGGATAAAGCAGCTTAAATTATCTAACACCCTTCAGTTTTGCCTATCATAGCCTACAATCATGTCATTTTCTCTTTGGGTGAAATTGAGTAGTGCTATCGTGAAAACTCTATTTTTTTAAAAATTGTTGTATTGAATAATATAAAAGAAAACTTACAATCAGAATGTATTCATCTTTGGTGCATTTAAGGTAGCTAAAGACAAAGATTGCAATGAATCCTATAAATGTATCCTATAAAAACAGACAAAAATAATGAGTTAGATGAAAGCATTCCCAAAACCAAAGCAAGAAGAAGAGAACTGGGAAGATTGAGTATAAATGTATGTGAGAGAGTCCAAAAACATCATTAGACTAAAAATATTTAAGTAAAAACTATCTTTAAAAATTAAAACATATAGTAAAGGACATATAAGAAAATGACAGTAATTATTTTACAACTTGAGATAATTCTGACTTTTAAGTGTCTCACATTCCAATTACAAGAAATAGCCTGACAGAATAGACCACATAAATGAAAGAGAGCTGTTATTGGAGGTTATTGCTCTTTTGACAGCTATCCATCCAGCTCCCAAGTAAATCATACACAGAGGCTTATTCTTACTTATGAGTGCCCAGTCCTTAATTTAGCTTAGTTTCCAACCAGCTTTTCTTGATCATGGTGTCTCCCCTGCCAGGTAAGTATGCAACCAGCTTTTCTTAAATTAACCCTTTTATCTTCTGCCTCTGGCTTTTCTTATTCTCTAAATTTTGTAAATTTTACTCTTACTTTGTGCTTGCTGTGTAGCTGGATGCCTGGCTCCTGGAGCCCTCCTCCTTCTCTGACTCTTTGATTTTAGAGCTTTCCACACAGTTTTCTCCTTCTATATATACTCTAAGCCTGCCAGCCCCACCTATCATTTCTCCTTTCTTGCTATTGGCCTGCTCTTTAATAAATCATCAGGTGTTTTACACAGGCACAGTAACATAGCTTCACAGAGTTAAAAAATTCAACATAAACAAAAGCAGTACACCTTAAAGTAATATTCTACTACATAGAGCTATTTGGTACCTGCAACCAATGAGCTTCAGTGCCAAAGTAATAGGCAGAAAATCACATGTGGAAACAAACAAGTATAACCATACTGATAGTCCACAATGTACACTTTAAAGTCAAATTAGTGAATGAGAAAATGAAGGTGACTACATATTGATAAAATGAGAAATTCAACAAGAGTCCATAAACCTATGTTCTTGTGACACTGATATTCCCAATTTTATAAAGCATACACTACTAAATATGACCTAACAGATAGAATTCAACAATATTTTGGGTGAATTTAATACATTTGTAGAGAGTAGTATTGCTATGACTCTTTGGCTGGCCTGGAACTCACACTATAGACTAGGCTGTCCTAGGACATCAGAGAAATCTGTTCACCTTGTCACTAGTGTATTTGCATTATAGGTGGGCATGTCACTCACTGGATAACTTGGTTCATTTAACTGGCTTACTGAGGATGAATGGATAAGCCTGCCTAGCAAGAGTAGCCAGGACACAGGTTCTGCTCCTATCTCCAGTAACAGAACAAGTTTCCCAACAAATGTAGCTTTCCTGCCTTAATGTCCACTGTCTTCCAACTATGAGAATTTTTTTCTTTATTATTGAGTCTCTTATAACAGAACAATGACCTGGTAAGAGTTCTGTCCTTATTCTGCAGATGATGAAAGCCAGGCTCACAGAGATAAGTATGTTTTGAATATAGTTAAGTATAAATGATCATGTAACTCATCCCATCATTCTAATGCCTCACTAAATGCATTTGAAGGAACCTAATCCAGACATGGTGGCTCAGGCCTGTCATCATGGTACTTAGAATACGGAGGTCGGAATTTCAAGTTGTCAAAGTCATCCAAAATGAGAATGGTCAATGGGGTCTGGTGGGAGGACCACAGAACTAAAGGAGACTGTAATTGGCTTAGGAGGGTGTCCATAGTCTTCCCTGCAGCTCCAAACTTCAGGGTCATGGCATCATCAATTGTTAGCTGAGGTATTTGCCACCTCAAGTTTACTATTTTTGATAGCATTTTCTATTCTTTATAATGTTTTCTGTCCAAGGCACCTAGATTACTTGGGAATAAGACTCTTGTTGGTCATTAAATAGTGGAATTCTCCTTCAGGTGGGAAAATTAGCCTCAGGCAACGATGAGATCCCCAACTGCAAATCCAATACAATGTGTTCATCCTTGAATCCCTATAAAAACAACCAACAGAAATGGACTCAGTAGCTTTATTCATATATTTGTGCATATGTATTCTCACATGCATAACAAGGAAGAAATTAGAAGGGCAAAATTTGGGAAGGGATGGAGAGAGGACAAGGAAGGGGAAATTGATTTAATATTAATTAAAATGTATGAAAATAAATTTTAAATAAAGAAGTAGCCTAAGGAGATAGTTTAACAGTTAAAAGCAGCACCAGGTGTTGTTACATAGGACACAGGTTCCATTATACCTAACCATCTCCTGTAACTCTCTTCTGGCCTCTGCAAGGACTCTGGACAGACTCCTGGAGTCAAACACCCATATACATAAAACAAAATAAGGCTTAAAAATGGAATTCTCTGCAATGATGTCCCAGCCCTGAGACAGACAGCAGGCAAGGGTAGTTAAAATGAACTTCTTCCCATCCTGCATGCTTGTAAGACATTCTATGAAATCAATTTTCTATATACATAGAGAGATTCATTCTAACAGTCCTGATCATGTAAAAAAGCTTGAATAATGCAGCTTTTGAAACCTCAGTTAAAAAATCCCCACTCTATCCCCTACAGACAGAGAGAAGCTAAACCAGGATTCCTAAGTATAGATAAGAACTTAGACCCCTTTCAAGTTCCCAGGTGGTGATATCAGCTACAGGGACTTAAAAACACAGAGTCAGGATATTCGGCCAACTGGTAGGGGCTAATTGGCCATAAAACATCCCAAACTTCTCAATCCCCAGAGACAGCTCATAAAACTCCTAACACGGTTGCTGAACAAATCAAAGATAACGATAACATGAAAGACTGAAAAAAGAAACTAATAATAACCAAAGAGAGGGAGGTAGGTTGTGGGGAATGAATTATGTGGTCTGTGCCTTTAGGTACTAGCCTCATAAAGAAAGGGCAAGCTCCTCCCGGCCTCACTGCTATGAGTGAGTGTATTGGAACGAGCTTCTCTGCCCATGGCTTGTAAACTTAAACAGAATAAACCTTGCTTTTGTATTCTGGTACGCTCGTCCTCGGTGGTCTCTCTGGGGATCATGACCTGGGCATAACATTTGGGGACTCTTCCCAGGATTCCCGGAGACCCCTGCTGCGACCCCTAATAGCTCCAGCGGTCCATCTGCACCAATCAGTAAGGGTGCTCTCTGTCTTGTTTGTGTCTCTCTCCTGTATGTGTCTCTGTCTTGTTACTTTTGTTTTGTAATTTGACATTGGTTGAATGATTTGTACTTTTGCAGGCTCTCACTGGAACAGATGTGTCTGGACAGTGACCCTGAGAGGGAAAGAGGGACGCCTCCTTCCCCTATTTGAGCAAGAGACCCTCTGGTCCTGAGCCTTTTGAGGCCACCTCAGAGGTGACCATTTGGTTTTAGCAGCCTCTCCAGGAAGTGATCAGGAGCCTTTCCTGAGCATTAAATGACCTGTTAGGAGTGTTTTTGGGTATCTCTCCCTGCCCTATGAGGGAGTGCCGCCTTGTACTTTGTCCCGGAAAATTGTTGGTGCCTTTTTGTATCTTATTGTGGTTATGGCTTTGCTGTTTTCTCTCTTCATTGTTTTTCATCATCAACTTTCTCACTCTACTGTAGGGAATACCCCATCTTCACCCCTAGACTTAACCCTGGGCTCACTGGCACAGCGGCTGCAACAGCTGCTACTTTGGGGACCCAGGTCACCACTGAGAGGGAGAGGCGACCTGTGAGCTTCATGGGGCCTAGATGCAGTGGGTTCGGGGGCCGCAGCTCACTCAGAGAGCTGTAAAGTAGAGGTAGCCAGGTTGTCCCAGAAGCCGCATGGAAACTAGGCATGTGTGCTAGGACGGGTTGTGAGCACTGCGGGGCCAGATATGGCTGACAGGTTCTGGCTGGGCTCCCATGTGGACATGAGGCAGAGGTGGTGGGAGCTAGCAGGAGCCTGGAGGAGCTCAGAGTGTGGGAGCTGGAGGAGAACTAACTGCCCCTCCAGGGTCACAACTGAGGTGTGGCCTACAAGTCTGTGGGCCCAGCCAGGACATCGAGTCACTTTCAGTCTGCCGTTCTCATGTACTTGAAAATCTGAGGTTAACAGCAATCTTTTGTCCCCATGGTGCACACATTCCCTGTCTTCTTCCTCTTCTATGCTATTGGGTGGGGCTCCCAAGACCTGACCTGGGGCTAAAACCTGATCAAGATCTGGCTCCAAGAATGGAATGTCACTACCTATGGTTGATAAGCTACCTCGGCTATGTTATAAGGTTAACCAACAGTTTCTTGTCTGTGGTACAGTGCTGATGCAAATTTAGAGTTATTCTTGTTATGGTATATGCATGTATTTCTGTTCTTGTTTAAAATATTGTAACTTTACAATATATTTTAGATTGCTGAGGGAGATCACAAGAAAGACTTTGATAAGAGTTTCTGTTTTAAAAGAAAAAAAGAAAAGAAGTGGAATTTGTCTAGAGTAAATGTCTGATGGATCAAAGGAATGGATTGAGGGTACATGAAAGGTTGTAAAAGGTCAGAGGGGATGTGATGTAAACTGTTTTTTATGGCTTCTTATACCTGCAAACACTGAATTTAAAAGTTAATTCTGGTTGGTTTTCATCTTTAAAATGACTGATTCTGCAAACTGCTTATGTTTGTATGTGGACAGGTATGTGACTTGGAAATGTAAGCAAGCTTACACTGTATGTATGTATGTGTGCAACTGAAAGACACTAGCCCTTCAGGCTTACACCCCCAAGCCTCAGAAAAAGAGAAACTTCAAGCACCAGGAAATGAGAAACTAAAAATCTAGTTTCAAGGGCAATCTGACTCAGCCATTACTCAATCTCCCCTACAACCTGTAACAATGTAAAAAGATTTCTGTTAAGAGATGTGCTCAACTGTGATTGGGATAGTTGCAGATGTTCCAGGAAGGACCACTGTGACCTTTGTGTAAACTCCACTCCAGGCCTGATACCCCCCTTGAGGTTTATGTAACTGTACCCCCTCTGTGATCACTCTGTGATCAAACCATGATCTTGTGAAACGAAATTGTATGGAAATTGTAATCTTATGGCTTTTGTGGGTTTTTCCTTTAAAAGCACCCATATGTCTGCAGTAAGATGCGGCTCTTGCTCTTAGGAGCAGAGTTTGCCCTTCTATACAGAAGCTTCAATAAACACCTCATGCTGTTGCATCAACTGGACTTTAGTCTGGGTTCTTTGGGTGCCCACTTGAGACCCTAAATTTTGGGGTCCAACATAACTTGGATCCAACTGTGTGTATGCATGCAAGTAATTATTGTTTAAGAAAAACATGCTTTAAACAGCAACCACGTGGCTTCCTTCATCTTGGCTGGTGACCTCATGGACAGCCATGTGGCTGGCAGCCATCTTTTACTAAGATTATACAGATCTACTTGGATTAACACCTAAGTACTTATGTCTTTACCAAGTGTTCAACAGCAAGTTTCTAGAGAATTTAAATAGATAGCAACATATGTTTAATAAATAAGGTATTTGATAAATATTAATGCTGTACATCAATGCTTTTATACACAGGAATATACCTTGCTCTGGCAGCTAAACTTTGTAATTTAAGATTTACCCATGTAAAGTAATAATAGTTTTAAAGACATAAAGGATTATAGAGAACAGCTGAGGTTTGCAAATGTATGGCAGGACTAGAGTTCCAAAAAGAGTCTAGTTGCAGTGGTGGACCTTAGCAGTTTTGAAAAATACCAGTGTCAGGTGATGATCACTGGAAACACCAGCCATAATAAAATGGAGCAGGCAGGCTATGTATGTGTTGCCAAAGGTAGGGTCAAAGAAATCATGCAAGCCTCTAAGTAAAAGAACCAAAAGGATTATAAATAAATCCCAGGTATTGAACTTTGAGATTGTTTGCACTCTGGAGCTTGGTTTTACTTTATACAGATTGTGATGATGCCATGTTTTCTACCCCTTAAAGTAAAAGAAGATACTTTATTGCTGATATTACAGAAGACATTTGAGAGATCTTAATCTTTTAAGAACAGTTTTTATAGTTAAAAACCAATGACTTAAAAAATGTTTCTCCTTACCCAAGGTACATTCAGGCTTAAGAATGTTGTCTAGCCTCCTTGTATTTGCTAAGTTTGTTAAGCTTAAGTAATTTGGATAAACTGATACATATATATGTTTTATATTGATTTTTTGTTTTTGCTTCTTTAATGAACACATATTGATGCTAGAAGAGCTTTAACTTAAAAACATTGTTTATAGTCTACTTATTATAGACTGTTAGAGAACATAAATAGTCAGTCATAAGTAATCAAGTTTTTTTTAATTGTAGTCAGGGTAAGTAAGTACTGGTGTAATATTACAGGGATAAGTTTACTCATTTACTCAGTCCTTTGCATATGTTTTCAGGGTTGAGCTTGAAACAAGTAATTAGAAACAAAGTTTGTCTATTCGGATATACCTGGACAGCCCTCATACTTCAGAGATCTGCAGAATATGGCATTTAAATGTTGATCTAAAAGGTTATTATATCAGGCAAGCTTCCAGATCCCAACAGTGACCCAAGGTCTCCAAAGAAGATTACGTACAAGGCACCACAACATCTCTGCCTGGATTATGGCTACACTGACCACAGGGCAAGATGCTCTAATGCCTGGCTTACCCGAGAGCTGCAGGAGGAGGTAGCACATTTGCAGGAGCTGCTGGTTGTTCAGGGAGCTGCTACTGGCACAGGGACTCTCAGCCTCTACTCTAGGAGGTCTGAAGTGCTGAGCCCCAGATTGGGCCTGAGGAGGCCATGGAGAGGCTGCAGGAGATGGGGAAGATTTTTGCCAAGCTGAATGAGACTTGGAAGGAGAAGCTTCATAAGACAGAAGCCCTGAGAATGGAGAGAGAAGCATTGCTGGCTGAGATGGGCATGGCTGTCTGAGAGGATGGTGGTACTGTGGGTATCTTCTCTCCAAAAAAAAAAGACTCCCCAACTGGTAAATCTGAATGAAGACCCATTGATATCTGAGTGTCTTCTCTACCACATCAAAGATGGTGTCACCACGGTTGGCCAGGTAGATGTGGACATCAAGTTGACTGAACATTTCATCCGGGAGCAACACTGTCTCTTCTGAAGCATCCCTCAGCCTAATGGAGAAGTGATGGTCACATTAGATCCTGGTGAAGGAGCTGATGGGAAGCTTGTGACTGAGCCACTGGTGCTGATGTCAGGTCAGGAAACAGGATCATAATGGGACAGATGGTGAAAGAGGATTGATGTGGTTCCAACAGGTGCATCCAATGCTATGGAGACCTGGGTAGGGATTGGTCCCTGTAATTTATAGGATTGGAAGCCTCTTGGTCTGTACTCAGATATAGTTTATCCTTCTCAGATTTCTGATAATACTGATGGCTAGGCTAGCTCTAACATTGTCAGCATGGCAGCATCAACCAGATCCTTCTGCAAGGCTATAACTACCTCATTAGCTCACTTTTAGGAATATGTTCTAAGATATAATACTTTTAGTAAGTCATAAAGGTTCAGATATGAGTCTAAGAAAGGTCTGAGGCTAGAAAAGTTTCTAAGCTTTGAGGATCTCAAAAAATAAATAATAATAATAATAATAATAGTAATAATAATAATAAAATTTAGGATAAGATATGTTTCAAATTGCTCTCCTGATCTATGATGTAATGATTCAGAGCTTAACATTTAAGAGTCCTGATAAGTTGGTAGAGCAATAACTACTTACTGTTCAGTCACAAGATTTATTTTAGATGTCATCTAAATATATCTAAATGTAAACCTTAAAAGTGCTTCTCATTGGGTCAAAAATCTCTGTCCAATTTATATCTGGCTTTCTGGACATAAGAAAAATGCCGAAATCTGTAGTTATCGTTGGGACTCAAAGGTATAAGTCCACTTCTGCTGTTTTACAGATACCCATTACCTGCTTTGTCTACAATATGGATTTCAGTACAGATTGGTAATACTAACGTATCTAAAACTTTTATGTCATTTTGTACATAGGCCTCAAAGGATCAAAAGAGTCATAAAAACCTAGACCCACTTCACAGAGGTCGAAAGGACCCCAGATAAGTATTCCTAAAGATGGTATTTTTCCTCTCTCCTGGTCTTGGGACTACTGCTTTTCCCATTACTAAGGGAATGGACCTAAAGGTTCCAAATAAGTTCATAAATTTTAACTTCTGTTCCTAGTTTAAATTTGTCTCAACAGATTTCTACTTAGCTGGCAGTAACCTCCAAGCTTCAGTTGCTGACTACACTGCTCCAGACAACTGTGAACTCCAGACTTGCTAAAAGCTGACATGGACAAGCCCAGCTAACATGATTATTCCCTGTTCCTATAGGGTCAGGCAGCTACATACTTCTGACAATCACCCCTTTGCCTAGTCCTTGACTAGCTTTTCAGCCTTTTGGGGTCCCTGACAATGGCGTCCCAATGTCAGCTCAAAGCAGTTCCAGAAGAGAATACATCATCCCATGTTCCCTGTTCAGAAAAGGCTGAAATGCTGGGTCAAAGAAAACTCCCTGGCATAGAGACAAGATGGCTAACTATACATGGTCATTATTAGAGAGGGATACTTATGAGCTAACTGTACAAAACCCATGATTGTGTTCCTTTAGGCACATGAGAAGCAGGAAATATGAGACCAAAATGAGCCATCTTAGAAATAAGACCAAAATGCTTTCACCCAAAAACTAAGGCCTAACATTTCTCCTTCTAGGAATAGGCCAATAGTTACTGAAACAAGTCAGTTCAGATTCCAGAAACCAGGAAGTGTAAAAGTACAGAATCACAACGTAGTCATGAGGTAATGACTGCTGGACTATAGAATGTTCCAACCCTGGTTTCCAGGGTAAGTGACCATAAAAATGTCCCTACCTGAGGGCAGCCAATGAGAAATGGTGGCAGGTAACCACTCCCTTAGAAGTAAGATTAACCCATGATTTATAGTAAGCCCCTAGAAGCGAGCCAATCAGAAGTGTACCCATACTAGCACCCCTAAATGATGTAACCTTGTGATTTTTTCCTTTAAAAACTGAGCTTGGAGACAGGGAGCACTTCCTCCAGCCTCCACTACATTGGATGTATTGGACGAAGTCCCTGCCTAGGCTTGTATTGCTTTTGGTTATGCAGAATTATACCTTGCTTTTACATTCTGGCATGCTCGTCTTTGGTGGTATCTCTGGGGGTCGTGATTTGGGCACAACACACCGATGCTAGCCAGCACATCTTCCTCCCTGGGCAGGTGAAAAAAAACAACAACTGTATTATTCAAGCTTGTCCACATTACCAGGACTTGTAGAATGAATCTATCCATGTATGTAGAAAATTGAATTCATAGAATATCTTACAAGCATGCAGGATGGGAAGATCATTTTAACTAGCTCTTTTCTGTCTCAATGCTGTGACATTATTGCAGAGAATTCTGTTTTAAGTTTAATTTTATTTTACTTGCCTGCTTAGGAATAGGGAGAATTCTACTTGAATATGTCCAGCCTTCCTAAGAAAAATCCACATACTTCCTTTCTTTAGGAAAAGCATGCTTTACCTGCCTCCTGCTGGTAAGAACTTTTCTCATTTCTTCTTTCTTGGCTGTTGTGATGGATATTCTTATTGTCACACTTACTACTTGTGAAATTAAGTAAAACGCTACAAGTTGGGCATACCTGTGATTTTTTTTTTTGAATGTTTTGAAAAAAAATCCATCTTTCAACTGGATCATTTGAGGTTAAATCCACCCTCAGCTGCTTGGTGGCTGTGTATACTTTAACCAAAGCACTCAGGAGGCAGAAACAGTTGGATTTGCCTGAATTTGAGGCTGGCCTGGACTACAGAATGAGTTCCCAGGATACACAAATAAACCCTGTTTCAAAAACACCAAAAAAATAAATAAAAATCAAATGAAGTTTAAGATCCACCTTTAATCTGGATTTCATCTCTGGTGGCAGCCTACATATATAAAGTATATTGAAGGAGGAAGCACTCTCTCTTTGCTACTTTGCCCTAGCACTGGCTACCAAGTACATCCCATTACCAGCATTAGCTCCTGCTTCCTTGGTATTTTGGTGTATACTGAAGACCAGCTAAGTCATGCAGCCTCATGGAATGAACAACTACTGTCTTCTTCAAATTTTCATTAGTAGGCAGACATTGTTGGACTACCTGGACCACAGCTTGTAAGACATTCTATTAAAGCAACTTTCTACATACATGGAAAGATTCATTCTCCCAGTCCTGTTCATGTAGAGAACCTTGAATAATACAGATGTATGTGTGTTGTTGTGCCCAGATCGTGACCCCCAGAGAGACCACCAAAGACGAGCATGCCAGAATGCAAAAGCAAGGTTTAATTCTGGATATCCAAAAGCAATACAAGCCTAGGCAGGGACTTCGTCCAATACATCCAATGTAGTGGAGCCTGGAGGCAGTGCCCGCCTGTCTGCAAGCTCAGTTTTTAAAGGGAAAAATCACAAGGTTACATCGTTTAGGGGTGCTAGTATGGGTACAATTCTGATTGGCTCGCTTCTAGGGGTTTTTTAGAAATCATGGCTTAATCTTACTTCTAAGGGAGTGGTTGCCTGCCACCATTTCTCATTGGCTGCCCTCAGGTGGGGGCATTTTTATGGTCAGTTACCTTGGAAACCAGGGAGAGGACATTCCATAGTCTGGCAGGCATTACCTCGTGACTATCTTGTGACTCTGTACTTTTACACTTCCTGGTTTCTGGAATCTGAACTGACTTGTTTCAGTAACTATTGGCCTATTCCTAGAAGGAAAAATCTTAGGCCTTAGTTTTTGGGTGAAGGCATTTTGGTCTTATTTCTAAGATGGCTCATTTTGGTCTCACAGTGTGTGGTTTTTTTACCTGCCCACTGAAGATGATGTGCTGGCTAACAATGGTGTTCATAACCACCTTCTGCCCAGCTCCATTATTCTCTAAAAATTCAACTATGCATGAAGACTACTCTTTATTATTATATGATTTACCAACACTCTGCTCTGACTTTCAGTAATAAAACTCCTTAAGCAAGAGAGCCATGATCCAGCTTTCTGATGGTGAAAGACCTATTTATCCTGTTTATGATCTATTTCCTGCTTTTATCCTTGTTGTTTGAAGTCCCTGTGACAAGCAGGTAAAAAGTGCGTTGAATTCCCCTGACCTCAGATTGAAGCCACCTAAGAAACATCTCCTTTTGTGTACTTAAATCTCTCTTTAGTTGTTAATTTTCTGGGTATCCTTCCTCCTGTAAGACAGGGAATCTCCATCCCACAAAGTATAGTGGGTTGTGCAAGCTAGTTAGCCACACTGTGTCCAGGAGGAAGAAAGGGAGTGCCTATGGAGAGCAGGAAGATCACATTGTCTGCTCCTAGAGCCAGGGCAAGTGCTATTGAATTGCAAATCTTTGCTGGTTCAGACAAGTTCTGGGTCTAGGGTGGAAGGCAGGATCAAGAATCATTGTGCTGTGTTTTTCAGCCCAGTGTAACCCTATGGGAGCTGCTCCTGTCACTCAGGCTGAATTAGCCAATCAGGTGCTTCAGGCAACCTACCAGTCAGAAGTTATGCAAGATCTTTCAGGCCTCCTGCTTCAGAATTGGCTTAGAGGAGAATCTGTCTCTAGTAGTTTTGTGTGCTGTGCTGTGAGTGTTGCTGTTGCAAGCTGAGCAAAGGGCATGGCCAAGCTGGAAAACCAAAATGTGAGGAGTGAAGGGTTGCTGTCCCAAGACTGGGAGGAGTGCTCAGTTGAGAAATGGGAGTCAGTGTGTAGGTCCTTTCCTTGCTGCATGGGAGCAAGTGGTCAGATGCAGACTTCTGCTTGTTCTTCTCTTGTCCTGCATTGTCTAGCATGGTGCCGCTCTTCCTGCCTTTTCCAGTGTGGATCTTAGTGGTCCTGCAAAGTCTTCCCAATTGTTGGGGTTGGCTGGCAGCCTCTGAATAACTTCACTCTGCTGGCTGCAGTCTGTGCAGAACACTGAGAGCAGGACTGTGCTTTAAATGTCCTTGTTGACATCACTGCCAGCACCATGTGTGTGTTGTTTCTATGGAACACAGATTTCCAAACTCAAAGAGAACTGGTCCATCCCTTTTCTTCCAGAAGTTCTACCCTTTCAGCACTTAACATTAAGATTTAAAATCCAATTGGAGCCGGGTGGTGGTGTCGCACGCCTTTAATTCCAACACTCCGCAGGCAGAGTCAGGCAGATCTCTGTGAGTTCAAGGCCAGCCTGGTCTCCAAAGTGAGTTCCAGGAAAGGCTCAAAGCTACACAGAGAAATCCTGTCTCAAAAAAACAAAAAAAACTTCCAAGTGGAATTAATTTTAGGGGCTTGTAAACAGTATTTCCTGATTAAAGTTGCACTCCAATGCCAAACTATGATGTAGAAGAGTAAAATTGATGGTAATAGAATTGATGGTACATGGTCTTCACAGTTCTTAGGAAACATTATTTCACAAAATAGAATTTAGGTAAGATAGGGCTGCATCACAAATACCCCAAAGATAAGTAGTATGGTAACCATGCTGATGAGAAATTACTAGGAAAAGATGTAAAAGTTTGTTCCTCAGAGTTAACCAGCTACATTCCTTAACATGGGAGACAACCCTGATTTACAACCAGTAGAAAGTCCTATCCTTCCACTAAAAACCTGGTCTCTAACATGCTGTTCAAGAGACCATTACAGGGTCACAACCAACATTAATTCCTGGTATGCCATGGAGGTATATTAATTCTTAAACAGGGAGTCTCCAGTCTTTTTGAAAAGCAGTTTTGAGTAAAGGTCTCCAACATTGGTTGAGGTGGACTTGAACCCTGTCTGTAGCCCCACATAGCATTGCTTTTATTATCCCCCTGACTAATCACCCTAAATTCTGTATTACATGTCTGTATCACCACAAGGTTCTAAAATTCCCAGTTTGAGTCACATAGTGGAATGTCCATTGCACAACAGGGAAAGGAAATGTGTGTGGAAAATGGCTTCTTCAGACCAGAAGAGGAAGAAGAGTGGAAATGGCCTGCAGATAGGTGGTGATGCCTGTAGACAGGAGAACAGGCCACTGTGTACAAGCAGTGGGCATTAGAGTAGGCAATAGCTTGATCACAGATTGAAGTTGAGTGTAGTGAGCTGAATGGGTCTCCATTACAAAGAAGGGATGATGGGGCATGGTGAGTGACTTTCTCTATAATTTCCCTGCATGTATTAATTTCTCCCATGTGAATGAAGATGGACACTATTGTGTGGTGTACAGTTTATGGAGGATAGCTTGGACTGTTAAGTATTCAGTTTCCACATAGCGAACTCTCCTATGGAGATATGTGTAATCCTTACTGATACAGTGAAGTCTGCTGAGAGATTTGAGATACAGGCCTTTGGCTGTAATTCCATGTGTTAGATTACAACACTCAGTTGCTACCATTTTACGTGGGACAAAGTCATTCAGTCTCTTATAAATGGTATTCACTCTACCATGGGGGTGCCTACTCTGATTCAAAGTCAGTATAGCTATATAGGCTTTCAATCATTTTTGTCACTTTAAAACAGCTATTATTGGTATCATTTTTAATATTCATTTTCTTTTAATGCATTACTGATAGTTTTTTCTATGTTTCCCAGTTTAAGAATTTTATTCCATTTTTTCTTAACTGGTGTTTGTTTAAATATTTATTTATTATTTATAAGAGTGCTTCTCAATCTTAGAGGTCATGGCTCCCTTTGGGGGATCAAATAACCCTATCACAGGACAGGCCTAAGACTGTCAGAAAGTGCAGATATTTATATTAAAATTCTAACAGGAACAAAAATATAGTTATGAAATATCAGTGATAATAATTTTATAGTTGTGGTGTCACCACATCATGAAAAACTGTATTAAAGAGTCACAGCATTAGGAAGGTTGTGAACCATTGGTTCAGGTCAATATCTCTTGTAACCCAGGCTTGCCTCACATTATATAATTTAGAATTGCTTTGAACACCTAATCTTATTTCTGCTTTCCAGTGGTGGAAAGATAGTCCTGCAACTCCTTCCAGGTTGGGCCTTGATTGGTCTGAGGGAAAGAAAAATACACCAGTGAATAAGTATCCTCCAACTTCTCAAGATTTTATTGTAGGGGACAGGGCGGGGAAAAAAAAGATTTTATTGTGAATTTACAAATGATGTGGAATTTGTGTAAGAACTGAGTTCACTGACCAACTATAAAGCAGGAATAGTCACAGCAGAAAGAGGGATGAGGAAGAAAGAGGGTGAAACTATCCTGCTGTGGTATTAGTTGATGTTAGCAATGCGTAGTGAGATAATCAATGTTACAAGATCAATAAATGTTCTCACTGGCCATTTCTTGGGTCCACAGACCAGGCAATCAAGAATCTCGATAAAGAACTGAAATTTCATGAAACCAAATTAGAGTAGTTACACCATTTGAACCTAAGAAGTAGAACTGGATAGAAAACATGACTGTGTTTTCCAGGTTTAAGATGTATACCTGAAGAGAAATGGTGTGAGCAGTACTTGGTGTCCTCTAATACAAATCCCTCGTCTCTGGAGCACATGGCCATAAAGCCTGTCTGAACTTTTTAACAAAACTATTTGGGGTTATATTTACATTATTATCACTATGTCTTTCCTGCTTTCATACCCTCCCATAGACCCTTCATTGTGTTCTAATCCATGCCTTCTTTTTCTTAAGAACAGTTACTGATTGAATGTGACCTGTATTTGGTTGCATGATTTCCCACTTTTGAAATAACAATTTGGTTGCCCTGGACTTTGTGTATGCAACGAACTGTGCATCCATAGGAGCATGTTCCTTGGAAGAAAAATGGGAAGTGCTCTAGAGATTAGAGAATTTTACTAAACTACCTAATCTGGTTCGTGACCTATTCAATCATAGTGTGGAAAGACCCACCTGGGAGGATTATTTCTCTCTGAGTCCTTTGAACTCTGCTCAACCAGTAGGGAATCTGCTAATGTCCTGAAGCCCAGCCAGGTGGTCTTACCTGATGAGGGATTCTGGGGAGTGTTAGCACTAGTCCTTGTCCTCTGAGCCTTCCTGTGTATGGATTTCCTGATAATGTGGAGACTCTGCAGCCCTGGCATGGGAAGATAGGATGCTTATAATATCACTCCAGTGTGCACCCATGGCCCAGTTTTTCGTATGTGGTATGTAGTGATATTGCCCCCCATATCACCACCTGTTCACCATGTCTGAGCAAGGGGGGCTGTGGATCGAAAAACAGAGAGAAGTGACAGAAGGTCATTTGCCTCAGCACAATGCTGAATGCTATTTATTGAAGGCGGGAGGAAACCTTAAATACAGGCTTACAACACAATGGGAGAACCCCAGAGGGCAGAAGTTCCCTACTAATGTTTACAATCTTGCATCTAAGCTGATAATGCCCCATATGCAGGATACACAAACAAGGAACTTCCCTTAAACATTCAGTAGCATGTAAACTGGCAGGGAATAAGCATAGGAAGGACATCAATGTCAAGGTCAGGAAGCAAGGCAACAGCTACCCAAACCGGGGGCCAGGGACCTACAGTTGTGGGAACACAGATTGGAAAAATGAAGGTCTGGTGTCTAGGAGTGCTGTTCATTGCACTCCACCTCAGGTTTTATAAATATTGTGTTATAAATATTACAAATAGTTTAGAAACTGGTAAAAATAGGGTGATATAGATTATGTTTCAGCAATACATGATGAGAATGCTTCTAACTTTGCTATAACCAGCTACAATGGTATGATTTGTTGAAGTTTAGTTCCAGGGGACAAAAGCAGTTTCTGATCTGCAGAAAATTCTCAGGTGTGCATGGTGTTGTGTGGGTGGGTAGGGCAGAAACCACATCTTATGCCATAATTCATGTGACAGTCATCATTCATAACTAATAAGTTTTTCTGTCATGATTTGAGAGCTGGTTGGTGGCCTAAATGAAAGCCTGCTACATAAGCCCACTCACTCTGTCTCAAAGTGGTTTTCTCTTTAGATATTGCTGTTGCATATATATTTATATGTCTATGAACATAAATAAATATGAGCTGCCGAGTCCATTTGGTATTTTTTCTATTTATATGATTTTAGTGCAGTCCACTTTGTTTTGGATAACCAACTATATCTCATCCCTGGGAAATACAATTCTGCCTCTCAATAGTCATTAGTTTCCCATAGTTCTTGGTCTAGGGAGATGGTTCATTAGATCCCTTCAAACCTTCTATGTTACTATGTCTACTGGCAATGTTTTCTCCTCCACATGAGATCTTCTTGCAGGACTCAGGGTCTGTCTACTTTTTCAGCTGTGGTTTTGTGTTCGCAGCTCCTGTATGAATGCAAGTCTGGAGTAGGTCTCTTATTCCAGAGCCCTGTGGTTGTAGTGGAAGTGCTGCCCTGCTGTCTCCTCTGGCCTTGATCTTAGAGCAGCTCTCCAGTTTAGCTGCCAAACCTTCCTGATTTTGCTACTTAACAAAAAACTGTTGTCACCACAGGATTCCCATATCCTCTGAGTCAGTCTAAAAATAGTGTCTGGAAAGGTATTTCCAGGGAGGAGGAATGTCTGCAAGCATGTTCTGTGGGTGTCTGTGAGGGACTTGCCTGGGGGATGCATCTGGAGATTGCAGTAAGGAGAGGACTGGAGGAATTTCTGTTGAGATTGTCTCAGGGATAAGATATGTTTCATAGGTGATATGTGGGCTTGGCCCAGGGAAGTAGGAATGCAGTGCTGTAAAAGTTCACAGGCCTTGTGCACCAACACTGCTCTTCTCTTGCCTATCTCAAATATCTGTGGATCTGAAGGAGGTGTTCATGGAGTGTCACCTGGCCTGATCATTTGCAGCCCTGAAACTAGTCCCTTGAAACCCCTGAACCTGGATCTAGCTGGACAAGTAGCCAACCAATGCTGATTATGAAACCCAGAGATGTGAAGTTCCCTATTGTGCTGTTGTAGTTGCTAGGAGTAACTGGGTGCTGCCATGGTCATAGAGGTGAGAACCTGATGCAGGAAAAGTGAGACAGAAATCCATCAACCTTTTTAAAGAACCTTCCTGCAACGAGGTTGTCTTCTGATTTTTTAGTCTATAAGCCAATTTCCAGAGCCTTGTTTGAGTCCATATGCCTTCCAAATACTTCTTGGTTGCTCAGCTTCCATACTTAGCTTTCCAGGAGCCCCCATTGTCTCTGAGACTTCAGATACTGCTAGAGTCTTGGATGTTCCTGAGACAGCATGGGTGATTCTCATTGGTGAGCTCCTTGGTAAAACTGGAAATGTTATAAGGCAAATAATCTCATTACTGTTATTTAGTAATCAGTATGTTAAAGCCTTTGCATATCATAGCAATCTTCAAAGACATAAAAGAACACATACTGTGGAGAAACCCTATGAATGTAATCAGTGTGCCAAAGCCTTTGCACAACACAGTACTCTTCAAAAGCATGAAAGAACACATACAGGAGAGAAAACCTATGAATGTAATCAGTGTGCTAAAGCCTTTGCGCAACACAAGACTCTTCAAAAGCATGAAAGAACACATACTGGTCCAAAACCCTATGAATGTAATCAGTGTGATAAAGCCTTTTGCAAAACACAGTACACTTCAAATACATTAAAGAACCCATACTGGAGAGAAACCCTATGAAAGTAATCAATGTGGTAAAGCCTTTGCAAAACGTTGTCAGCTACAAACGCATTTAAGAACACATACTAGAGAGAAACCTTATGAATGTAATTAATGTAGTAAAGCCTTTGCATGTCACCAAACTCGTCAAATGCATGAAAGAACACATGCTGGAAATAAACCCTATGAATGTAATCTATGTGGTAAAGCCTTTGTATATCACAATCATCTTCAAATACATAAAAGAAATCATACTGGAGAGAAACCCTATGAATGTAATCAGTGTGGAAAAGCCTTTGCACAACATGCTTATCTTCAAAGTCATAAAAGAATACATACAGGAGAGAAACCCTATGAATGTAAGGATGTGGTAAAGCCTTTGCACGATTCAGTCATCTTCAAAGGCAAAAAAGAACACATACTGGTGAGAAAACCTATGAATGTAATCAGTGTGGAAAAGCCTTTGCACAATATGCTCATCTTCAAAGTCATAAAAGAACACATACAGGAGAGAACCATATGAATGTAAGGAATGTGGTAAAGCCTTTGCACGATTCAGTAGTCTTCAAAGGTGCACAAGATCACATACTGGTGAGAAAACCTATGAATGTAATCAGTGTGGTTAAGCCTTTGCACAACAAGGTCATCTTCAAGTATATAAAAAGAAGACATACAGGAGAGAAACCCTATGATTGTAATCAATGTGGTAAAGCCTTTGCACATCACCAAACTCTTCAAATGCATAAAAGAACACATAGTGGAGATAAACTCTATGAATGTAATCAATGTGTTAAGGCCTATGCTTATCACAGTACTCTTCAAACACATAAAAGAAGACATGCTGGAGCAAAAGAATGTAACCATAATCAATGTGGTAAAGCTTTTTGTCATCATAGTTATCTTCAAATGCATGAAAGATCACATACTAGAGAGAAACACCATGAATTTAATCAATGTGGTAAGGTCTTTTCACACACAGTACTCTTCAAATGCATGAAACAATACCTACTGGAGAGAAACCCTATGAATGTAATCTGTGTGATAAGGCCTTTGTATGTATCAGTAGTCTTTGAAATCATTAGAAAAAGTCATACTGCAGAAAAACTCTAAAAATATAGTCAGTGTCATAGTTTTTTCTTTATACACAAATAAACCTTTTTCTGTACAGTCAATTTCTTAAAGCCTTTGCATATTACAATAGTCTTTGAGTACCTGTAAAATGTACTGAGGGCTTATAAAGTATTTGTCAAAATCCTTACCCAAAACACTTGCTTTCATTTACACAATAGTGTTCATTCTGTAAAGAACAATTTGACAGTGTCAGCAATCTGTTCATGCATCATGATGTCCATTTTTGCAATGTTTGCCCCTGCAAAACCATGGAATAAATGAATTTATTTATTTATAAAGCCCTCTGTGTAGGGTAAAAGGTCAGCCAAAGAAACACACTTGGAAACTAAAACCAGATCCAGTGCAAAACATTCAATTTGGCACTGAAACCAGAGCCAAAGAAATACACTCTGCCTCTGACCAACTCACAACAAAATCAACCAATCCATGAGCAGAAAATCCAACTAATCACTGTGCATGAAACCCTCCCAAACTCTGAGCATGAGCTTGAAATCCAACCAATACCTATCCTCAAAATCTTTTCCCTGGAAATCTCCACCACTATGAAGCCCTGTAGAAGCCCTGTATCTGTTCAGTTGGCAGCTGCTCTTTTTCACACTGACACAGGCAGCCACTATTCTGGATTCCTCTCCCCTATATAAATCTCTTGATTTAGATTTGGGTGAAGATCTTCTTTTGCAAGAGCAGAGCAGAATCTCTCCTGGGAAACTCCCTAGTGTAGTGGAACAGAGAAATAATGGACACCTCTGCAGGAAAATTCTCTTCGGGGAGTGGAGTAGAGCAGCAAAGGACATCTCTGCTGGAAATCTGTCTTAGCTGAGTGTAGCACAGCTAAGCTGTAATCGCTCATTTTTGGAGAGGAGCAGGTTTGCCATATCCTTCAAGTAAACCATCCCGCACTGGGACAAAAGTTCAGGACTAGCCTGACTTTCTAACAGCCAGTATTCCTATCTCCTCACAGCTTTAGTTATCTAACTTCCTTTCACTGCTTTTCTTTTTCTGAGAGCTGTAGGTATCCTGGAAACCTTTCCTACACAGCTTCAGGTAGAGCCTGACACCCCAACAGCCAGCATATCTTTTTCCTTTCAATTGAATATATCCAGGATACCTTCCACTCCCAACTATAGGTGTAGCCTAACTTTTGATACTCAGGGAACTTTTCCTTCCAGAGCTAAACACTTCCACTATGAATTTAAATAATAATGTAGGATTTTTATATTTTATACTCCTCTTTAATTACAAGAAATAACTAATTCAGGTTGTATTAGTTCCTTTTCTGTTCTTGTTATGTAATGTCTATGTCAACTTATGAGGGTTTTTTTGGCACCAGGGTCAGCATGTAAGTGGCATGTCATCAAGTGTCAGACATGGCAGATAAATTGAGAGCTCTTGCATCATGAAGCAGAGAGTGGGAACTAAAAATGATGTGTGGATGTAAATTATCAAATCCTACCCCCATTGACATATTTCCTCAGCAGAATAGCATTTCCCAAACCTTCACAAATGATACCACCAACTTAAAAGGATTTCTTTGAATGCAAGTGTATATGCTTGCTTTCTGTTATATGAACCAATTCACAATGAAGAAAATCTCTGTATACCTTTAAATGTCTCAATACCTGTGTTTCAGCAATGCATGCTTACAAATGAAAAAGTTTCATCAATGAAAAATTGTTTTTTTAAAGAGTTGTTTTAATTGTAATTATGTGATGTCAGTACATGTTTTTGGGGGGATATGTGAATTTGCATGCTAGTTTCTGAAAATGTTAGGCTTTCGGATCTTCTTGTAGCAAGAACTAAAGGAAGTTGTCAAAATCAGGTCTTATTCCTAGGAATGAACTTTCCTTAACTGCCCAACCATGTCTCTAGCCGTGAAAATATTTTAAAGCATATTTATAACATGTTAAAGTCAGGAAATAGGGACAAACTTATGCAAGAGAAAAAATTGATTCACGTAAACAACTTGGTACAGATTTTAGAAATCACAGTTGTCTTCAGCTTAAAGAAAAAATATCTTACATCATTTTCTTTGCAGTATAGCCTTGAAGGAAGTAAATTAGTTACTATGTTTAGTCAAGACTGATGGGTTAGATCAATGCATTTTCATTTCTATTTTAAAACATTTGAGGTAGATATCAAGGTGCAGTATATGTTTGGCAAATTCATTTAGCTAAATTTATTTTGTGGTCTTTATATTCCTTCTGTGGCTTTTGCTCAGTGATAGGTATTATTATGCTATAATACATAGAATGGGAAACCCATCATCTTACTAGTCTATTGTTTATTTAAATATCAGCCAGTGTATGATCATACTTTCCGAGTAAGTGTGTCTGTGAAAAGGGTGTTGGGTTGTGGTGTTTGGTTTTCATTTCATGTTTTCACAAATTCTCTTGAGATTTTGTTGTTTATATTAAGCCTGGCATAGATTTCAGGAATGCTTCAAGGATACATTTGAACTCATGATCCTCATGTGTCTACTTCCAGAGTACAACTCCAAGAGTAAATAATCTACGCCCAATGTGTACTGTTTTGTCAACACAACAATGTTAATTTTAAAATGCTTAATAGAAAATAATGCAAGAAATCTTAAACACTTTATATGTGCATTCAAAGTGGTATTTTCATGTGTCTGGTAGAAATGTAATGAAGTAGGATAATCAATCGTGCATCTTATATCATAGCTTGATGATTTCTTTCTGTACATATAATTTGAAGTTCCATGCATCTTCCTTTCCACATCAGTTATCCATTTGGCACTTCACATTGAAGTATTGCCCTGTAAGGTAATTATCCCGAGATGACAGATAATGTAATGACACTAAGAATTTTTCTTTTTATTATTAAGATATTTCTCTTCATTTTACAAACAAACCACAGATTCTCATGTCCTCCCTTCTCCCACCTCCCAGGCTTCAACCCAACCCACCACCCCATTCCCAACTTTTCCAAGGCAAGGTTTCCCATTGGGAGTCAGCAGAGCCTGGTACATTCATTTGAGACAAGTCCAAGCCCCTCCTCTCTGCATCAATGCTGCACAAAGTGTCTCACTGTAGGCACTAGGCTCCAAAATGCCAGCTTATACGCTAGGAACAGGTCCCAATCCCACTGCCTAAGAGCCCCCTAAATAGTTCAAGCTAATTCACTGTCTCAACTATCCAGAGGGCCTAGTCCAGTACCATGGGGACTCCTTAGCTATTGGTCCCCAGTTCATGTTTTCCACCAGTTTGTCTAGTTTTCTCTGTACTTTTTCCCAGCATGGTCTCAATGTCCCTTCCTCATAGAATTCCTCTTCTCTTTCATCAATTGGACATGTGGAGCTTTTCCTGGCACCTGGCAGTCGATCTGTATATCTGCTTCCATGAGTCACTTGATGAAGTTTGTATGATGATTGTTAGCGTATTTAACCATCCAATCACTGAGTAGGCCAGCTCAGGCAACCTCTTGACTATTGTCAGTACTCTAAGATGGGGTTATCCTTGTGGGTTCCTGAGAACTTTCCTAGCACCCTGTTTCTCCTTATTCCCATGATGTCTTCGTTTATCATAGTATCTCTTTCCTTCTTCTCCCACTCTGTCTCTATTTCAGCTTGACCATTCCATTCCCCTGTGTTCTCATTCCCCATTCCTTGCTCACTATTACCCTCTCACTAACAGTTTGCTCATGTAGATCTCATCTATTTCTTCTTTGGTGGACTATCTATGTGTCTCTCTTAGGGTACTCCTTTTTAGCTAGCTTTTCTGGTGTTATGGGTTGTGGTCTGGTTATCCTTTGCTTCACATCATATATGGAGACATGAGCTCCTCCCTCTTTACCAAACTAAGTCTAGGAATCCCTTTTGTTGCTGACAAATCTTCTTTATTCATGAGGGAAAGCTGTAAGGTATAAAAGGGAGCTTGTTATGTATTTCAAATCTCTGAGAATCTGATTTCTACTTTTTGAGGCAACATTCTCATGTATTCTCTTGAAAGAATAAATAATTACCCTGAGAAGGGTAGAAATGTCTCTTTTCTGATCACTGGACTATAACCTGCTATAACTTCAGCTACTCTTGAACCTTGTGGCTTTATGTGTCTTTCACCAAAACCCAATTTTGACCCTATTTTAAACTTGGATAATGCTAACAGTAGATATGGCATCCTGTATCTACTATATACAAAAATCACTCTGTGATGTCTTCAGAATCTTTTGAAGACTGACTTCTTCTCTAGAGTATATACAATGTTTTCTTCTTTGCCAATTCATGGGCTCTCTGAATTCAAACCCTATCTTAGATTATAAGTAGGCCTTATTCTCCCCATTATTGTGCCTGTGATCATACAGTATCTTAAATAGACAATATCAATGTGTATGGAAGAGCATGGAAGGAAGATTTTTAATCTTTGACCTTGAAAGATCTGCATGAGATTTTTAGCATGTTAATGTGTAATGTCATCCAAGTCAAAAATGAGTCAATGATTTCAAGGTGAATATTTGCTAGTAAGTCACAAAGGCAAAGGAAACTGGAAAAAAGGAAGCTTTTCTTATTTCACAGGTTTGAAATAACATTCCATTACAGCATGGAAGTGTCCTGATAATGTTCACACAGAGAAAAGACACTGCATTCTGCTCATTGATACTACAAATCCACTACCAAAACCAGATGCCTGCAAGCAAAGCAAGGTACAATGATTTTACCATCTCCTATTAATTATGTACATGCGGTTCACTTGTAGTAATTTTTTCTGACATGAGCTTAGTCTGTGAACTAAATCATCAGCTCTTGTAAAGAAGGACATTACATAAAAGAAAATGAAAGACAGGAAGGAAGAATGAAAGAATAAATGATGGGAGGAAGAACACAAGTAAAGAAGAAAGAAAAATATGTAAAGGAAAATAAAATGAATATGAGTATACTGAGTAATAATAAAAGATAAAGAATGAAAGGTGGATGAGGGAAAGTAGGTAGGAAAGAAGAATCAAGGAAGGAGAAAGGAAAGGAAGCTAGAAGAGATAACTGAGAAGATAATATTTATGATATAAATTTTTGTGCTTATAAATGATTTAGAGTATGTAAAAAAAATTACTGATAAAAGAAGTCTTGAATGTGTAAACAAAGGAATATATGTGATATTGTTCACACATGGAAAGAGGATTTTAATATAGTATAATGCAATCTAAAAAAAGAACAATATCGGGTAACATATTGTCCTATTCCATTGGGAGGACAATTTCTCCCATGCCCAACATGCCTGAGTTTCTGCTAGATTATTATGTAGGAATGCAGCCTCCTGGGTTTTTTCTCATGCAAATTGGCATAGCAATTGTTGGATTATTTAGCTCCTTTTTGGGTATTCATATTGTTAAATTTTTATCAAATACATAGAACAAAAAACATAAATGGGATGTTTGTGAGTCCACAAACCAAGAGGAAATAACATAATCATTTTATAATGTCAATAGTAAATAAAAACAAACACTCAGAGGAATACCAGTATTGCTTCAACTTCATATGAAGAGAGAAGAACAACCTGGATATGTTGGGTTCTCTGGAAATGTGGAAAGGTGTAGCATTAATGCACGTGCTACCACCACCCATTCACCATGTCCAAGCAAGGGGATGTGGATAGAAAAACAGAGACAAAGACAGTGGGTCATTAGCCTGTGGAGAATGTCAAATGCCATTTATTGAAAGAGGGAGGAAACCTTAAATACAGACTTACAGCACAATGGGAAAACCCCAGAGGGCAGAAGTTCTCTACTGATGTTTACAATCTTGCATCTAAGCTGTTAACACACAATATGCAGGATACACAAACAAGGAACTTCCCTTAAGCATTCAAGAGGGTGGAACCCAGCAGGGAATTAGCATAGGGAGGACATCTGGTCAAGGTCGGCAAGCAGGCAATGGCTTTACTCAATATGGGAGGAGACCAGGGCCCTACAGAATGGTTTAGTTTAAATAGCCAAAGAACAGTTAGGGACACTGAGTGTGGCTCTGTAGAATTTGTATCTCCGTTTTCAATCAAGTGTGGAGAAAGAAAGCCCAGACAACTTCCCTTCTTACCTAAGCACCATGTGTACACTCCTGGGGTGAGCACTCCTGGGATGATAATTTTTGTTTTTCTGATAAATACAACAACTTTTGTAACTGTAAGACTGTTTTTCTCTTTGTGTTTGGTCAAGAATTCAAGAGCCCTGCCTGCTTTGGGAATGTACACTGTCCATCAGGTCCACAGATCTTAAATCACCTTGGATGTCCTGGAGAATGTAGACTCCATTACTTGCAATCTCTCACATAAAACCAAAGGAAAAAAAACTGAGTGTATTACTAAGACAATTTGGTTTCAGCATAGAATTTTCATAGAAATAACATAGGTTTATTCACTTGATTCCAAGACCAGAGTCACTCTTCTAGTGTCAATGGCAGCTCCAAAATTTACAGTAACTATAAATATTGAAAAATTAATGTAACCCCATTATCAGCAGTAAGAGGGTCCAGAAGCATCAGAATAAATATTATCAACATTGGCCTAGAGCCAGAGACTGAGACTTCTCAATAAGTAACAATAACATCCTAGCTTGCACAGTGTGGCAGGAACCTCACCTATCTTCAGACCCCAAGTTCAAAAGTGACACACAATGCCTTCAGTTTTCATAGATGGTACTGTCCCCATTCATCTAGGGTTTTAGAGTGCATCAGATAGGTTAAGTTGGGCATCTGTCTCAGAGAAAAGCAACTCCTACTTCTACATCAATCTAGTATAAGAAATGGCTTAAAACCTGGCAGAAAGAAGGTAACAATAGAATAGCTGTTACCCTGGAAGATAACTCTGAGGCTTTTATTTCTTTTTTTTTTTTTTTTTTTGCTTTTTAGAACTTTATTTAGGCTTTTATTTCTTATTCCATAGTTTACTTCTTAGTTAATGGGACATCCACGCAGAAAAGGCTCTGAACCTCTATTGCTCAGGCAGTATTCAGTGGGATTAGTAATAGTGCCAGGGGCAAGGTTAATGTCCAAGGCTTTGGCCATGGACTGATTGGAATCACCTCCCACTTTGTGCACAATAAAGGTTTTATGGTCCACTTATTTTGGATAATAATGTGTCCAAAGAAAAAGCTGCATTTCAGCTGCTCCCTGCTTTTGGTCCCATGATATGGGCACAGAGAATCCCACTTGGGTTGCCAGGCAATAATATTGATCTCACAGGCTGTCACAATAGGCCCATGGCAAATCAACCCCAACCAATCATGACCTCACTTTATATCCTCATTTTCTACTCCTGAAAACACAAGTCTCTCTGTGAGTTGTAAATATTTTTCCTTCTACCTTTAATATGGCTGTAGTAAATAAAGCATTATTGAAGGCATCATTTTTTTATCCCACTAGATTGCTGAACATTAAGACATGGTCCATATAATCTACTTCTCATATCAGGAAAATGGAAACAACCCCACTCTTGTGCCCACTATTTACTCAGGCCCTTGTTACTTTATCTCTTTTTAATGTTATTTTTTTTCTGCCTGAGGCTGTATGTTTATTATGAATAAATTAATTTTTTAAAAATCACTGATAATTTCAATAATTTGTCATATGAGGTTACTGGTGATTAAAAGAGAAACCTTTAGGATAAATTTTACTATTACATCAGTCATTCAAATACTATCAATAGTTTGGGTAACATGTCATTGTGCCACAAATAAATTTTGCAGCACTATCAAAAGTCTTTACAGAATATAGACACAACTATGACTTTACATTTTTGGATAAGGCAGCTTAAATTATCTAACACCCTTCGGTTTTGCCTATCATAGCCTACAATGATGTCATTTTCTCCTTGGGTGAAATTGAGTAGTGCTATCTTGAAAACTCTATTCATTAAAAAATTGTTGTATTGAATAATATAAAAGAAAACTTACATTCAGAATGTATTCATCTTTGGTGCATTTAAGGTAGCTACCTTAAATGTCTTTAGCTAAAGACAAAGATTGCAATGAATCCTATGAATGTATCCTATAAAAACAGAAAAAAATAATAAGGTAGAAGAAAGCATTCCCATAACCAAAGCAAGAAGAAGAGAACTGGGAAGCTTGAGTATAAATGTATGTGAGAGAGTCCAAATACATCATTAGAATAAAAATATTTAAGTAAAAGCTATCTTGGAAAAATAAAACATATAGGAAAGGAGATATAATAAAATGACAGTAATTATTTTACAACTTGAGATAATTCTGACTTTTAAGTGTCTTACATTCCAATTAGAAGAAATAGCCTGATAGGATAGACTACATAAATGAAAAAGAGCTGTTATTGGAGGTCATTGCTCTTTTGATGGACCTCCATCCAGCTCCCAAGTAAATCATACACAGAGGCTTATTCTTACTTATGAGTGCCCAAGCTTAGTTTGGCTTAATTTCCAACCAGCTTTTTTTAAATTAATCCTTTTATCTTTTACCTCTGGCTTTTCTTATTCTCTAAATGCTGTAAATTTTACTCTTACTCTGTGGCTTGCTGTGTAGCAGGGTGGCTGGGTCCTGGAGCCCTCCTCATTCTCTGACTCCTTGATTTTAGTGTTTTCCACCCAGTTTTCTCCTCCTATATATACGCTAAGCCTGCCAGCCCCACCTATCCTTTCTACTTTCTTGCCTTTGGCCAGTTCTTTATTAAATCATGAGGTGTTTTACACAGGTACAGTAATATAGCTTCACAAAGTGAAACAAATTCAACATATACAAAAGCAGTACACCATAAAATAATATTCTATTACATAGAGCTATTTGGTACCTGCAACAAATGAACTTCAGTGCCAAAGAAATAGGCAGAAAATCACATTTGGAAACAAACAAGTATAACCATACTGATAGTCCACAGTGTGCACTTTAAAGTTAAATTAGTGAATGAGAAAATGAAGGTGATTACATATTGATAAAGTGAGAAATTCAACAAGAGTCCATAAACACAAGTTCTTGTGACATTGTTGTTCACAATTTTATAAAGCACACACTACTAAATATGAGCTAACAGATAGAACTCAACATTATTTTGGGTGATTTTAATACATGATTATATCAGTTATCAAGACAAAAGCAAAGCAATGAACAACCGATATACAAATAAATGGACTGATTTAGCATTTACAGAACTTTCCATGGAACAGTAGCAGAATTAGTTTTTATCAGCAGCCTGAGCAATTACTTTTCAAAACCTTTTTATGTGAAGCAAATCTTCTCAAAAACAAGGTAATTGAAATAACTTTTATTTTTATAAGATCACAGTATAAAAAATACAAAATAAAACAAAAATAAACTATAGAAAATATACAAATGCATGGAGACTAGAAAATAAAACACTGAATAATCAGTGAGATGCTAAAGAAATTGGGAGTAGGTTCCAAAGTTCTTAGACACAAATGGTTGTAGGAATAGATCATTACATTCTTGAAATATACAAAAACAACAGAACACTGGATTCTAAAAAAAAAGGTGATGCAAGAGGGAAGTTGAAGTCTATTGGTACAAAGGTAAACATTTAAAAAATTCAGGACTAGTAGATGGTTTAGCAAGTAAAGGTGTATGCCAACAAGTCTGAATTCAACTCCTGGGAAACATGGTATAACAAAGGCATTGAACTCTAGTAAACTATTCCCATCCACCATCCACATGTGAATTACAGTGTGTGCACAGCTGAGTGAATGCTATGTCTGTGAGTTTATACACAAATAACTTGTGCTGAAAACATAAAAATGAAATGTCATTAGTCAGCAAGAAACAACAAAATCAGAACTCATGTAAGTTAGTTCTGAATCTTAACTCATATTGTACAAGAGAATACTCAGACATTACTAATAAAATCAAATCTGAACAAACCATACAAAAGAGCCAATGAAACACTCAGTTCTATAAATGGATCACCATGTATGACACACACCTCTAGTAAGAATGACACCACTTCAAGTTAAGAGAACATACAAATGGAAGGATGTATGGAATTCCACTATTAGCTGGGACAGAGTCAAGAAGCTTCAGAAACAAAAATTACTGATTCTGGGTCAGGGGCAGAGCTCAAGACCTCTCAGCATGGCACAGCTACATGACCTGGAGAGTAGTACAATCCCTCAGCTATGACATGGGCATCATGTTCAAAAGTGACAATACATTCAGTCTTTCCCTAGTGTTATTGACACTGTGGTTCCAACATTTTGGAGAGTATCAGATAGGGAATTTGGTCAACTACTATGGGAGAGGACAAAAGAAAAGAGAACAGAACACACAATAAACACTGCTGCCCAAATCCCACTGAGATCTCTATAAGTGTGAACCAATAGCTTGTCAAAGTGAAGAGACCACCTTGGCATGCAGAGAATGGGAGGAAGAAGGCCACATGCCACCCAACAAGGTGACAAAGAGAAAGACTCACTTGACCTTTGCAGGGGGCTCTCCTACTTGCAAGCTGCTATCCCCACTGTGATCCTATATAAAACACTGGAAAGCAAATGTACAAAAAGCAAATGGTGCTGGACTTTGAACTTACTCCCTCAAGGCTGGTCATAGCACCTCTCTCCTCATAATGGCATGCAGGTGTGTGATGTGTGACTGATCCATCTCCATCATTGGACTGCATCTTCAGTTAGAGAAGCAGGGATTGATTGCCAAATGATTCTCACAAAAGACTCACTTCCCAGAACTACTGGTGCATGGACAAAAAAATAAACAGTTGACTGTCATGAAAGTGGTGATGGGGTTGAATGTGTGTGTGTGTGAGAGGATGTGTATGAGTAAAATGATGAATTAAACACAAGTGGGTTGAAGGTTAAAGAGGCTAATGTTACAGGAGGGAATGTTGCGGACCTAATGTTGACCCAACTGCTTTTTCTTACCTGCTTTTCTGTGTCTGAGGGTCTCTGACCATTTCCTCCTGGCCAATGGTAGAGAAAAGGGAATTCCAGAAACAATCATACAATTTCTGAAAACTCCAACAACAACAGAAGTCCAAGAACCTATAGTAAGAAAACAGATTCCCCATTTGCCCTTCTCTGACCATGGAAATGGGGCAACATCAGCAAGTAGAGGACAAATCCCCTCTGAGTGAGGGTAGGAGACACTAGTGATGTAGCAGTCCTATGGCAATAGACCCCTGCCCAAGACCCTGCGTGATAACCATCTCGTGTGGAACACTGGACTTTTAAGTGTCATGATTCATTTGGTGATGGAATGACTCTTTCACAGAGGAGGAATCTCAGACCCCTGCATAACAGATATTTACATAATGATTGATCAGAGTAGTGATTATAGATATGAAGCAGCAAGAAAAATAAATTTATGGTGGAATGTCACAACACAAGGAATTGTATTTCAATGGTCATGGCATTAGGAAGGTTAAAAATAGTTGTTCTGGAGGCTGAGAACTTCTGGCACTTATTATACATTTTTGTTGTAGGGACAAGGGGCTGGCTAAAGAAACCCACCCTCACCTTGGAGCCCAGAACTAGGGAAAGAAGATTCAGATCAGGGCAGAAAGAAACACACCAATAGGCTCAGTCAGATCAGAGTCATCTCTGCCCCTGGCCAACTGACTTGTGAAACCAACCAATCACAGAGTAGGACAGTAGAACCCTGGACCCCAAGTCAACCCCTGGTTGACATCACCCCCAAAACATCCTGTGTAAACCACCCTGTCTGGTCAGTTAGGAAAAAAGGCTGTTCTCTCCACCCTGGTAGAGGCACCTACCGTCCTGGATTCCTCCTTCCCTTCATATAAATCTCTTTCTCAGAAGAGTTTTGGGTGTGAAGATCTTCATTCACTGGCATAGAGAAGATATTTGATGAGACATCCCTCAGTGGACAGAGCAATAAAGAGCTAAAAAGTAGCACTTTTCTCCAGAGCTGGAGGATATTGCTACATTTTGGCAGGTTTTTTTCCCTTTTTGAAGAGTGAAGCAAAAGAACCAACATCTTAGGCCAGAGAAGCAGAGCTCAGCTAGGAAGCCCCCTTAAGAGGGGGCTGAGCAAAGCTCAGATGTAGAAGTTCTCCAGGAGAAGAGCAGGATTATTGTATCCTGTGGGGAGATCATCCCCCATCAGTTCCAGGCCTGAATTTCCCATGAAGTCAGAAAATTGTCCCTTCCAGTGTCAGGTTGCTTCTTTGCAGTTCCAGCCATCAGAGCTGTGCTAAACAGCCCCAGGTGTCCGGGAAAACCTTCGGGGCAGAGCTGTTGTGAGCAATGGAGGTGTCCAGGATACCTCACCCTTCAGAGCTCAACTGTCCCCTTGCAGTTCCAGCCATCAGAGCTGGGCTAAAGAGCTCCAGGTGTCCAAGACACCTTCAGAGCAGAGCTGCTGTTTTGAGCAGCTTGAGGTGTCCAGGATACCTCACCCTCCAGGGCTGAACTGTCTTCTTGCAGTTCCATCTATCAGAGTTGTCCTAAGCAGCTCAAAGTGTTGCCTGACTCCCCAGGTAGTCAGGACACCTTTCCCCAGTGTTGTTGCAACAAATTTAATTATATTATTGGTACCAAAACCCGGGACCAAACCTACAGAGTTGCAAACAATTTACTTACACCTATTCTGACCCTACACCAGTAGAGGCAGGCTGTTTAGATGATGGGAGGTGGAGCTGCATGAGCTCTCTCAGGAGGCTTGCGGAAATAGCTGTCTAAGAATTTTCCTGGTGTCTTCTCCACAAGTGTGTACCCTCCAGAGTCTGTGAAGATGTTTCTCTTGTCTTCAAAAAGATATTCTCAATGATGGTACCTGTCACAATGGAGACCAAAATAACATCATAAACAGTTTTGAGGATGGGACTCAACATCATGACAGATTTATAAACTCACCAAGGATATATCTATGTGTCACTAAAGAAAGTACACTGACGACTATAATACTCAAAGTGGTGCTCCCAATTTTCACCAAGTTATCACCTGGGAACTGTGAGATAGGGAAGTGCTCATGCCAAACCACATATCCTGATTGCAGGGACTAGAGGGAGACACATGCACAAACATCTAGAAAAATACACAACATATACACATGTATCTGAGAGACAGAGAAAGAGATACTTAGAGAGACAGAGAAAGAGAGACTGAGTGAGAGTGAGAGAACTCTATGAATTGGATGCTGAAAAAATGCATGCAGGTGTGTCCTCTCAGAGAGGAACAAAAGGAGCAGGGATGAGTCTCAGTCCTTATATGTACACATTTAGATGTATGACTAGGCCTCTCCAACTGCTGCTCGGAGAATCAAACACACAAGGCCTTTCCAAGTAAGTAACAAAATAATCAACTCAAACTCACAGCAACTAACATCTCACATAGCCAGCACTTGATAGAATCTCTTCAAATGCATGCTGAGAACTCACATACTACTGCCTCAGTCCATGAGTATTATGACTCATGCCACAGGCTCTGTTTTTGTTTCTTTTTGGAGGAAGCAGAATAGTCTGTGTCCTCATGTCATTCCTGTCCACATTTGAGTTTCTCACTTTGGGAAGAATTCAGAGACATGACTTTCAGCAAAGGGATACCCTAAAGATGCAGTCTACCAGAAACACAGGCCTTATATAAAATGGATTGATAATGACAGAGTGGACCTGAGATTTAAACCACAGGGTTTGAAAGAATGAATACCTATTCCTCATGCTCTCTTCTGTGAAAAAGATAAGGCTATCTCACTCCTTATTTCTTTCAATGGTCATTTGCTGTAGCTGACTGATCAGTCTCTGCACCTTCTTCTTCACCTGCATCTTGGTGAGGAAGGTTTGGTGGGATGGTGGCTCCCTGGTGCTCCTTGCAGGTAGATGAACACAAATTAACTTGCAGTATGACAAGGAAGAGAGGATGGACAGACCACCCTGAGTCCTAATCAAATGTTTGAGAAAGCTTGTTTACAAATGACTTGGTGACACCCCAAATTATTTTGTCCCATGCTTCAGAAGCCCTCTCTGGGGAACTCAGCTGTCTCCTCTATTTGAAGGGAAGTGTTTATCTCAGCTATCTGGTTTTCTCTACCCTCATAGCACATGCTCCAAGTAACCAAGGAGGTAGCCTCTTCAGGCTTATACACAGCTGCAGACTCAGAATTCAACGTGGCTGCAGAGTCCACAAGCCTGTGGGTTTACGAGTCAGGAGAAAATTGCCATAGTTCACAATCACCCCAGTCATTTAGAGGTTTCCCAAATATCTTGACAGGTCACACTAACCATATAACTATTGATAGAAAAGACATAAAAGGGCAGAATGTGGTCACCAGAGTCAACAAGTCACCTCACTGACAACAAGGACACACAGAGCAGCTGGGAAGTACCTAAAGTTAGCCATTGTGGTTGAAGTAAAGTGATGTCCTACCTTGAAATGGGCACACCTCATTAATCCCTCCCTCTTTAATGGTCTCATGTTCACTCATCAATTCCTATCCTCCAAAAGAGATGAAAGCCAAGAGTTCCCAGCATAAAGCTTTGATCTTACCAGTTCCTGACTTCTGAGGCAAAACAATTTATATCCTGGAATCCTTGAATTTCAAGAAAGTTGACAAGCAGGGAAGTTCTGTTGGTTCCCAGAGATACCAGCTTTCTGTGTCCCATTTCTGGAAAATTCAGCTCAAGCCCACTTCCTCCAGGAAGTTTCCCTTTTCCTGCACAGAACTCATTACACCATTCTCTTGACCATTTCTTTCTTGATGTTTTACACTGAGGCTGAAGGTCAGCTTTCTTCTGTCACTCTCTGGTCTCTCTAACCTCTCCATTCTCTTTTTGAATTAGTCTCTTCAGTATGCCATTATGTTCATCAGTAAATGGTGAAGACATTGAATAAACTTCCCAAGGGCAGTTGGTGTTGCCACAACATAGGTGACATCACAGAGGATTTCAGGGCTCTCCAGGATACAATAGAATGTCCAGGAAAGAGCTGCAGATATCATGGGAACTGGCATTGCTTCCCTGCTAATGAGATTTCCTCATAATATACCAGAAGTCAAGCTGACCTTTGCAGGAGCCTCTGCTGGGATACAAGGGAAGCCCTTCAGCACCCCCTTCATCCAAAGCCAGAGATCTCTCCCCGATTGATTGGACATCCTTCAGTTCTTTCCATGTGTGGAACTGAATGTTTGGCTCTAACTGAAATTTTATGCACACAAGGTAATAATATCATAGAAATTTATATATGCTGTAGTTCATAATAAGTTTCTGCATCTCTTTATCTCCTTAGCCACAAGACATTACAGACTAAATGCTGACTAAGAAGGACACTTGTTAAACAATTTCCTGGTAAAGAGTCTACAGGAAACATCTGAGCAGAGCTATGCTAGAGGAAGAGACTGACACAGCCTAGCAACAAGTAACCATAGGAGTGTGATATGGTCATGGAGCTCAGTGTGGATAAAATGTTTGTCATCAGCAGGTATGTAGTGGGTGTTGTACTCTCTGTTGAGTAGCTCAAAGTGGTCTACTGTTACTGGGTAGTAAATGTGGCCAGACATCTGGAGTTTGCCACACAGAACATGAGTTTCCTATAGAGCAAAGGATAGTCATGAAAATCCTTTGCAAGCCCCTTCATATTTAGGAACATAGACACTAGGTTTCCACTGGACACTCTAGGTCAGTGTTTCTTAATTTTTCCAATTCTCGGACCCTTTAAATAGCACTAACAGTAGTTCCTCATGTTGTGTTGAACCCTACACATAATTGTTTCATTGTGTCTTAACTTTAATTTTGCTGCTGTTATGATTCATAATTTAAATATTTGATGTCCAGGATATCTGATACGCAACCCCCAATGGGTTGGTGACCCAAGGGTTGAGAACCACAGCTCTGAATGCAGGCAGAAATCTCCTCAAATCCTGGCAGTGATGCTGGGTCAGTGTGATTCTTAGTTTTTATTATCAGGCTGAATCAAACTAGTCACCTGGGAAGAGGGACCCTCAATGAGGAATTATATGGATCAAATTTACTTAGAACATGTCTCTGTGGGATTTTATTAATTGTTAATTGAAATAAGACTACCTAACATGGGTAGAATCATTTCATTGTCTGCAGCTTGTACTGTGTAAGTATGAAGAACCTCGAGCATAAGTATAAGCAAACAGGTAGCATGGGTACATTTGTTTATCCATGCTCTTGACTGTGGATGTGATATGATTAGCTGAGTTCCTACCTTGATTTTCCCAAAATGTAAGTATTACCTGGAATTGTGGGCTATGACCAATTTTTCCCATCTAAGTTGCTGTGCCTGATTACTCAGTGTAATAAAGATGTTAAGAAACCACTCTATGACAGAGGGGTGTTCACAAGTCAATGAGATGTGTTTCCTGAAATGCTCAACAGCACCATATCTGTCTCAGAAGAAGAGATACTACTTCCTCCTGAACCCAACCTGTGTTTCCCTGTCACAGTTTTACAAAGACACAGACACACCCATAGACTCACAAACCACTTCACCCTGTCAACAATTGTCCCCTGATATTGTCTTGCCATATCAAGTACCATGCTAAATTCTTCTAATGTGTTATATACAACAAGCTTCACTTCAATGAATGTATTTTTCTTTGAATGTCCTGACCATTAAACTTTTCAGATATGGGGAATTGGATCTGAATTCACTGCCTTGACTATGAATTTCAATCTTATGCTATGTTCTTTCTTGAAGGTCAAAAGAGGCTCCTTAAAACTAAGAGCAAAATAGCACCTTAAATTCCAGGTATGCAGATGTATAAGTAATGACTGGCAATGTGTCCACTAGTTACCTTAGGTAGGAGATTAACTCCAGACATCCCTGTAAGGACTTCTTGGCTTCCCTCTAATTGGGATTAATTTTAGGACCTTGTAAACAATATTTCTTGTGTAAATTTGCACTCCAATGCTAAATTGTAATTTAGCAGAGTAGAATTGATGGTAATAGAATTAATGGTACATGGTCTTTCCAATTCTAGGAGACATTAGTTCACAAAGTAGAATTTAGGTAAGAGAGCGCTGCATCCCAAATACCCCAAAGATAAGCAGGATGCTAACCAATCTGGTTAGATATTACTATGATAAGATGTAGAATTTTGTGACCCAGGAATAACCAGCTACATTCTGTAGCAGTTGAGACAACCTTGACTTGCAACCAGTAGAAAGTCCGATCCTTCCACTAAAATCCTGGCCTCTAACATGCTGCTCAAGAGACCATTACAGGGTCACAACTAACATTAAGTCTTTGTCCGCCATGGAGGTTTATTAATTCTAGAACAGAGAGACTTCAGTCTTTTGAAAAGCAGTTTTGAGTCAAGGTCTCCTACATTGGTTGAAGTGGACTTGAATCCTGTCTGTAGCCCCACAGAGCATTGCTGTGGGATGGTCTGTATGTCAAATGTGTTGCTGATTGGTCAATGAATAAATCACTGATTGGCCCGTGGCCAGGCAGGAAGTATAGGCGGGACAAGGAGGAGAATAGAGCTGGGAAGTGGAAGGCTGAGTCAGAGAGACACTGCCAGCCGCCATGATGACAAGCCACATGTGAAGTATCGGTAAGCCACAAGCCACGTGGCAAGGTATAGATTAATGGAAATGGATTAATTTAAGCTATAAGAACAGTTAGCAAGAAGCCTGCCACGGCCATACAGTTTGTAACCAATATAAGTCTCTGTGTTTACTTGATCGGGTTTGAGCAGCTTGGGACTGGCGGGTGAGAGAGATTTGTCCTGACTGTGGGCCAGGCAGGAAAACTCAAGCTACAGAGCATTGCTTTTATTATCCCCCAGCTAATCACCCTAAAATCTGTATTACATGTCTGTACCACCACAGAGTTCTAAAATTGCCAGTTTGAGTCACATAGTGGACTGTCCATTGCACAACAGGGAAAGGAAATGAGTGTAGAAAATGGCTTCTTCTTTCAGACCAGAAGGGACTGAAGAGTGGAACTGACATGCAGACAGGGCTAGGCCTGCAGACAGGGCACAGGCCACTGTGTACACTGTAGGGGGCATTGGACTAGTCAATAACATGATCACAGACTGAAGTTGAAGGCAGTGAGCTGCAGGGGTGTCCATTACAAAGAAGGACTGATGGGGCAGGGTGAGTGAATTTCTCTGTAATTTCCCTGCATGGATTAATTTCTCCTATGTGAATGAAGACTGACACTATTGGTTGGTGTAAAGTTTATGGAGGATAGTTTGAACTGTTAAGTATTCAGTTTGCAAATAACAAACTCTCCTATGAAGATATTTGCAATCCTTATTGATACATTGAAGTCAGCTGAGAGGTTTGACATACAGTCCATTGGCTGTAACTCCATATGTTAGATTACAACACTCAGTTGCTATCATTTTACATGGGACAAAGTCATACAGTCTCCTATTAATGGTATTCAATATACCATGGAGGTGCCTACTATAATTCAAAGTCAGTATAGCTACATATGCTTTCAATTATTATTGTCACATTAAAACATCAATTATTGGTTTCCTTTTTGATATTCATTTTCTTTTAATGCACTACTGATAATTTTTTCTATGTTTCCCAGTTTAAGAATTTTATTCCATTTTTTCTTAACTGGTGTTTGTTTATGAATTTATTTATGTCAGTTTTTAGCAGTGCTTCTCAAATTTGGAGGTCATGGCTTCTTTTGGGGGATCAAATGACCCTATCCCAAGACAGGCCTAAGACTGTCAGAAAGTGCAGATATTTATATTATAAGTCATAGCAGGAACAAAAATAAAGTTATAAAGTAGCAGTGATAATAATTTTATAGTTGGGGTGTTACTACATCATGGAAACTGTATTAAAGAGTCACAGCATTAGGAAGGTTGTGAATCATTAGTTCAGGTCAATACTTCTTGATGTTCAGGCTTGCCTCAGATTATATAATTTAGAAGTGCTTTGAACACCTAATCCTGCCTCTGCCTCCCAGTGCAGGAAAGAGAATCTTGCAACTCCTTCCAGGCTGCCCTTGACTGGTCTGTGGGAAGGAAAAATAGATCAGTAAAGGAGTATCCTCCAACTTCTCTAGATTTTATTATGAATTTAAAAATGAAGTGCATCTTGTGTGAAGATTAAGTTCACTGACCAACTACAAAGCAGGAATAGTCACAGCAGAAAAAAGGATGAGGAAGAAAGAGGGTGAAAACTTACCTGTTGTGATAGTAGTTGATGTTAGCAATGAGTAGTGAGATAATCAATGTTACAAGATCAATAAATATTCTGACTGGCCATTTCTTGAGTCCACAAACCAGGCAATCAAGAATCTGAATAAAGAACTGAAATTTAGTGAAACCAAATCAGAATAGTTACACCATATGAACCTAAGATGTAGAAATGGATAGAATGGTGTGTCCCTGCCTAACATGACTGTGTTTTCCAGGTTTAAGATGTATACCCCAAGGGAAATGGTTTTAGTAGTACTCTGTGTCCTCTATTACAAATCCCTTGTCTCTGGAGCACATGGCCATAAAGCCTGTTTCAACTTTTTAACAATATTATATGGAATAATATTTACATTATTATCACTATGTCTTCCCTGCCTTCAAACCCTCCCATAGACCCTTCATTGTGTTCTAATCCATGGCTTTTTTTGTTGTTTAACAACAGTCACCGCTTGAATGTGACCTGAGTTTTGTTGCAAGATTTTCCAGCTATGAAGCAAGAGGTTGGTTGCACTCGACATTGAGTATGTAATGAACTGTGCACCCATAGGACCCTGTGCCTTGGAAGAAAAACAGGAAGTGCTCTAGGAGATTAGAGAATTTTACTAAAGTACCAAATCCCCTGGTTAGAGTCCTATCCAATCATAGTGTGGAAGGACTCACTAGAGTCCTTTGAACTCTGGTCACCCAGTAGGGAAACTGCTAATGTCCTGAAGCCCAGCTGGGTGGTCCTAGCTGATGAGGGACTCTGGGGAGGGTTAGCAATCAGGAGTACCAGCAGAAGGTAACCTCCAGGTTCTTTCCAGGATTCTCGTCTTGTTCTGCTTTAGGGAGCTGTAAGGAAGTCTATAAGCCATGCCATGGTGAGTGTAGCATGTTCAGAGCAGGTCTGCTGAGCTGTCTTTTCTGCTGGGACTTGGATGAACCATGATCCAGACTGTGGTTTTGTTGGTCCATGGGTGACATGAGCAGTAGTCCTTGTCCTCTGAACCTTCCTGTGTAAGGATTTCATGGGTATGTAGAGACTCTGCAGTCCTGTATGGGAAGATATGCTTATAACATCACTGTCCAGTGTGCACACATGGCCAAGTTCTTAGTGTGTAGTGGGAAGACAAATTGGAAAACTGAAGGTCTGGTGTCTAGACGTTCTGAACATTGCACTCCACTTTCAGGTTGGTCTTATAAATATTACAAATGGTTTAGAAACTGGTTAAAATTGGTGATATGGATTGTCTTTCAGCAATACATGATTAGAATGCTTCTAACTTTGCTATAACCAGCTATAATGGTATGATTTGGTAAAGTTTAGTTCCCGGGACAAAGGCACTTTCTGATCTGCACAAATTTGTCTGGTGTGCATTGTGTTGGGTGGATGGATAGAGCACAATTCACATCTTGTGCCATACTCCATGTGACAGGAAGCATTCATGACTAATAAGAAGTCTTTATGTCATGATTTGGGAGCTGGTTGTTGGCCTAAATTAAAGCCTGCTACATTCCCCCACTCACTCTGTCTCAAACTGGTTTTCTCTTTAGATATTACTATTTCATATGTATTTATATGTCTATACACATAAATAAATATGAGCTGCTGAGTCCATTTGGTATTTTTTCTGTTTACATGATAATTGTGCAGTCCACTTAATTTTGGATAACCAACTTGGAGGCTCATTCATGGGAAAAACAATTCTCCCTCTCAATAGTTATTAGTTTCCCATGGTTCATGGTCTAGGGAGAAGATTCATTAGATCCCCTCAAACCTTATCTTAGTCTATTTACTGGCCATGTTTTCTCTTCAACATGAGATCTTCTTGAGGGATCAGGGTCTGTCTACTTTGTCAGCTGTGGCTTTAGGTTCCCAGCTCCTGTATGAATGCAGCTCTGGAGGTCCAGGTCTCCTCTTCCAGAGCCCTGTGGTTGTAGTGGATGGGCTGCCCTGCTGTCTCCTCTGCCTTGATCTTAGAGCAGCTCTCCAGTTTTGCTGCCAAGTACTCTCCATTCTGCTACTTTCCCAAAAACTGAGGTCACTCCAGGATTCACATATACTCTGAGTCAGGCTAAAAATAGTGTCTGGAAGGTTATTTCCAGGGAGGAGGAATGTCGGTGAGCATGTTCTGTGGGTGTGTCTGTGAGGGACTTGCCTCAGGGTGCAACTAGAGATTGCTGTGCTTGTGAGGAGAGGACTGGAGGAATTTCTGTTGAGTTCACCTCAGGGAGAAAGTGTGTTTAGTAGGTGATTTGTGGGCTTGACCCAGAGAAGTAGGAATGCAGGGCTGCAAAAGCTCATGGGCCTTGTGCACCAACACTGTTCTTCTCTTTCTTATCTCAAATATCTGTGGAGCTGAAGGAGGTGTTCATGGAGTTTCACCTGGCCTGATCATTTGCAGCCCTGGAACGAGACCCTCGAAAAAGCAGACCTGGATCTAGCTGGACAAGGAGTCAACCAAGGCTGATGATGAAACCCAGAGATATGAAGTTCACAGTGTTGCTGCTGTAGTTGCTAGGAGTAGCTGGGTGCCAGCAACAGTGTTCAGGCAGCTTACCATGGTCATAGAGGTGAGAACCTGATGCAGGAAAAGTGAGACAGAAATCGACCTACCTTTTTTAAGGATCTTCCTACCACCAGGTTGCCTTCTGATTCTTTAGTATCTAAACCAATCTCCAGACCCTTGTTTGAGTCCATATGCCTTCAAAATACTTCCTAGTGCTCAGCTGCCATACTTAGCTTTCCAGGGAAACCCATTGTCTCTGAGACTTTGAATATTCCTAGAGTCTTGGATTTTCCTGAGACAGCATGGTCGATCCTCATAGGTGAGCTCCTTGGGAAAACTGCAAATGTTATAAGGCAAATAATTTCATTTCAGTTGTTTTGAGGCATTTGCTATTTTGTGTTTAAAACTCTTGTTATATTGGCTCTTATGAGAATTATGGAGCTTGTTGATATTATAAATTATTGCTGTTTCTATAGATTGTGGTTTTGGTCTGTTGGAAAGAGTTGTGGTAATTGAAAGGACCAAGCAGATGCCATAACAGGCTGCTCAGTCTTCTCTCAGAGATCAGGCCTCAATTTTAGTTTGCTGAGAGTGAGCAAGCTGTCTCTGAGAGGGCTGTGAACAAAAGACACAGTCCTTGCAGTAGCTCCCTTTCTGCACATACTCTGACTGCTCAAAGTTCAGCCAGATGTTTACTGTCTGGGATGCCTCACCAACTTAGAGTTATGTGCATGAGTCAAGGACAGAGCCTAGACCACTGAGCCAGCCCCCACTGTCAGTACATGCTAGGCCAGCCAGCCCCCATGGCAGCTCAAGGACAAAGACTGGGAGTTGTGCCAGACTGCCCCCAAAATGATAATTGTAACCCCCAACAAGTAATTCAAAGGTTACATACCTTCACTCAATTAAAAGAGAACAAAGACCTTCAAAAATAAAAAGAAACCAATCCGAGTTGCACCAGTGCCAAACTCCCCCAACCGCCCTGAATGGCTTGTGGTTTATGCCTTTAAATAGCTAGCCTCAGAAAGAAAGAGCAACTCCTCCCTGCCTCACTCTATTGGGTGTAGGAATGAGTTCCCTGTCTAGACTTGTATCTATAGAATAAACCTTGCCGTTGCATTCTGGACATCCACAGTCTTCAGTGATCTCTTTGGGGTTACAATCTGGGCATAACAGTAATTACATTCAGAATGGGAAAGACCTGCCAAACAACTGAAAACAAGTGCTGGAGAAGAACTGGGGCAAAAGAGTAATGTCATGAGCAAGAAAGATATGTGTAGTTAGTGTGACAAAAATTATATTTTATGATGCTGATGGTCATCACACAAATTTCACACTCCTAATTCCTAACTAAGGTTCTAAGGCTCCTTCCTCAAGGCTGCTCAACCTATTCTAAGTATGTTTACTGAAGGTCAGGTCTAGTCTCTAACAGACATCTGTTATGAAGGGTGGGATCCTTGGGGGAAACTTTTCATATGTAGGTTATATCAATGTGATGTCTCCCCAGATGTATAGATTAGAGCATTGCTCTTGATTTCTGGTTATATACTGTCCAGTATGTGTCATGATGTTCTGGGACTGTGTCTGCTTGTCATTACTGAATGATGTCACTGGGTTCTACTTATAAGGTACAGTTTTGGGTGTAGTGAAGTTACTAATTAAGCTATTTTTACTTGTCTAAAAGATCTTTCTTATAATGCTCATTTCAATTAGTGTTCTGATTCACATATAAATATGACCATGGATAACAAATAATATACCAGGATTCCTTGGAATTAATAATGGTATAGCTTTTCGTTATGTACCTAAAAATAGAAAAAATAAAAGTTTAAGCTATAAAAGTTATTGCCAGCAAAGTTATTAAAACAGTCATCTCAAAAAACATAATTGATATTGAAGAAGTGCACAACTAGACCCCCTGTTCACTTTGAGGACAAGGAGCAACCTTGTCATTATTTCCACATTAGATTAAATGTAAGCTAAATATTTCACTGAATCTATCATGGGGCATTAGGTGGGCCCTACTAAAAATTTCAAGGTCTAATAAATTATGGTATAGAAACAAACTTATACTTTTAGTCTTTCTCTATAGAATGGGTTCATTGTTTTCACACACAGGACATATCATACTTCTTTGTGAACATTAATACTTAGTACCTGTAGTAGTCTGGATGGAATTTTCCCCCATAAACTTATAGGGATTGCCACTATTTGAAGGTGTGGCTTTTTTGGAGAGAGTGTGTCACTGTGGGGTGGGATTTTTGGTCTCATGTATGTTTAAACCATGTCCAGTGTCCCAGATTACCTGTAGATCATGGTGTAAATGCCTAGCACCTTCTCCAGCACCATGTCTGCCTATACACTGCAATGTTCACCATGATGATAATGGACTGAACCTCTGAAAATGTAAGCCACTCAAATTAAATCTTTTTCCTTTGTAAGAGTTACCATGTTCAAGGTGTCTCTTCGCCACAATAGAAAACCTAACATAGGCAGTACATGGATCATTACTCTTTAGAGAGGAAATACTATGAGAAACACTGTAATTTTACTTTGATAGAATCATATTATCTATAGGCTTATGTAGTTTCTCTTCATGTTTTATTAATATAAATCCTAGTAATCCACTATCATCATTCTTTATTTCATGTAAAAAAGAACCACAGGTATTTAACTCAAAAGTGTTAATAGCACAATAAATAACAGTAAACTTGTTTATCAACAATCTTCTTTTATATTGATTCTGGTAAAATTAAAAATAGAGTGATATTCCAAAAATTCCATACAATACTTGGAAAATATCCAAATATTTCAGAAAAATATTCCTAAAAATTCATTGGGTTACGGGTAGCTGGAACATTTACTTTTATAGGTATTGTTTCAGCTTCCACAGTTGTAGTCTTATAATTAAAACAAAATCTGTAAATACCACAATTAACAAATAAATTAGTTAAATGTTTATAAATTAGAAGAAGTTCAAGGAAAGATGATAATAATTTCGTAGAATGACTGGATGGAGGGAAAACAACCTAGGAATGTAAACAGTATAAATTTTCTCACACTTCCAGATCTTCTGAAGTTTAAGGAAATATAAAGACCAGTGTTTGAAAGGTCCCTCTTGTTCAGAAAACTGTCATGCTTTGAATAATGGGCCAATGGTATAGAATGAAATGTTTTCTGGGATTTGTTTTAAAATATTCAATAGATATTATCCATTAAACTATACAGTGTGAGGATTATTCTAGTTGGAGCTTTCTAATGGGATCTTGTCTCAAACAACAAAGCAATATATATTAAACTATATTTGTGCGTGTGCGTGTGCGTGTGCGTGTGCGTGTGCGTGTGCGTGTGTGTGTGTGTGTGTGTGTGTGTGTGTGTGTGTGTGTCTGTGTCTGTGTCTATATTTATTGAGGAATGTCCTACTTTCATATTCCCTTCATAGACCAAAATGTCTTGAATTCAAGGAGAACTGCTTGGCTCTGCTGCTATACTAATCTATATTTATTTCTGAGAATGATTTTACAGGGACCAGTGGCTGACACCTAAAGGACTTTAAGAGATATTGTCCTGAACCATGAGACCTCTGCAGAGGTTAAGCTGGAACACTTCAATTCATTTTGGAAAATGATTTCAGGATGGGACAATACAAATCAGAATTGAAATTTTATTTTGAGACAGGGCTTCTCCATGTATCTCTAGCTGTCCTTGAACTCAGAATATAGATGAGGTTGGCCCCAAACTCCCATAACTCTGCCTACCTCTGCTGCTCAAGTATTGGAATAAAAGTCATGGGCCACATCATCCAATTGTAATGTTATTATTTATTTATTTATGACTGTTTTTATCTGTGTCCTAATTTATATGTGGATAGGTATGCATGTGTTTTGTGCTTTAGTTATAATAGTCAGAGAACATTTTGGGTGTTGGTCCTTTCCCTTCAGCATGTTTGAGACAGGGTCCTTAGTTTCCTATCACATGTAAATAACCTTGCAAGATTTCTTCTGTCTGCCTTTTATCTTGCCTTAAAATTACTGGATTAGAAGCATGCATTGTGGGAACTGTTTTTATAAGACAGAAGTAAAGGTATAGTTGCAAGGTGAGTACTTTATTTGTCAAACCTTTAGCAGCCCTGAAGTTTATTGAGGAGAGATTTTTGAGTATGTGTGTTTTGAGACATGGTCTGATATTCTAACCCTGTCTTGCCTTGAACTCACTAAGTAGTAGATAGGCCAGGCCTGGAACTTGAAGAGATCCACCAGTTTCTGCTTCATGTGACCAGACTTGGAAAAAAAGAGACTTTTTTTAAATGGATTTAACACGGATATTGGTAGGAAGTAGAGACTTTGGGATAGTGTCATTTTGTGAGGGAGAGCTACACTTAATTAATAGAGAGCCTTGTTACATTTTGGGGACATTGTAAGTTCCAGTTCTGTGAGTTTTTTGGGGAGCTCCTCTCTTTTTCTGTGTTTCTTTCTCTTCTCTGTGTCTCTCTGCCTCTCTGTCCTTGTCTCTCCTTTTTTAAAACCAAAAGGAGTAGAAGTAGCAAGGCAGAGACATGTAAGAAACATTTCAAGGACAGAACTATCTAAGCCCTTTGAGAATGAAACCACACCTGTCTGAAACAGAGCTACAGGATTTGTTGTCTTTCCACACTGTGTCCACATTTCAATCTTTTTTTTATTTTTATTTATTCTTCTGTCACTATACATTCCAACTGCAGTTTTCCCTTCCACCACTCCTCTGAGTCCTATCCATTGCTCCCATCTTCACCAGATCCACTCTTCCTCCATTTCCCTTCATGATAGAGCAGCTATCCCAGGATTTTCAGTCAAACCTTGCATAACAAGTGACAAAAAGACTAGGCAGGAACCCCCATATCAAAGCTGGATGAAATAATCTAGTAGGAGTTAAAGGATTTCAAGAGCTGTCAAATATGTCAGAGACACACCACCCACTTCTACTGTGAGGAGTTGCACAAAAAACACCAAGCTATACAAGGGTAACACATATGTAGAGGAACTGGTGTGGACCCATGTAGGTAGTAAATGCTGTTTTAGTCTCTGTGAGCCCCTGTGAGCTCTGTTTAGTATATTATCTCTTCTGTTCTTTTATTTAAGAAATTTTTTTTTGAAAATCCTTTCTGGGATTTGAGCTGAGATTTTCCTCCTTCTATTTCTATTATTCTTAGGTTTGGTCTTTTAATAGTGTTGCAGATTTCCTGGATCTTATGTTTCAGGAAATCTTTCAATTTAACATTTTCTTTCATCAATATAGCCATATTTTCTATCATAACTTTAAAGCCTGTAATTCTCTATTCTACATCTTGTATTCCTTTGGTGAAGCTTGCCTCTGTAGTTCCTGTTTGAATACCTAGATTTTCATTTCTAGAATTTCTTCAGCTTGCATTTTTTAATTGCTTCTATTTCCATTATCAGTTCTTGAAGAGATCATTTATTACCATCAACTGTTTGTTGGTCTTTGATTTTCTTTAAGGGATTTGTTAATTTTTTTCCAATATTAGATTTATACTTTCTCTGCTTTCTTTAAACACATTCATTCACTTCCTCTTTAAGAGCTCCTATCAACTATATAAAGTTTGTCTTAATTGTCCTTCACCTGTGATGGAATATCCAGGACTTGCTGTAGTAGGATAGCTGGAATCTGGTAGTGAAATATTGTTCCAGCTGATATTGATTATGTTCTTATGGTGGTGTCCAGGTATCTGGATTTGAGGTGATTGTGGCTGTGGGTGCTGATTTCTCAGTTTGTCTTTTTTCGATGGGTGTTTTAGTTCTTAGTTTCTATTTGCTCTTTGTTCTTCTCTCCTTTGTGGTCTATGATTGAACAGGGGATCTCATACTAATTTGGGGCCTTGAAATCTTGCAGTGTTACCTTTGTTCCAGCAGAGAGTATCTGCCCAAGTTTCGGGATGACCAAAGGGAGGAGAAGAGGAAGTTTGGGGATAGGGTTGAGGGGGCATTGTGAAAGTATGGGAGGTCTATGGGCAGGTGGCCTACATAGACATCTGGCAGCTTGTGTGTCCTTTGTTAGAGAAAGGATTCAACCCAATTTTGAGGCAACAACACAGAGATGAAGAGAGAAGTGGGACTGAGGATATTGTTAGGGGATTATTGAAAGACTGCAGGATGTCCAAAAGTGAGCAGGTTACATGGATTTCTGGTGCCTGGCATTGCCTCTGGTCCAGCAGGTCTTCTCTACCTCAGGTTGTCTACCTGTTCTTCTGGCTGGTGTGGCTTGCCTTTGAGCAGAGGATATCCATCCAATTTTGGGTGGGGACATGGATTTGGGAGTGGCAGCTGTATGGTTGGTGGAGCATTGTGTCTGTGGGTATGTGGGGATGGTGGAAGTTTCATGGGCTGGTGGCCTGGCTACCTAACCTTCTGGCTGGTGTGACATGCACATGAACCAGGGATGTCTGCTTGTGTTGGGTCCAGGAACACAGTCACATTCCTTTTTTTCTGAATGGGAATATATACTGTGCCATTATTTGTTGGAAATCCTTGTCTCTTGATTTGTATGAGATGTGACAGGCAAGAGATTATCTTGAGTGTCAAAAGAAAATGGACATTTGAGCTGTTTGGGGCTGTTACAGACTATGAGGATCATTGTACTAAGATTAAATGCATTTCCCTTTTTCTTTTTCTCTTGGTATTTATTCTTCTCTCATACAATACATCCTAACTTGCAGCTTCCTTCTCCTTTCTCCACTCCTTCTAGTCACCACCCTGAAATCCTCATTCCTCCAAATCCACTGCTACTCTGTTTTCCTTCAGAAAATAGTAGGACTCTCAGGGACATCAACCAAACACATCATACGGAGGTGCAATAAGGCTAGGAAAATACCTTCATATCAAGGCTGGGCAAGGTAAAACAATAGGAGGAAAGGGGTCCCAAGAGCAAGCAAAAGAGCCAGACACCAGGACTCCTACATTTAGTAGTGCCACAAACACACCAAGCAAAGCAACCATAGAATGTATGCAGATGACCTGGCACAGAACCATACAGGCTTCATGATTGCCACTTCAATTTCTCTGAACCCATACGCACCCTGCTTTGTTGATTCTATGGGCCAAGATCTCCTTATTTCCACAAGCCTTGTGTATCCTACAAGATTCATTCCCTCCTTCCATAGGATTCTTAGAGCTCATCCTCATGTTTGGGTAGGGATCTCTGCATGTGCTCCCATCATCTACTGAAAGAAGCCTCTCTGATGACAATTAGGCTAGGCACAAATCTTTGATTATAACAGAATATAGTTATACATCATCTCATTGTATTTTCTGTGGTCAGTTGTACTTGGTCCTTTCCTAGTTTTCTGGACCATCCTATTGCAGTTCCTATCCATCTAGGCTTTGTAAGGCATGAGCCTCCTTCCATAGCTTGGGCATCAATTTAGACTAGTCATTCATTGGTTAGACACTCTGAGCCACCATTGCTCCAGCATATCATTCAGGCAGGACAAGTGTTAGCTGAGTGTTTTGTGTCTAGCTTGGTGTCCCAATCCTACCACTGGGAGTGTTGTGTGGTTACAGAAGATGGTTGGTTCAGCCTCTGTATTCTTTTTGTTTGTTTGTTTGTTTTTTCTCTGTGTAGCTTTTGGAGCCTGTCCTAGAACTCACTTTTTAGAGAAAGCTGGCCTCAAACTCACAGAGATCTGCCTGCCTCTGCCTTCTGAGTACTGCGATTAAAGGTATGTGCTATCACTACCCAGCTAGCCTCTGAATTCTTGATAAATAGGACTCCTCACTAGGGTCACCTTATTAGGTTCCATGAAGCTTGCACTGCACTGTGTCCATGTCTCCTGGTAAAAGCTCCCCTAATTCAGTTATCTTTCCCTGTCTTCTCCTCTGTCCCTTCCTTACTCACCTGACCAATCCTGTTACCATCTCCAACTGCCTCCAGTGCACCCACAAAATCTATTCTATATACTTCCCCCAGTGAGATTCATGCATATACCCTAGAGTTGCTCTCCTTACTTAGCCTCTATGCATCTGTGGATTGTACTGTGATTAACTATGGTTATTGTGAGTGTACTTTACTTAACAGCTAATTTTCATGTATGAGTGAGTACAACATGTTTGTCTATGTGCTTCTGGGTTTTCTCACAAAAGATAATAAAGAACTCTAGAAACTAAACAACAAACCAAATAATGCAAATATAATGGATTATACCTCTAAATAGAATTCTCAGTAGAAGAATCAAAAGTACCTGAGAAACACTTGAAAAAATGTTCAACATCCTTAGCCATCAGGCAAATGCATATTGAAACTACTTTGAGCTTTCGTCTTACACTTGTAAGAATGGTCAAGATCAATAACACAAGTGACAGCTAATGTTGGAAAGGATATGGAGCAAGGGAATTCATTGCTGTCACAGGTTCAAATTTAGACAGGCACTGTGGAAATCAATATGATATCCTCAGATAATTGGGAGTCAATCTACCTCAAGATCCAGTTATACCTCTTTTGTGCATATACCCAATGTTCCTCTTTCATCATACCACAAGGACAATTGCTCATCTAGGTTCAATCTGACTTGGACCTGATTACACACTTGTCTATCTTATTTCTTCTTTGTAGTTAGTTCATACAATTTCTCTCATGTGTACTCTGTACTGTTGTTTTGTTTACTTGTCTGTGTATGTTTGTTAATTGGCATTTTTCTTGCAAGGTGATTCCCCTTTTAAAGGGTACAGAATTGAGAGAGGTGAACACCCTCTTCAGTTTTCTTCTAAAGTGACTTGGTGATTACATCATAACAGCTATGTAATGGAGTAAGATAGTGAGCACCAGAATTGTATGAATATACTGTCAAAGAATTATACATTTACAATGTTGTCAGTATCATGCTTTCTGTTGTTCACATGTATGGATTGTTTTAGAGTGCAGTGACCTATGATGATGTGCATGTCTATTTCACTTGGGAAGAGTGGACTTTGCTGGATCCTTCCCAGAAGAATCTCTACAAAGATGTGATGATTGAGACCTACAAGAACCTCACTACTGTAGGTAAGACAGTGTATTTTCCTTCACATTTTAAAATAAGAGGACAACTGTTTCTTGGTTTTGGATGTTCCTGTGTAATTTGATTGAGAAAGAAGAGTGTGGTGAATAAATCAGGCATGTTTCTAAGATTCACTGAAGATAGTAACATAAATTTTACAATGCTTTCAATAATATAAATTTTCTGGTACTCTATTTTAGGATACAGTTGGGAAAATCATAATATTGAAGAATATTTTCAAAATTCTAGAAGACATGTAAGGTAATTTTCTTGTGCAAGCTGATAAAAAAAACTTGTGAAGAAATTATATTGTGTCCTGGAAATTTTAAACAAAAGCAGCAGTGTAAATAAGTACCACTTAAAGTGCATTGGTGATTATTAAATTCTCACAAAACCATAAACCTCAATTTCAGGTTTGTGAATTGCATTTGCAAGGCATTCTTTTAAGAACAATGTCAATGAAACAGTTTCTTAAAATTTGTCACCATTAAAATCATAGCATCATGAGAGCTATGCTGTAGAACTGTCTGTCTTTTTATTTCATAACATTCATATTACAAAATTATACACAGTGAAGAGCTGATAAGTATATTGTCAAAGCTTTCTATTGAGCAAATAGTCCATAGTAAAGCTAGTGTAACTCATATACTTGTGATGGTGCTATTTAGTGGGTGGGGCAGTTAGAGTTAAAAGTCATGGAATGTCGAGGAGAAACTTTAATCCCTATACCACAAGTCTATGTGGACAGAAAGTCAAGGAAATTCAATGTGGAAATCTTTTACTTGTTTTTCTTCCTTTACTAGGTATATCATATGTCACTCTGGATACAAGCCATGTGAGCATAGGGATATGGAAGACATAACATACCTCTTTCTCATAACAATGAGAAGATATGTAGCAGTCCCCACATTGAGTATACTTGTTGAATTTGATTCTAGTAAACACATAATTGATTTTTTAGCCTAATTGCTAATACATTAACAAACTCACACTACAGAGAAGCCCAATGAGTACTAGGACTGCAAAAATAAAACATGGTTGTGAAAACAATGATGAAATCTTAAGTTCTGATTCCTCTTTACAATTAGACCAAATTTAAATTTAATTCATACAGATATAAAGAGTCAACAATGTAGTGATTATGGTAAAGATTTTACATGTGATGGCAGGCATGAAAGAATTCAAAATGGAGAGAAGAAACCTTTCATATATACTGAATGTGGTAAAACTGTTGTATATGAGAGTCATCTTCAAAGGCATGAAAGTGCACCTATGGGATAGAAACCCTTTCAATGTAATCATTTTGTTAAAGCCTTTGCCCATAACAGTCATCTTCAAAGGCATAAAATAACACATACTGGAGGGAAGTTCTATGAATGTAATCAGTATGGTAAGGCCTTTGCACAACACAATACTCTTCAAATGCATAGAAGAACACATACTGGAGAGAAACCCTATGAATGTAATCAGTGTGGTAAAGCCTTTGCATATATTAGTAATCTTCAAGTCCATAAAAGAACTCACACTGGAGAAAAATCCTATGAATGTAATCAGTGTGGTAAAGCCTTTGCACATCATAGTTCTCTTCAAATGCATAAAACAACACATACTGGAGAGAAACCCTATGAACGTAATCAATGTGGTAAAGCCTTTGCATGTAACAGTTATCTTCAAGTGCATAAAAGAAGACATACTGGAGAAAAACCCTTTGAATGTAATCAATGTGGTAAAGCCTTTGCATATAACAGTTATCTTCAAATGCATAAAAGTATACATACTGGAGTGAACCCCTATAAATGTAATCAGTGTGGTAAAGACTTTTCACATCACAGTAATCTTCAAAGGCATAAATGAACACATACTGGAGAGAAAAACCTATGAATGTAATCAGTGTGGTAAAGACTTTTCACATCACAGTAATCTTCAAAGGCATAAATGAACACATACTGGAGAGAAAAACCTATGAATGTAATCAGTGTGGTAAAGCCTTTGCATATATCAGTAATCTTCAAAATCATTAGAAACAACTCATTCTGCAGAAAAACTGTATAAATATAGTCAGTGTGATAAGGTTATACAAGAGTAAAACATTTGGTGTACAATTAGTCTGTTGAAGCCTTTCTATACTATGAGTCTCTGACTATCTGAAAAAGATCCTGAAGGCATCCTATTATAAATTACTTTGTAAGATCTACAGCCAACACGATTATAATCAGTTACAGAAAAGTATGTATTCTGTAGAAAATTTTTGACAGTGTCAACAAACTGTTCAAACATTATGTTGTCTGTTTTTATATTGTTTGCACCAGCAAACTTTATGAAGAAAACCAAATTTATGAGTTTTGAAAGCTTATGTGTAGGATAGAAGGGCCAGCCATGGAAACACACTCTGACCCTGAAAATAGAGCCCATGAAAGACACATTTTTTTGGCCCTGAAACCAGAGGAAAACTCATGCTCTGACCCTGAAACCAAAGTCAAATAAACACGGGTTGTTTCTGAATCCAGAACCAGTTATAGAAACACATTGACCCTGAATCCAGACCAAAATTGTTAAAGGGGGGGGCCTGGAGAGATGGCTCAATGGTTAAGAGCACTGGTGGCTTTTCCAGAGGACCTGAGGACCCAAGTTCAATACCCATCAACCACATGGTGGCTCACAACCATCTATAAGAGGATCTGATGCCATCTTCAGTCATGCAGGCATACATGTAGAACACTCATACATAAAATATAAATAAATAAATACATAAATACATAAATACATAAATATGTTAAAAGGGGCCAGTGAAAGGAACACACGTTAGACCTGATACCAGAACCAAAGAAACACTCTGCCCTTGACCAACTATGAACAAAACCAACCAATCCCTGTGTTTGAAACCAACCAATTCCTGAGCATAAAATCCAGCCAGTTTTTTAGTTTGTTCAAGTGCTGTGCCTCTTAAGGTGGCAGCTGCCTTATTCCACCCTTGAAAAGGCAGACAGTTTCCTGGATTCCTTCCTCCTACATAAATCTTTTGAATGTGTTTTAAGTGGAGACCTTTAATTGAAGGAAATAAGAAACTCACTATTGGATTGGATCATAGAAGTAATGGACACCTCTGCTGACAAACTCTGTTAAAGAAGTAGAGTTTAACAGCTTTTCATCAGACTTTGTTATACTTCTGCAGCAATTTCCCCCTTACTTGAGTGAATCATAGAAGTAAGATTTTGGGCTGGAGCTGAGAGAAAATGGACATCTCTGCTGGAAACACCCTAGTATAGCAAAGAAGAGAAACATGTGAAAGTTGTGCTGAGAATCTCCCTCAAAGGAGTGGAGCAGAACAGCAGTGGACATCTCTTCTGGTAAACTCTCTTAGCAGAGTGGTGCAGAGCACAGTTGTAAAAGGTATCCAGGATATCTCCCTTCACAGCTGAAGGTAGAGCCTGACATCCAACAGTCAGTGTTCCTTTCCTTTCCAAGATATAAGCATCTAGGATACCTCCCTTTCACAGCTATAAGTATAGCCTGACTTCTGATAGTCTGGTTACCTTTCCCGCTAGAGTTTTAAAACTTTCCCTATAAATTTAAATGATAATGAAACCATTTTAGATTTTGTACTTGTCTTAAATTGCAATAAATATCTAATTCAGGTGTAAAACTTTATGGATTTTTGTTAGTTCATTTTCTGTTGTTGTGATATAATTTCTAGGTCAACTTATAAAAGAGTTTAATTTGGCCCTTGGTTACAGAGGGATATAGGATAACCATGAAAGTGGCATGGCAACAAGTGTCAGACATGGCAGCTAAAACAGGAGGCCATGAACTCACATCCTTAAACTTCACCCTGAAGAGGAGTGTGGGAACTGTGAATGGTGTGTGGATGTAATTCTCAAAGCCTTCCCCCCAGTGGCATGTTTCCTCCAGGAGGGCAACATTTCCTAAATCTTACCAAATGATACCACCAACATAGAATGATTGATTTCTGTGACTTCAAGCATACATGTCAGCTTTCTCTTACATGATCCAATTCATCATGAAAAATGCTACAAGCCATTAGATGTCTCAACACTTGCTACAGGAATTAATGGTTACAAGAAAAAAAATCTTCATGAAAAATTATTTAAAGAGTTCTTTGATTTTTAATTTTGTAATGTCACTGTGTTTGTGTTGATATGTGATTGTTCCTTGTGGTTCCTGAGGACATGAGACCCTTGGATCTTGCAGGAGGAATTACAGGAAGTTTACAAAAATCAGACCCTGGTCCTGGGAATGAATAGTTCTTACCTGCCCAGCCATGTAACTAGTGCTGTAAATATTTTAAAGCCAATTTGTATCCTTTTTGAGTCAGGAAATGGGGACAAACCCATACAAGAGAAAAACTATTCATGTAAACAATTAGATAAACACTTTAGATGTCACAGGTGTCTTCAGCTTCAAGAAAAAGAAATCACATTTATTTTTCATTGTAGCCTTGAAAGAAGTAAATTACTATGTTCCCTCAAGACTGATGGTGGAGATCACTGCACTGTAGTTTCTATTTTGAAACATTTCAAGTAGACAATAAAATGTGCTGTCTATTTGGCAAATCCATGTAGTGATGATAATTTCCTGGACTTTTATTCCTTCTGTGGCCTTTATTCATCTTCTATTATGCTTTCACTTAATTATTGGTATTTTTTCTGCTATAATGTATAAAATGGGTTGCCCATCATTTAGGGTCCATTATTTATTTAAAAATCAGAGACTGTGTGATCATACATTTCAAGTATGGGTGGGCCCACTGTTGTGTTTCTCTGGCTGGGAAGTGAGTTCCACTAATAATTTACATGAGACAAAGTCATACAAAGTCTTATTAAAGACATTTTCTCTACCCTGAAAGTGACTACTCTTTTTTTTTTATTTTAATTTATTTTGCAATACAATTCAGTTCTACATATCAGCCACGGATTCCCTTGTTCTCCCCCCTCCCGTCCCCCTCACCTTCCCCCCAACCCCCCCCCATTCCCATCTCCTCCAGGGCAAAGCCTTCCCCACAGACTGAGGTCAACCTGGTAAACTCAGTCCAGGTAGGACTAGTCCCCTCCTCCCAGGCTGAGCCAAACAATCCTGCATAGGCCCCAGGTTTCAAACAGCCAACTCATGCAATGAGCACAAGATCTGGTCCCACTGCCTGGATGCCTCCCAAACAGATCAAGCCAATTAACTGTCTCACCCATTAGGAGGGCCTGATCCAGTGGGGACCCCTCAGCCATTGGTTCATAGTTCATGTGTTTCCATTCATTTGGCTATTTGTCCCTGTGCTTTATCCAACCTTGGTCTCAACAATTCTCGCTCATATAAACCCTCCTCATTCTCGCTAATTGGACTCCCAGAGATCCACCCAGGGCCTAGTCATGGATCTCTGCATCCAGATCCCTCAGTAGTTGGATGAGGTTTCTAGCACAACAATTAGGGTGTTTGGCCATCCCATCACCAGAGTAGGTCAGTTCGGGCTGTCTCTCCACCATTGCCAGCAGTCTGTTGTGTGGGTATCTTTGTGGATTACTGCGGGCCTCTCTAGCACTTTGCTTCTTCCTATTCTCATGTGGTCTTCATTTACCATGGTCTCCTATTCCTTGTTCTCCCTCTCTGTTGTTGATCCAGCTGGGGTCTCCCGCTCCCCCAAGCTCTCTTTCCCTCGACCCTCGCCTTTCATTACTCCCACTCATGTCCAGGCTGTTCATGTAGATCTCATTCCATTTCTCTGTCATTGGGCGATCCCTGTGTCTTTCTTGGGGTCCTGTTTTCCAGGTAGCCTCCCTGGTGATGTGAGTAGCAGACAAGTCATCCTTGTTTCATGTCTAGTATCCTGCTATGAGTGAGTACATACCATGTTTGTCTTTCTGAGTCTGGGTTACCTCGAAAGTGACTACTCTTTTTCAACATCAGCATAGCCTATTATTCCTTCAATTGTTTTTATCATTTTAAAGTCAATTATTGGTATCATTTTTAAATTTCATTTTCCTTTAAATGAATTACTGTTCTAATGAGTATTTGTTTCTATTTTCTAATGTTTTTAAGTCACTAACAATTTGATTCTATTTTTATTAAGTGTATTCAATTCATTAATTAACTAATTAATATCATCTTAAAATAGTAGTACTCCATCTGAGAATTATGACTCCCTTTGGGGTTGTCAAAAAATCCTATCACAATGGTTGCTTAAGACCATCAGAAAACACAGTTGTTTACATTATGATTCATGACAGTAACAAAATTATAGTTATGGAGTAGCAGTTAAAAGAATTTTATAGTTGTGGGGGTCACGACAATGTGAAGAACTGTATTAAAGGGTCACAGAATTAGGAAGCTTGAGAACCACTGGTCAAATTAATGTCTTCTGTAACTCAGGCTTCTCTAACAATATATGATTGAAACTTGTTTAAAAGTTTAATGCTGACTCTGCTGCCTAGTGTTGGAAGACAGTCTTGTAACTACCTCCAGACAGGGCCTAGACTGGTATGTGAAAACAAAGAATGAAAGGGTGAATGAGTATCCTCCAATCTCTCTGACTTTTATTGGGAACTTAAAATGAAGAGGTTCTGTGCAAGAATTGAGTTCACAGATGAACAATAAAGCCAGGTGTATTCACAGCACAGAAAGGGAGGGGCAAGAAGGAGTTTCAACTTTCCTACTCTCACAGTAGTTGATATTTGCAATGAGAAGTGAGGTATTAATTTTTTCATGATGTCATTACTTTAACTGTTGAGTAATACTACATTATGTAAATTTACCACATCTTTATACATTCTTCAGTTCAGCGACATCTTGGCTATTTTTTAGTTACTATTATGAACATAGTTGAACAAGAATTCTGCTGGGCAGTGGTTGCGCACACCTTTAATCCCAGCACTTGGGAGGTAGAGCCAGGAGGATCTCTGTGAGTTTGAGGCCAGCGTGGTCTACAAAGTGAGTTCCAGGAAACGCACAAATCTACACAGAGAAACCCTGTTTCAAAAAACCAAAAAAAAAAAAAAAAATTCCTAGGGTAGGATGGAACATCCTTTGGGTATATGCCCAAGAGTGGTGTAGCTGAGTGTTGAGGTAGATAGATGCCCAGTTTTCTGTGGAATCATAAAATTGATTTCCATGGTGCCTGTAATAGTTTTCATCCTACACACAGTGGAGGTGTGTTGTCCTTGCTTCACTTCCTCATTTAGTATGACATGTCACTTGTGTTTCTCATATTTGTCATTCTGACAGGTGTAAGATGGAATCTAAAAGTAATTTTGATTCAAATTTCCCTGGTGATCAATGATGTTAAACATTTCTGAAAGTGTTTCTTGCATATTTGATATTCCTCTGTTGAGAATTCTCTGCTTAGATCTATATGCCTTTTTTTAAATTATTTAGATTTTCAAGGGCAGGCACATGTATCCTTCCTGCCTGCAGCTCACAAATAAATACACTGAGGTTTATGTTTACAAATGCTCAGCCTATAGCTCAGACTTATGACTAATTAGCTCTTACAACAGAAATTAAAGCTTTTCTATCCATCTATGTGCAGCCCAGAGACTTGTGGCATTTACCATTCTGGTATGTCTTAATTTCTCTCTCTCTGATTGGTGACTCCTCTGTCTCTGAACTTCTTTTTCCCAGAATTCTCTTAGTCTGGCTCTTCCTCCCAACCTCTTCCTACCCAGCTCTAGGCCAGTCAATTTGTAATTAACCCGTGAGAGTACCACATATTCACAATGTACAGAAGGATTATTCCATAGCAATCAACATCTTGTTTTTTGAGTTCTTTGCATATATTGGAGATTTGGCCTCTATTGGTTATGGAATTGTTAAAAATCTTTTCCCATTCCTTAAGCTGCCCCTTTAATTGACTCTGTCCTGTGCCTTATAGAAGGTTTAGAGTTTCATGAGGTTCCATTTATTAATTATTGACTTTAGTGCCTTCACTCTTGGTATTCTGTTCAGAAAGTTGTCTCCTGTACCAGTGCATTCAAGGCTTTCCCCCACTTTGTCTTGTATCCTTTCCAGTGTGTCTGGTTTTATGTTGGGGTTTTTGACCCACTTGGACTTGAGTTTTGTTCAGCATGATGAACGTGGATCTATTTGAATTTTTCTACATGCAGAAATTCAGATTAACAGGCACCATTTGATGAAAGTGCTGTCTTTTTATCCTTTTCATATTTCTTATTTTCATTATCAGAAAATAACGTGTTTATAGATTTATGTCTGGGTCTTAAAAACTTGATTACATTTTTCAACTTCTCTTTTTTACTGACAATGCCATGTTGTTCTTTTATTGTTCAAGATTGTTTTAGCTATTCAGTTCTTTTGGTTATTCATATGAATCTGCAAACTTTCTTTTCAAGGTGTTCAAACAAATGTGTTTGAACTTTGATGGAGATCGTGCTGAATCTTTACATTGCTGTTGGTAGGGTAGCCTTTTTACTGTGTTAATCCTACTGATCCATGAGCATGGGGGATCTATCCATCTCCTGATATCCTCTCCAATTTCTTTCTTCAAATACTTTGAAGTTTTGATCACACATGTATTTCACTTGCTTGGTTAGAGTTACTTGAACATGTTTTATAATATTTGAGGCTATTGTGAAGGGTGTTTCCCTTATTTCTTTCTCAGTCAGTTTGTCACTTTTTAAAGGAGGGATAGTGATTTTTTTTGAATTATCCTTGTATCTAGACACTTTGCTGAAAGTGTTTAAAATCAGCTGTAGTTCCCTTGTTGGAATTTTATTGTCACTTAAGTATACTATCATATCATCTACAAATAATTGTGGCATTGGTGGTATAGTGGTGAGCATAGCTGCCTTCCAAATAATAATACTTTGACTTTTTACTTTCTAAATTATATCTCTTTTATGTCCTTCAGTTGTTTTTTTGGTCTATCTAGAACTTCAAGTACTATATTGAGTAGCTACAGAGAGTTCACAGCATTATCTTGTTCCATATTTTAGTGCAATTACTTTGAATTTCTCTCCATTTAATTTGTTGTTAGCTATAGGCTTGCTGTAAATTTCCTTTATTACATTTATGTATTTACCTTGTATCCCTTATCTCTCCAAGACTTTTATGATGTATGATTCTGGCAAAGGCTTTTTCAGTGTCTAATGGGATGATACAGTTTTTTTTCCAGTATATTTTTATGGTGGATTGTATTTACTGATTTTTATATATTGAGTCATCACTGCCTCTCTACGATGAAGCCTACTCAATCAGTTTGGATGATCTTTTGTATGTATTCTTGGAATCAGTTTGCAAATCTTTTATTGGGTATTGTTTCTCTATGTTCATGATTGCAATTGCTCTTTAATTCATTTTTTTTATTTACCACAACACTAGAAATCTGTGCTTAATTAGTTTAGTGATCTCAAGGATATCAAGCAGTGGAGTTATGATTCATTGAATAGCTGAAATTGGAACCCCAGAGTCTGTCTACCTCCAGATTGTTGCAATCTCCAGATTTTTAAGGGCCAGTTTTGTTTTTGATTTTCTAAATTAGAATGTTCTCTCTGTGTCCCTTAGTTTGAATGAGGATTTGTATGTCTTGTTGATTTTCTCACAGAACCAAATCTGTGCTTCATTGACTCCTTGTATTTTTCTTTGTTTCTATTCTGTTAATTTTTTTTTGCTCAATTTGATAGTTTCTTCCAGTCTACTCCTCTTAGGTATGCTTACTTATTTTTGTTTTAGAGTTTTCATATGTGCTAATATGAGTTGCTAATACGAGATCTCTTCATTCTTTTAACTTTTTTATATAGGCTCTTAGTGCTATGAAGTTTCCTCATATCAGCACTTTTGTTGTGTCCCCTGAGTTTGCATACATTGTGTATTATTTCCTTGAATTCTAGAAAGTCTGTAATTTCCTTCTTTATTTTTGTCTTGACATATTTTCTTCAGTGATGATTGGTTTGTTTTCCATGAGTTTGGAAGCTTTCTGTTTTTTGCTTGCTTGGTTTTAATATGTAGCTATAATCCATAGTGGTCTGATAAGATGCAGGTAGTTGTTTCAATCTTCTTGTATATGTTGAGACTTGAATTGTGTCCAAGTGTGTCATCAACTTTGGAGAGAATTCCATGTTGTGCTGAGAATAAGGTGTATTCTTTTACTTTGGGTAGAATATTCTATTAGATTCATATGGTTTATAAAATCCATGAGATCCAATATTTCTCTGATTTTCATCTTGATGACATGTCCATTGGTGTGAGTGGTGTATTGAAGTCTACCACTATCAAACACTGTGTGAGAGTCAATGTGTCATTTGATCTGTATAAGTATTTCTTTTACAAAAGTGGGTGACCTTGTGTTTGGGGCGTATATTTTAACAATTGAAATGTCATATTTGTGGAATTGTCCTTTGAATATGGAGTATTTTTCCCCAACTCTTTTGATTAATTTTTGGTTGACATCTAATTTGGTAGATACTAAAATGGCTACACAAGCCTGCTTCTTAGTTTCAATTGATTGAATTTTTTATCCAGACTTCACCTTTCACAAATATCTGTCCTTGATGATGAAGTGTGTTTCTTGTATGCTGTGGAAGGATGGATTTTGTTTTTGAATCCATACTGTTAACTTGCATCTTCATTGGGGAATTGAGGCTATTGATATTGAGAGATATCAGGAATTATGATTATTAAATTTTTTTTTGTTCTTGTTATTGGTGGTGATGATAGCATGTGAATGAGAGTATGTTTGTGTGTGTGTGTGTGTGTGTGTGTGTGTGTGTGTGTGTGTGTTTCCATTTCCCTTCTTTTGTTTTTGCTGATGTGATATTATTTATTTACTGTGTTTCCATGTGTGTAGCTAGCTTCCTTGACTTGGATTTTTTCTTCTAGTACCTTCTGTAATGCTTGATTTATACATAGATATTGCTTAAATTTGACTTTATCATGTAATATCTTATTTTTTTCCCTTATGGCGATTGAAAATTTTCTGTATATAGTAATTTGGCATGGCATCTGTGGTTACTTAGAGCCTGCATCAATGTGTCCAAGCCCTTATGGATTTTAGAATCTCCACTGATAAGTCAGGTATAATTTTCATAAGTCTGTCTTTATATGTTACTTGGTTTTTTTCATTTGCAGCTTTTAATATTCTCCTTTGTTCTGTATGTTTATTGATTTGCTTATTATATGACAAGGGATCTTTCTTTTCTGATCCAATTTATGTGGTGTTTTGCATGCTTCTTTGTACCTTCATCAGCACCTCCTTTAACTTAGGAAACATTTATTATATGATTTTATTGAAAATATTTCTGAACATTTGAGCTGGGTTTTTTCTCTTTCTTCTATTCCTGTCATTCATAAGTTTCTTCTCTGCATAATGTCCCAGATTTTTTGGTTGTTTTGCATCAAGTAATTTTTATATTTAACATTTTTTGACTGATGTATCCATTTATTCTGCTGTATCCCCAGTTCCTGAGATTCTCTCTTCCATCTCTCTATTCTATTGGTGAACCTTGCCTCTGTAGTTTTTGTATTGTTTATAGTCCTAAATTTTTCATTTCTGGAATTCTTTCAGTTTCTGTTTTCTTTTTTGTTTCTATTTCCATTTTCAGGTCTTAAACAGTTTTGTTTCCTTCAACTATTTGTTGGTTTATCTTGGCTTTATTTAAGTTGTTTACTGGTTTACTGCAATTGTTTGTGTTATTCTAGCTTTCTTGGAGGAATTTATTGATTTCCTCCAATTGTCTGTTTGTTTGTGCTTTCATGAATTTATTTAAGGTATTTATTTGTTTTCTTTTTAAGGACCTCTATCATCTCCATATACTTTGTTTTAAGGTCTTTTTCTTGTATTTCTGCTATGTTAGAAAATTTAGGGGGCTGGATAGATGGCTCAGAGGTTAAGAGCACTGATTGTTCTTCCAGAGGTCCTGAGTTCAATTCCCAGCAACCACATGGTGGCTCACAACCATCTATAATGAGATCTGGTGCCCTCTTCTGGTATGCAGTCATATATGATGTATATATAAAATAAATAAATCTTTAAAAAAAAAGAAAATTGAGGGCCTGCTGTGATAGTATAGTTGAGCTCTGTTGGTTCCATGTTGCCCTGACTGTTACTATGTTCTTATGCTCAGCATCTGGGTTTGGGGTGATTATAAGTCTAGGTGCTGGTTTCTAACATTATCTTGGTTTGATTGGAGTTTTGTTTCTGGGTTTCTCTTTGTTCTTTGGAGTTTCAGAGTATGTGTTGAGTGAGCATTGTCCTGGCCTTCTTGCCTGTTGTTTTCTAGGGAGAAGGCTTGGTGGTGTTGGAAGCTGGGGGAAAATAAATGCAGGGGAGCTGATATTAGGGATCAGCACAAGACATGTAGAGGACAGAGGGGAAGATGCCTCTGGTGTTCTACTCCAGTGGTAAGGGCAACTTTTAGAATAAGGTCTAGGGTAAGTGACAGTGTGGTAGATCTGCAGGCATTTTAACTGGCATTCTGGAAGATGTAGCAAATAATTGAGCCAGGGGTGTCTGCCCATTTGAGTGATGTGACTCAGATATGAAGTGAGTAGGGAAGGGTAGGTGAGGATGGTTTTTGGAATCCAGAGGGGACATGGAAAGGGAAAGGAGAAGCTGCAGTTCTGTTTCAGCCCTTGCAGTGACCCTGAGTATTGGGTCTTGGGTAACAGAGAGTGGGGAAAGTCTGTAGGTAGCCTACCTGATCCCATACCCAACATGTTAATACCGATTCATTAGGTTCCCAGAGATCATTCATTTCCTTATTTCCTTATTTAGGTTTCTGTTCTGGTTAATCTGTGAAAGACATTCAGTTTATTGGATAAAAAGAACTATGTGGGCTGTGCATGTCACTCTGCAAGTGTTCTTCTTGGGGGAGTTCAGATACAAGCACCCAAGTTTTTAGGCTTATAACTATTTGATATTCCCAGATCCAGGGGATCTGATATGCTCTTTGTTGTGTCATCTGTATACATGGAAAATATGCTCTTTCACACATATAAATATACACATAAAATATGGCTAGATTTGTTTTCAAAAGCCCTGATGACATATAAAACAATTAGAGGAAATCAGCTTGCTTTAGGTATAGAATAGAAATCACACAATATTTATTTAAAAAGCTTTTATCTTTCATTTGGATTGAAAATTTTCCATTTTCCCACTCTGATGCAGACTTGCATCCAATCTTTAATCATAGGAAAGAAAATCGTTTCTAAATGATCTAACAGACATCCTTTTCATTACCAACAGAGAATGATATAGCTTTAAGAGCCAAAACTATTTTCTACAATGTAGAAATATCAGAATTCAAGGAAGTCTATCCAATTTTGGTGGAAGAGTCCTTCTCACCCAACCCATTTTTTTTCGTCTTTTGAGACAAGGTTTTTCTATGTAGTTTTGGTGTCTGTCCTGGATCTCACTCTGTAGACCAGTCTGGCCTCGAACTCATAGAGATCTTCCTGGCTCTGCCTCTCAAGTGCTGGAATTAAAGGTGTCTTCCACCACTGACCCCATTTTCTATTATTGACGAAGGTGAGAACTGGAGTGCACAAAGTGAGTGTTAGTCAGTGTTTTCTTTGATTTGAATTTTCATTAGAATGTAATATTTCTTGTTTAAGTGACAATGTTATATTTGTATGTCTGCCTGTCTTCTTTTGTCAATGGTACCATCTATGTTGTGTGATTATTTATTTTATTTTATTTTATAATTTAATTTAATTTTACATATCAGCCATGGATTCCCTTGTTCTCCCCCCTGCCTTCTCCCCAGCCCACCCTACATTCCCATCTCCTCCAGGGCAAAGACTCCCCTGAGGATTGAGTTCAACCTGGTAGATTCAGTTCAGGTAGGTCCAGTCCCCTCCACCAAGGCTGAGACAAGTGTCCCTGTATAAGTCCCAGGTTTCAAACAGCCAACTCATGCACTGAGTACAGGACTCAGTCCCACTGCCTATAATCTAGCTGTATTTGTTTCTCTGGAAAATGATGAACCTTCACCTATTTTTATTTTCTGGAAAACTGATACATTATGTCAGGAGTTTCTTGAGTTTATTGGTTTGGTGACTTTCTGTGTACAAAAAATTAAGCTTCCTTTTCTTGCTCCTAGAAACTTGTATTTCCTCATTTTTTTTATCATATCTGTGTTTCTAGTTGTTATTATCATTAATATTTGCATTTTACCTACTTAAGTTATTGGTGTAGTGATATATTGTTTTTTTAAAAAAAAATCTTCTCACATATTATTGTTTTAATTAATGTCAATAATTCAGATTCTACAATCACCTTTGGGAACATCAGTTGAGGATGTTCCCATCAGAATGGCTGGTTGCTAAGTCTTTGAGAGATTTGGTTGATTGATGATTGATGGGTGATGGCCCTTCCACTGAGTGTGCAATATCCCTAAGAAAGTTTGCCTGCACTGGATAAGTCAGTAAACTAAGCATTAGACAATGACCAAGTAAGAGAGAAAGCCAGGGAATGAAGATTCCTCATGGTTTTGCCTTCAGTTGCTAGATTGAATTTCTAACCTAAGCTCCCACAATGATGGATTGTGATCTGGCAGAATGAGCCAAATAAGCACATCCTTTACCTGAGGTACTTTTGTTTAGACAATTGAATCAGAGCAAGAAAAATTTAAGTTATAACAGAATGTGATAAACCAAAAGTGATTTTGTTATTCAAAGGTTCTGAGAATGATGACTTTTGGAGGAATGTTAAAGATAACAAAATTTAGATGGCAAAGGACATAGAAAGCTGTACACAGAGCTTAATTGGTCATTCTTGTAGTATTTAGAAAAAAGTACTGTTGAAGGTACTGTAAACAGTTGGGGTAGAGGACATAGGATTACAGTGGGAATTAAGATAGAGGTCATTTGTATGATATTTTGGCACCTAACCTTTCTTATTTTGCCATGTTCCCAAGAAAATGAGTAAGGAAGCATTAAAAATATAATGGGGCTGATTTCTTAGATGGAATAATGACTCCCTTGGATGCCTATTATTTATGATTCATTCAGGATTACAGTGAAAAAATTCAAGAAGTGGATCTTAAATATATGACAAGTCTATGGGTTGTAGAGAAAAACAGGACTATGTATTTTCAGATGACAGTCAAATGCTGAACAGAGACAGGAATTTTCAGGAAGATTATAACCATTATAAAGAAGGCCTTTGCTCTACATTGGAAGTCTAGTGAGGTGTCCTGAGGGTAAGAATCCATCCTTCTATGCCATCAGTTAATGAAGGGATAAGGCAAAGTGATTCCCAGTCCCAGAAGGAACTTCATACAAACCCTGCTGCAACTCTGATCCAAGCATGGTAGGCGCCATCAGAACTTAGAAGCCAAATTGGGGGGAATCATTGATGGTGAATTGGTTCTAGAAACCAGAATGATACAAAATTTAAGTTCATACATTGTTAGTCTGGGTTTTCAGGTCAGCACTGTTGTAGTCATGTGTGTTTGGTATGGTAAGAGCTCCAGTGAGGACACTGTCTAAGTGCATTGCATGATACTATGAGGATGCAGCCTGCATTGCATTTGGAGACCATAAGATGTTGAGATACTTAAGCTATGAGATATCTTCCATGGAGAGCTGCATATATGGAGAGGAAGTAACCAAAGAGAGAGATGTATGGGAAGTTGTGGGTTGAGGTCCATCTAAGCCCTTTGAAAATGAAGCTCCATGTGTCTGACACAGAACTACTAGATTTGATGGTTGCCCTGCTGAGTTTCCATCTTCTCTTTATCCAATCTTTCCTCATTATATCTCAGTTCCTCTCTTTTTGAATGGGAATGGGTTTTCTCTGCCATTTATTTGTCGGAAAGATTTAAATTGTTTTCTGAATTTATAAGATGACACAGTCAAGAATTGTCTTGAGTGACAAAAGAGACTTTGGACATTTGAACAATGTAAAGGTGTTGCAGACTCTGAGGATTATTGAGGTGGCTAAATGATCATGGATAATCCTGAGCATATAGTGACGTGGGTCAGAATCTAGTCGACTGTATGAGAAGATCCCAGATAGGATGAGGTATTTGAACATATGTCTCTCCTTGGCAGCTTTCTTCGGGGTGCTTTTAGAACCTTAAGTAGGCGGAAACTCTCTGGATGAAATATCTCATGGGGGGGTATGATATGTATCTCTATAGCCTCAACTCATTTTCTTTTCTAGGTTTCTATTATGCTGTAGTTGAAATGAATGAACCATATTCCTACTTGTACTGTCATGACTTCACCACCATTATAGATGGTATTACTAAATTACATAAGATACAATTAAACAAAGTAGTATTCAATGCTAAGCCATTTTCTAGCATGTTTTTTTTTAATTTTGCTGTTTTTATATTTGTTTCTGATGATACACTTTGTCTGAGTCACCCTGACTGTCCTAAACATAGTTCTATACACCAGCCTGGCCTTAAACTCTGAGATTCACCTGACTCTTTCTTCTACATGCTTACATTAAAAATTTGACCAACATTCCAGGGTTTTTTTAATAGATAATATTGGGTGATTGGCCTAGAGTATACAATTTTGTACATGTCAAACTTATGCTGTTTTTCTGAGCTTTATCCCCAGCTTAAATTTTTAAATTTGGCAGAGGATATCATTCTCTTTCCCAGGATGGCAATATTGATGACAGTAATAGTGCCTGGGTCTTCTAAGTCTTTAAATTATATGTGTGTGACATTCCTTTTGCTCATTTTGTTTGTTTTGATTATTTGTAATAATTATGATTCTTTTGCCTGTATACATGGATATGCACCACACATAAGTGTGGCCCTAGCAGCAGTCAAAAGAGAGTCTTAGAATCCATGAGCTTGAAATAATGAACAGTTGTGTGATTTCCCCATTTAAGTCCTAGCAATTGAACCCATCTATATGAAGGAACAGCAAAAGCTCTTAACTTCTGAGTCATCTGTCCTGCCCTGTGTTGATTATTTATAATCAACGGTGATATTGCTAATGTTATCATCTATTTGTAACTGTTTCAATAAACAGTTCTTTTTAGTAAGATTTTTTAAACTACAGTTTAAACTAGAGCAATTCAGGTTTCTGGAAGATGAATACAGAACTGGAGAGAATGCCTAACTCTTTGTAGCAACTTCATTAAAAAAAGTCTCTGAGTTTATCCTATCTTTTTTGTACATTTGATTGATGTTTGCAGTGCAGACAGGTTCTTAATATTTACTTCTTGCTGTCCTGGAACTGATTTCATAGACTAGACTAACTTTCAGCTCAGAAGCACATATACCTGCCTCTGCTTTCTGAGTTCTGGGATTAAAGGCATGAGCCAATACACTAAGCTAACTCATCTTTTTTTTGTAGTTAGTTATTATTCATACAATTTATCTGATGTGTACTCAGTACTGCTGATGTGTTTGCTTGTCTCTCTATGTCTGTTAATAGGCATATCTCTTGCAAGGCGATATCCCATTCAAAGCATTCAGAAACAATAGAAGCAAACCTCCTATTATGTTTCATTCTAAAATAAATTGATGATTATATTGTAATGTCTTGGCTGTAGAATAAGTGTGAGAAGCACCAGAATTATATGACTATATTGCCAAAGAAGCATGCATTTGCAATGTGGTCAGTATCATGCTTTTGTTTTATACATCTATGTATGGCATACTTATGTATGGCATATTTTAGGATGTGGTGACCTATGATGATGTGCATGTCAACTTCACTCAAGAGGACCTGGCATTGCTGGATCCTTCCCAGAAGAATGTCTATAAAGATGTGATGCTAGAGACATATATGAACCTCACTGTCATAGGTAAATTTTCCTTCATACTTTAAATTAAGGCAACAACTGTTTCTTGGTTATTGATGCTCTGTGGTAATTCTGATTGAGAATGAGGAAGAATGAGGTGACTAAATCAGGCATGGTTCTAAGGATCACTGAAGATAGTAACTTAAATTTTACACAAATTTCTGTAATATTTCATACATTTTCTCATCCTATATTTTAGGATACAATTGGGAAGATCTTGAAGTTGAAGAACATTGTCAAAGTTCTGAATGACATGAAAGGTAATTTTCATGTGAAAGCTGGTACAAATGTTCCCTGGATATATTTTAATGTATCTTTAAGTTTTAAAGAAATGCAGCAGTGTAAATAATCACAGCTTAAAGAACATTCATGATGTTCATAATCCATATACCTGAAAGGCAGGTAAGTGAATTGTGTTGGCAGGTCATTCTTTTTAGAAGAAAGACAAGCAATCAATACCTTAACAGAAATCAGCATTTGAATCATAGATCTGTCAGAGCTGTGTTGTAGAATTGCCAATTCATTTAGATTCATATCACTCATACTACCAAAGGTATACACATTGAATATATGATAAGTCTATGTCCAAAACATTCTAATAAGCAAGTAGTCCATAGTAAAGCTAGTGTTAATCTCTAGTTGTTCTGACTCTGCTAAGTTTAATGACATGGGTTGTTAGATTCAAGAGTTAAGGGAGGATTGTAGTGGAGAATCCTTAAAACCTATAGGACATGTCCATGAGGAACAAAATGTCAAACTGTGTGGAGGCATTGTAGAAACCTTGTATTTGTTAATCTTCATTTACTAGGAATATCATATGTCACTCTGGATACAAGCCATATGAACATAGGGATATGGGAAGAAGAAATGTATTTTTGTCCATCTCAGAACAATTATAAGTTGTGTAGCAGTCCCAGGCTGAGTAGACTTGCTACATGTGATTCAAGTTTACATGTAATTGGTTTCCCACCTTAAAAGAGAATACATCAGCAAACAAACTGAAGAGAAGCCCTATGAGTAGTGGGAAGATATAATACTTCTGTCTTCCCTGGTTCACTTTGCAAATATAGTAGGATTCACAGTATAGGAGAATATATTGATGAAATAAGTGGCGTGAAAGTCTGAATTCTTCCAGTTCTTTTCATATATATATATCTCCTTGAGAAAAAATATGCCATAAATGTGAGTCCTGTCATAAAGGTTCTTACCATAATAGGCATCTCCAAATGTGGAAAATAATCGTTATTAAAGGGGAACAACATGAGTCTAAGCTAAGTGATAAAACCTTAAGATTGGGTTCCTTTTTACATGTACAACAAACTGAAAAATTAATTCTTAGAGAAATAAAGATGTAACAGTGTAATAATTGTGGTAAAGTTTTACATTTTTAAATTATCCCTGTAGGTATGAAAGAAGTCAAAAGGGAGAGAAACAATATGAATGCAATGAATGTGGTAAAGTCTTTGCACAACATGGTAATCTTAAAAGGTATCAGAAAACACATATTGAGGAGAAACTCTATGAATGTAATCAGTGTGGTAAAGCCTTTGTACTTCACAGTAATCTTGAAAGGCATACAAGAACACATACTGGAGAGAAACCATATGAATGTAATCAGTGTGGTAAAGCTTTTGTACTTCATAGTAATCATGAAATGCATAGAAGAACACATACTGGAGACAAATCCTATGAATGTAATCAGTGTGGTAAAGCCTTTGTACATTACAATCATCTTCAAAGGCACACAGGAATACATACTGGAGAGAAACCATATGAATGTAATCAGTGTGGTAAAGCCTTTGCTCAAAACAGTGTTCTTCAAATGCATAAAAGAACACATACTGGAGAGAAACGCTATGAATGTAATCAGTGTGGTAAAGCCTTTGCTCACCACAGTGTTCTTCAATTGCGTAAAAGAACACATAGTTCAAAGAAACCATATGAATGTGATCAATGTACTAAAGCCTTTAGACATCATAGTAATCTTCAAAGGCGTACAAGAACACATACTGGAGAGAAACCATATGAATGTGATCAATGTACTAAAGCCTTTAGACATCATAGTAATCTTCAAAGACATACAAGAACACATACTGGAGAGAAAACCTATGAATGTGATCAATGTACTAAAGCCTTTGGACATCATAGTAATCTTCAAAGGCATACAAGAACACATACTGGAGAGAAACCCTATGAATGTAATCAGTGTGGTAAAGCCTTTGTACTTCACAGTAATCTTGAAATGCATAGAAGAACACATACTGGAGAGAAACACTATGAATGTAATCAGTGTGGTAAAGCCTTTGTTCACTATAGTCATCTTGGAAGGCACACAAGAACACATACTGGAGAGAAACCATATGAATGTAATCATTGTGGTAAAGCCTTTGCTCAAAGCAGTGTTCTTCATATGCATAAAAGTACACATACTGGAGAGAAACCCTATGAATGTAATCAGTGTGGTAAAGCCTTTGTACAGCATGGTCATCTTCAAAGGCATGCAAGAACACATACTGGAGAGAAACCCTAGAAAAGTATTACCATTAGTGTGTAATTGGTGTATAAAAGCCTGTGAATATAACTTTACATCTTGAGCATCTATAAAAAACTCATACCAGCCGGGCGGTGGTGGCGCACGCCTTTAATCCCAGCACTCGGGAGGCAGAGCCAGGCAGATCTCTGTGAGTTCGAGGCCAGCCTGGGCTACCAAGTGAGTCCCAGGAAAGGCACAAAGCTACACAGAGAAACCCTGTCTCGAAAAACCAAAAAAAAGTTAAAAAAAAAAACTCATACCAAAGAAATGTGACTATAAGGGATTTGATAAGATCTTTAGCAAACACACTTATATTCAGTTACACATGATTATTATGAAGAGAAATATCTCACAGGTGTCAAAATTCTCTTCAAGAATTGTGAAGTCCCTCTGTATTTGGTTTATACCTATAAATTCACATGATCAAAAGGTCTATGGATTTAAGCAATATGGTAACTCATTTAGATTTCATATTTCAATTACATGAGATAATGAATCCAGGTGTAAAACTTCATGAATGTGTACTAATTCATTTCTGTTGCTCTGATATAACATCATGTTAATGTGAACCTATGAAAGTATTTAATTGGCCCTTGGCTCCAAAGCAATACAAGATCAGCATGAAAGTGGCATGGAAACAAGTGTCAGACATAGCAGCTAAAATAGGAAACTAAAAATTCATATTCTTAATCTGCAACGTAAAGCTTAAAGTATAAATGGGAAATGTTATACTCTCAGGCCTACCCCCAGCAGGGCAGCATTTCCTAAATTTTCCCAAATAATACCACAGACTGAGAATGATTGATTTTTCTGAAGTCAAGCCTACATGCTTGTTTTCAGTTAAATGAATCAATACATGATTGGGAGTAACTCTGTAAGTCTTCAGATGCCTCAATACCTTTACGACTAGAATTACAAGAGAAAAATATTAAGTAAAAATTAGTTTGAAGATTTCTTTTAATTTTAATTATGTGATGTCTGTCTGTACTTGTGCATGTGCATTCTGCTTCTCCAGAAGGTTAGACCCCTGGAACTTCTTGCAGTGGGAATTACTGTAAGTTGTCAAAACCCTGATTTTGGTCCTGGAGATGAGCTTGTATTAAGAGATTGGCCATGTCTCTAGCCCTGTAAATATTTTAGAGCTTTCTTTTATGTCATATTGATATCAGGAAATAGGAAAAAACTCATACAAGAGAAAAACTGCATTTGTGTAAACATTTGGTAAAACTGTTAGACACCACAGTTGTCTTCATTTTTGATACAAACAACTTAGAACATCCTGTTTTCATTTCCTTGAATTAAGTAAATTAATCAACATGTTCACTAAAGACTGATGTGAAGATCACATTATAGCTTCTATTTTGCAACATTTGAGGTATATATTAAAGTAGCTATATGTTATGTAAACCATTTAACGAAGTTTATTTTGTGGTCCTTATATTCCTTCTGTGGCTTTGTTTCATGTTCTATGGTGCTTTCACTTAGTGAGAGGTATTTATCTGCTGCAATGTATAGAATAATGGCCATCATGTAAGTGATCTATTTATATTTAAATATCAGGCAGTATGTGACCCTAATTTTCAAGTAAGGGTGTCTGTAAAAGGGTGGTGGGTATTTGTTCCTTGTTTTATTTTTCATATTTTTCATAAATTACCTTGAAATGCTGTTTGTTATCCAGCCTGGCTTGGACATCAGTATTTAGTCAAGGATATGTTGGAACTCATAATACTCATGTTTTGGTCTCCTAAGTACAATTCTATATGTAGATGATGCACGCCCAACATTTTCTGTTTTGTAAAAACATTTTAACAATGGTAATGTTAAAATAATTAATAGAGAATATAAAAAAATAAAATACCTCATATGTGTATGCTAAGAAACATTGTATTTCCTTGTCATTAAATTTTTCTTTGCATTTTTCTCAGGTATTAATTATTTTTTCTATTTAGTGCACTTTCTTCTTTAGCTCAGGGTTTCCTCACACAATGTAATTGAGAATTGCTTTGATCTTTTTAATCCTGACTGTGCTGTTGAGGGCTGTGAAGATAGTTCTGCCTTTCCTTCAAGCCTGGGTCTTAACTGGTCAGTGAGAAAGAAAAATAGAACAATGAATGAGTGTCCTCCAAACTCTGACATTTCTGGAAACTTACAATTGAAGAGGGACCACAAACTATACTATGGAGAGTGTAGGGTGTTCAGAACATGTCTGTTGAGCTGTTATTTCTGTTGGGATTTGGATGTATTACAAAATGGAGTATTATATTACTCAGTGGTAAAAGTCAATTATAGCATAAAATTTTAAGCAAATCGATGGAACTAGAAAAAGTCATCCTGAGTGAGGTAACTATGATCAAAAGAGACAAACATAGTGTGTCCTCACTCATAAGTGGATATCAGAGTTAAAATGAAGGATAACCTGGCTACAATTGACAATCCCAGAGAAGCTAGGTAACAAGAACAACCCTAATGGGGCATGCATGGATAGCCCTTGCAAGGGAACATAGATGAGATCTCCTGCTTAAACTAGGAGTGTGGTGGGGAGGGAATGGGGGATAAAAATATAAGGGAACAGGATTGATGAGTTGGGGGGCATAGGGAGGGAGAGCAAGGAAAGAGGTATCTTGATAGAAGGAGTCATTATGTGGTTAGGGAGAAACCTGGTACTAGGGAAATAACCAGGACTCCACAAGATTGACCCAAGATAAGACTGGCCTTCCCCTGTAATCAGATTGATGACTACCTATAGCAGACTATGTGGGGTGTAGCCTTTTGATAGCCCTCTCCTAGGGTCCATGAAGGATGTACCACCAGCTGAATACCTAACTTTTGATAATAATAAATGAATCTAATTACATTAAACTCTTTGGTCCAAACATTTTGTATTTCTGAGTCAAGATTCTATCTATGCTGCTTCAGTTCTATTCTTCTATTTAGCTCCTCTCGGTCCCTTCTCTTAATGAGTTCTCTCTCTACATGGCTTAGTTCTGTTCTCACACTCAGCTTCACCCTGGCCCTTCTCTTCCTGTCCTCTCATAGCTTTAACTAAGCTCTTCTGCTAACAATCTCATCTTCATCCTCAGTTTCTCCATCCATGCTCATGCCTTCCTTTCCTACTCTTCTGACCTGACTCAATCCCTACCATCTAAAATACTGACTTGTTCTTTCTTTGGCTACCCAACTCTGGTCTAAGCTAGTAATTCTGCCTCAATCCTCCCTCACCTGGTATGCAAAAAAACCCTTTTTATTATAAGTCAATTGTTCTGGAATGCCATTTGGCCTGTGAGGGGTAGGTCGGTCTGTCCTTCATTTGCACAAGAAACAAAGCAATGCATCTACACATCCTAGGAGACAGGCATTGTTTCTGTAAGGGTGTTACCTAGTTCAGATCAGCAGTAGGTCTGAGAAGCTTATACTGTTTGACTTATGGCCTGGGAGTATGAGCACACAAGAAATTGATAGCAGGAAGCAGCTGATATATTAAAAGCTGAATAACATCAAATATTCTTTGATATTTGATTTCTCCTATAGAAGGATTTTTGGATCCTTCTAGATATAGCTTTATCATATATAGCTGAGTCTCTATTTCAGATTCTTGTGGCCTGCAGCAACTACCCTAATTGTCATCATAGAACCTTCATCCAGTAACTGATGAAGCCGATGCAGAGATCTACATTTAAGCACTGGGTCAAGCTCCTGGAGTTCAGTCAAAGAGGGAGATGGATTAGATGAGCAAGTGGGTAAAGGTCATGATGGGGAAAAGAACAGACACAGCTGAACCTAGCTAATGAGAGCTCACAGACTCAGAATGACAACTCAGGAGTCTACATTGGACCAAACTAGGCCCTCTGAATGTGGGTGATAATTGTGTGACTTGGTCAGTTTGTGGGGCCCCTGGCAGTGGGACTAGGATTTATCCCTAATAAATGAACAGGATTTTTGGAGTCCATTCCATATACGGGGATGCCTTGCTCAGCTGTAAAGCAAAGGGGAGGTGCTTGGTGATATGCCAGACTTTGTTGAGTGAATGGCAGGTGTGGTGGGGTGTAGATGTAATTCAGTGTAGATGTAGACAAGAAACACAGAGCCGATTTAGAGAAGAAAGCCAAGAGGTCAGAGCCAAGAGCCTCACCCTTCCTGATTCAGGGATCCTCCTCAGCCAAGAGAGCTCTCTGAAAAGGAGCCCTACTTCCTGTGCCTGTCTCTCTAGTCTCCTTGTTCTGGCTTCTCATTGGTTGTAAACCCAATCATGTGACTGCCTCGTCACTGCCTGTATGTACCGCCCTCCAGGTCCTTAAAGGCGTACGCCACCACTACCATGCACTTGCTATGTCTCTAATAGCTCTGACCCCAGGCAACTTTATTTATACCACCACATTTCCCCTTTTCTAATTTAATAAAAAGGAAAAAAAAGAAAAAGGTTATAACTAACAAAAGAAAAACTACATACAAAAGTACAGTAACTATATACAATATATACAAGTAATAAATGTCTAAATAATTTCTAGTCCATTCTTCTTGGCTGTGTATATATGGCTTCATCTCAGCATCCCGTTCTTCTCCACATCCCTCTGTCAAATGCCATATTCTGTAGATCTCTGAAGGGTTTGAAGATGACCTGTCTAAAATATATCTGCTCAATTTTTAAAACATATCTAATATGACTACAAGTTCCATTGTAATGTCTAACTACTAACTTTCATTTCTTTATATCCTAATAGTTGGTAATAATAACATTCAAGGATCAGAAAATTGCATTGTTAAATGAACGGTATAAGTACAATTAGAAATATACATATAGCATTTTCTAACAATATCAATTCCAATATATATAACTTGTATACAATATAAAACAATCCAATCCAATGTAAAATACTTAAAACTAGTAATTGTCTTTGTCTTCTTCTTTCTTTCTTTCTCTCTCTTTTTTTTTAACAAGAACCTTAAATCTAATCTCCTTTGCTTAACCTTTTTCCTAACCCTTGACAACAACTTGTAACCAACCACCTAAACAATGAAAATTATCCCAGACCCAAAACCATTAAAAAGACCAAAAAACCACCTGCCCCACACCACCTCTTTGGGAATGTGGGCGTCGTATTCTTAAAATTGCTTCCTACTGGGTATGGGCGAAGTTATCTTTATCCTGAAAGAAAAATTTTAGGTTAATTGTCAAAGTCTAGGAAAGGTAACCATATCCTTCATTATCCAGTCTGTGTATAATGCCAAAGTTCAGGGTTTATCTCAAGTCCTTATTCAAGTAGTCTTTGAGACTGGATCATCTCAGCTAGTCATCTCAAAATTACTCTGAGCACCACAGTGGGGGAAAGTGGAGGATGAGCAGGAGGAGGGGAGAGAGGGGAAGTTTGGTTGTTATGTAAAATGAAAAAAATAAAATAACATAAAGAAAATTAATCTGGAACTTCTGTTCATTGAGACATGATAACTGCTGGCTGTGGCTGCTGACAACTTGCCACAAAGGCTGACTACAGAAAACCATCTCACTTAGTAGTGAAAAAATATCCCATTTAAAAATTATTTGAATGGACATGTCAGCATTGATGTGATATTTTAATGACCAGCAAGTAGGGCTGTGTGGAGGGTCTGAGTTGTTGGTCCACAAGCCTGAGGACCTGTTTGAAGCCCCAGCACCTACATAAAAATGAATCTTGGAAAGGCATGGAATCCTCATACCCAGGCATGGGATAAAGGACAATAAAATATCCTGAGAGCTGGTAGTTCAGTGATACCCCATCACAAAAGGAAGACTTGCCCAGACAAGGGACAGTGTGAGTAGCATGGCTGCAGGATATCCCAGCAATGTACTGGCTTCTTGCCCCCCTTGTTGCATTCTTGAGAAGCTAGCTGGGAGGGTTCTCCCTGCTCTTCAGAACTGGGAGAAGGGAATCTGCCAAACAAGGTGAACATCACCAGCAAGCCCTCAGATGGGGTGGGGCCTTAAAATTCCCCACCTCTTTGACATGCTTGTACTCAGTCCCTCAAGAATTTGGGAGTATGGGCTTGCTTGAAATGGCAGGCAGGGCAGCTTAGAGAGGAAATTCTTGTAGGTTGGCAGGTGTCCATGTTTCCAGAATCCTGGACCAGCAATGCAAGGTGGCCAAGGTCCATGTGATTTCTCATAGAGGCCCTCAGGAGAAACAGGAGCCCAGGACGCATATGGGGTTTGACTGGGGTCCTCAGGTCTCAAAGGCAGGATGCAAACTGGGTTATACTGACACCCATGGGAGCAAGGCAAGAGAACCTGAATCTTGCTATTCTATGGTCATGTGGGAGTCTCCTGGAAGAAGTGCCTTATGTTCCCAGCAAAACTCCCAGCCTGTTTTTCCTCCTTTGCAAAGTGACTGGATTGGCTTGAGTTAGTCCTTTTGAAGAGCCCACCCCACTTATTAAATTTCATGTCTCTGGTATATACCCTTTGGTGTTATGGATCTCTAGCTTTTCTATCTCCTGCCCTGCCATCCTGGGCATGAAACTAGCCTTATCCATGTATGCAGGATAAGTATTCCACCATGAAGCCACATCCCTATTCAGGAATCAAGTATGCTTCTTGCACAAAGCACAAATCTCTAGTTTTGACCTCTTTATTGGGCAAAACTATCTCTCAAGTCGAGCCGGTGACAAGATAGTTCAGGTGGGGACTCAGAACTACTGGTTTGACTCCCTTCCTGACAAAAGAACATGAACTTGTGACTTCCCTTCCTTCAGCTCTCTGGAGTGACACGTGCTGGATGGGTCCAACATCTCAGCAAGAAAGAACTTTTTGGGCCAAGTGCTTGGATGCTTAGATCTCTGTGTGCATCACAAAGACAGCTACTGTCCCTTTACATGGAATGAATGAAATTTCCAACAGGCAGGCCCTCACAGTGATAGGTGGCTTGGGTTATCACACAGGCAGAATTGGGGACCTGAAGAATGAGGCTTGGGATGAGGAGAGTCCATTATGTTTTCTCAGAATAGGTGCCTGGCCCCCAGCCAAACCTAGAAAGCCATGTTAGTGATAAATCCATGAGGACAAGTTTAGCAGGAATCTTATAAGGTCTTAATAATAAAATCAAACCTGGGGTCAGTTATTGGGGTGGATGCTGGAAGATCATAGAAGCAGAACAAGTCACAGCTACATCACCTTGCCAATTCCTCAGCTGATTCTGTTTCCTCAGATTGGATGCCTCTGAGTCCTCCCTCATCTAGAATGAATTTCAGCTGAACTGCTGCTCAAAAGCCTGAAATCTTAATCAGCCAAATGCTTCTAGTTCCTGGTCTTCACACTTTATATACCTTTCTGCTATCTGCCATCACTCCCTGGGATTAAAGGCTCACTTCTTGGGATTAAAGGTGTGTGTCACCATGCCTGGCTGTGTCTAATGTGGCCTTGAACTCACAGAGGTCCAGAGGGATTTCTGCCTCTGGAATACTAAGATTAAAGGCGTGTGCTACCACTGTCTATCCTCTATGTTTAATATTGTGGTTGTTCTGTCTCTGACCCCAGATAAGTTTATTAGGGTGCACAATATTTTGGGGAACACAGTACCACCACAGACAAGAGTAGAGACCCCTTCACTCTGGTCTTTGGGACATTTGCTGTGGTCCCTGCCTTTGTTTGTCTCAGCTGTCTTTTCAGTCAGTCTCCTGGAGAAGATCCTTGTTCTTAATTCCCAAAATGGATTCAGACAGGGGCTGGCTTCAGACAAGAATCCCTAGGCTTTCCAGAACCAGGAAGCTTGGCTGGGAGATTAGGCTCATGTTCGAGCTCTTAGTGCATGCAAGCTACCAGCATCCCCAGAATACCAAAAGAGCAAAATGACAAGTCCTTGAACTCCTACCCTCTACAATAGCCTTTACTTATGACATCTGGTGTGGGGTGTTCCTTCGCTCCAAGGTCTACCTTTTCCATCCTCTGATATTGTAGTGTCTCTGGCTTGTATCATCACAAGGGAGGTGACCAAAGGTGTTGACAGGTTGTGTCATGTCAAGTGGGTCACATGGAATGGACCCAAGGTGAGACTTGATGCTTTGTGTTGTTTTGAGCCCCTCACCCATTGCACCAAGGATTTTCTCCAGGTCTTTGTTTATTTCAGGGAATTCATCTTTCCTCACCACCATACTGTTTTAATTTCCCAGCAGCCTTTTTATCTCATTGACTATGAATCTTAAGGTGGGAAAGAGCCAATCTTAAGCACTGTTTGAAAAGTTAGCCCTAAACACACCACAAAGAACAGTTTTTAGTGAAGTATTGCTAGACGTCTGGCTTTAGAAGGAAGAGGTGCTGAAGATTCCCTGTAAGTGATGAGAGGCTCCTGGGAAGGGCAATTTGAAGTGAGGTAGTTACTAGGTAGGCAAAAGCTGTGACATCAGCAGTCCCATACTTGAGTACTCTATGGTATCCTGGAGAGCCCTGTCATCTCCTGTGACGTCACCAGTGTTGCTGTGATACCAGGAGGCTATGGGGCATTTATTCAGTGCCTTTATGGTTAACCTATAGACATGGTGGCAAGATGAAGCAAGCTACTTGGAAAAGAGAATGGAGAGCATAGAGAGACCAGACAGAAGCAGAAGGAAGTTGGCCTTTGGTACCATTGTAACACAGCAAGAGACAAATCTTCCGAGGATGCCATATTGAGTCTTGGCAGGGGATGGAGTGCTTCCTGCAGGAGGTAGGCTTGAACTGGGCCTTCAAGGAGTAGGACATGGGAGGTGGCAGTCTCTGGGAAGCAATGAGACTATCCTGATTCTTTGAGTTCCTACAGAGCAGACACAGAGTCAAGGATTTCTGATGATTAGTTTGGCAGAGATCCAGGAATTGTCTAGGCTGCATATTCTATAAGTCTTTGAAGTGTATGAAGATTACCTACCTAATTGAAATATACCTTTATATACCTAAAAACTTAATTAACATAACTATAAGTTTGATTATCCTAGGCTACTATTAATCTGTACTTCTTAATTGTATATTACAATTTTATATGAGTTGTATAAACATAATACCTTAAACAAGAGTAGAGATATATACAGTATAACAAAATTATCTTTAAATTTGTATCAATAAACTAAAATCTATAGCAATGTAAAATATTTTAAACAAGTTGTTGCTCTTTAAATGTAGATTCAATAATCTACCCTTTCATCCTATCATATCTATATGCCCTTTTCTTTTTTAGAAAGAGATTGCATTTATAATCAATATCCTTTAAATAAAAATAATCATTTATAAATAATATAGTGGGGATTTGGGCATAGAATCTCATACTACTCCCTGCTGGTAATCTAGTGGACATCCTGAGAAAATTAAGAATTATAGTTAAATTTTGGCTGTAGTCTATGAGAATGTATTGTCTCAACCAGTTTTTTGAAGCTGATTTTGGATGTTGGAATATCTGGCTACCTCTCAGGGGGTCTTCCTTGTTCAAAACATAATAGCTTGGAAGCAATCCAGAGGTTCTCATCTTCTGTGGAAACAAAAGCAGAACCTCTTTTCCAAAGTAATGTATCCTTAGACACAAATTTTGAAGTCTTTATATATATATATATATATATATATATATATATATATATATATATATATATATATATATATATAATACTGGCTTACTTCATCAGCCTTTATAATCAAATGTCTGTTTACAGTTAAAAATCCCAAAGACTATAGAATCCAGAGTCTGTGTATGATTTCTGTCTTTACATGGCTTATCTTTATACTATTTTTACTGTCTCTTTAAAGACTTTATTTTTTTAAAACTATGTATTTTTATATAACTTTATATATTCCTTTTCCTCCCCCAAGCCTACATACATTTTTACACACATTGTAAACATTTTAGAGTTTTATGCCAACTCAATCTGTCTTACTGTGAATCTATAATCCTTCTCTGACCAAGAGAGATTTTAAAATGTTAAACTGAATGACTCAGATGAAAAGCAACAGCCTTGGCTGCTGACACCACCCACCTCAGCTTTCTAACATAGTGGAGATAATTTACTGCCAGCTCTGTGAGCCATGCTCTCTGCTAACTCTGTAAGTCAGTAGGCTGATGTCTCTATCAAGGAACATATAGCCCAGAAACATTTTTGTCTATACTAGTAAAATGCTAAGTCTACCACACAGGATGCTGTGTAGCTTGAAGATGTGACAGTGTACCATGGCAGGAATCCACCATGCTGTGCTCTAGCCCACATGCTGTAAACTCAACATACTGTAGCTCAAGCCTGTATGCCACACCTTGCCTGAGAGATAGAACTAGGAAGCTGCTTTTAGATCCATTTTAGAATCTTTTTTTTTTTTTTAGAAATTCTTGCTACAATATTTGGGTGCCAAATGTAGTCAGAAGATTTCTGCAGTCTTGCCTAGCCCCCCCACAGTCCCAACAAATCTCTCCCACCCAATGGTCCCAGAGCTAATTGGACTCAAGTAAACACAGAGAAGTTTATTTTTATTTACAAATGGTGAGGTCTATGGCAGTCCACTTGCTAGATAGCTCTTATATCTTAAATTAATCCATTTCTATTAATCTATGTTTTGCTATGTTTTCCATGGCTTACCAGTCTGTTGGCATGTTTTTCCTTGGGCAGCAGGCTGGTGTCTCTTCAGATTCTGTCTCTTTCCTTTTTCTCTCCTTGGATTTTCTGCCTGCCTCTAAGCTGCCTTGACATAGGGCAAAGCAGCTTATATATTAACCACTGAGAACAACATATATTCACCGCATACAGAATGACATCCCCAAGATAGCTACATTTTACTTGGACTTAATATCTGCTTAAAAAGAATGAAATCACTCTTGCTTCTGGAAGCCTATCTATTCAATGCCAAATAAAGTCATGGTTATTAGAGGAGTACCTACAAATACTAATTTTCTGAATCCTATTTACAAACGCTAATAATCATTAAACATTTGGGCTTATACTTACTTGTCAGTGTAGTCTACACAACTCATTAAATAAATTTCTATTTCCAGTAGACGAAGTCCTGTATAGAAAACCACAGCCAATTAAATATAGAGGTGGATCTTAGGCACAATGGATATACAAAATAATGACTGCACCTAAGTCTTACAGAATATTGTGGAAGTGGTAACAAAAAGATTTAAGAGCCAGAGGCTAAGTGACTTTGCTCAGAAATTGTGTCTCCTGCAATGTCAGAAGTTACAGTCATTTATTCTCAGCAACATAGCTTTCTAAACATGATCTGACTAAGCACAGCAATGACTGCAATGCCAAGAAGGGGCAAGGAAAAGCCCATGAGTCCTCAACTTTACACAAAATACTATAGGCAACCAAGGATTGCTCAGAATGGAAAACATAGTCTTCCCAAAGGAAGAGCATAGCAATTGGTTAACTCATGCATAAATTAAAAGTACAGAAAAAAGAATTTCCATGCACAGTTGTGAAACAGGTTTTCTGGTTCATTCCAGATATCTTCATTTGGTTAACATGACCAATTGTTTGGTTGGCATCTAGAACATTTGTGAACTGTGTTCAGAAGCTCTACTTTTGGGAGGTTATAAGCACAGGAAGGCCCTAACCAGTTGATGATACCTTTGTCATCTAATCAGAGTTGTAACAAGTGTCATTGTTAATATAGTTTCCATGTGATGAATAGCATTTTGTTCACATATTCTCACCATTAGTGACTGAAATAAGAGAAACATAAGAAAAATCAGCCTTTCATCCATCTACTGATATTCCCTCTTCAATTTTCTAAGAGCAATGGAGTTCAGGAGACCAAGTGAATTTATCTTGCTTGGCTGAATACTACCTTACATTATAGGAATATGTCAGCAGGCATGAGACCACACATCTTCATTAGACCCATAAACACACAAAAACAAAAACATTAATCTAAGTTTGACTTTAAAACATAATTTTAGTTCAATATACTTGAATTTATATGTAAAACCACATACTGAAGAGTGGGAGATTAGAAGCATAGATATGGGAAATACTATCTGTAGTATTACAATATTGATTAAGGGCCTACAAATGATTCATTCATACATATAATGTGCCAAATTATTTTTTATCCAATTCAATACCCTTGTAATATTACAACATCCATTTAGAATAGTATTATAACTGAGGCTTTCCCCAAAGTGCCGTGGTCCATGAGAGGAGGTAAGGAAGAGGTTAGGATAGGATGAGCCAGGGATGATTGTCCAGAGAGTCTTGCAGCCTGACTAACTAGCAGC